>NC_079318.1:21888158-22191491 GCF_029931775.1 Euleptes europaea | reverse complement strand
ATTCCATCATATCCTGGCACAAGAGCTTTTGCAATCATGATGACCTAATTTTCCCCCTCCCCTGCTTTTTTCACTTTTTAAAATTTTTGTTACATCTGGCCTGATAAAGAGTTCAAGGAAACTCAAAAGCTTGCACACTGTCATGTGCCATTGGGTTGGTCCTAATAAAAGGTATTACAGGGATTATATTGTTGGCTTTTTGGATTTTAATTGCAAAACCCAGAAACTAACGGTGCAATCCTATGTAGAGCCCAATCCTATGCCTTTGATTTCAGTGGGCTTAGACTGGAATAACTCTGCACAGAATTGCTATAACTGTTTAAAGTTAGGGGAAAGGGTTGCTTCAAAACAGACTCATCTGCTGTGATATACTTATCCCTTTCAGCTGAAGCACATTATAGCATCTGTTGTCAGACATCACCCGGTGTGCTCTGAGGCTATGGTGTTCTTTCTGCAACTTGTGTGTATGGCCTTCCTTCAGTCTTTTGTACCTTTGAGTGTGAAAAGGGAAAATCAGCTAAACATTAAATACTGTGGTGGCATAACAAGAGATGAGTGAGAGTTAAATTGTGTGTCTAGATCTCTCATCTAATATCTGATTGCTTATAGATGTACAGGATGCATGAACATCAAACATATGATGTTCTTTCTCAACACCAATCTGCCCTACCAGATTAGGCTTGCACTAAGAAGGAACTAGAAAATATGGTTTTGCAGAATTACTTATGGAGCATCATCGGTAGTGGAGGGGAAGGCTGTCTGTGGCAGTTGGCCAAGGTGGTTGGTGTCACGAGGGTTTGTAGGGTGGACCATGTGCTAGAAGTCATCTTCCTTGGAAACTTGTTTGAGACAGTGACACGACACTTCTTCTTAGGCTCTTCTTGCAGCTAGAACAATAAGATGTCATTTCAAGCACCATGCTTGACCTACATTGAATCCTTCCTTCACAGGGTGATAGTATATGAAGGAAAGCAGATCATGGCAGATTCTGGACCAATCTATGACACGACCTATGCTGGTGGGCGGTTAGGTCTTTTTGTCTTTTCACAAGAAATGGTTTATTTCTCTGACCTCAAGTATGAATGTAGAGGTAAGTTGATGCATTTGGAAAATTCTCCCACATGTAATATGTATAACCCGCAAAGGAAGATTGCAATGAATATGGAAACAGGCTAGTTAAAAAAATCATGTTCATTTCATTGATGCTGTATAATTGAGCATTCCCAGTTGTATGTGTGAACTGAGGTTATGGAAAAGCACAGTGATGGGCCATTGAGTGATGTGAACATTCTGTCAGTGGTACTGGATCTGAGATGTCTCATTCACATTTGTGCAAAACAGGAGGACCTCACCAGTGGGATCACTCAATAAAATACAACAAACATCTTTTCCCCTTCTGTACCATTGTATTTTCATCTCTGCTTTGGCTCATTCACATTTGCAAATTATTGCTTTCTCTTATGGTCATCAAGTAATGAATGTGGATGTGCTAATCAGCCCTTAGAGTCATTAACATTCATCCCTGATACTGCTATTAGTTCCATTTAATAGCTTTGAACTGTTCCAAATCGTTTCATATTGGAAGGAGAATTAACAGGCTGCAGTCTTTACATAAAGTAACACTTCTGAATAATCATGCTTAGGAATGGAGTGTTTAGTGAGGGGCCTGAAGCAGCCATATGTACACCAGCCTCAACATAGCTAAATTAGCCATGCTTTCAGACAATAGTCAACCTGATTTGCAGACTGGCATGATACACACTGCAACGTGTGCCATTGTGTAATCTCTACATGTGAGTTGTTTCCAGGTTAGGCTTATGAAAATAGCTTCAGTACTAGTGACGTTAACGCTGTTGACCAAACCCATCTGAATCCAGATTGTCATGCTTGACAAAGGAGGTCTAAAGTATAATGCTAAGCATTTTCTCAAATCATTATGTAACTGTAGAATTTGTAGCAATGTAAAAAAAGGAGCAAGAGGAAAAGGTTGTGTAGGAGGTAGAGTAATGGACTGGGGAGAGAAATTCTATCATAACCATTATGTTTATTGATCCTTCAGCAAGTCATATGGATAGCTTTGTTAGTCTGTTGCAGCAAAATTAAACAGAAGTCCATGCATGCATCTGATAAAGGGACCTCTGATTTGTGCAAGCTTATGCTGGGATAAATTCTGCTAGTCTTTAGGGTGCCACTGGGCTCCTGTTTAGTTCTTCAGTAAGCCACTATTTCTTATGTCAACCTGCAGCTCATGATTATTGTAAGGATAAAATGAAATAAACCTCCCATTAGCCATCCTGAGCTTCTTGATGGAAAGGCAGGATTCAAATCTGGTAACAGTTCATTGGTGCATATCAGTTTTATTGTGATTTTTTTATGGAATACTCTTGCTGTGTCCTGATAGTCTATGGTTTTTGTTAGCCTCTATGAGTCTCATTTATGGCCAGAATGAATAAATATGCCAGACCTTTTTGTGTTCAGTGTTTACTCTCCAAATACTAACCAATTGCTTTGCTCTGTTGCAGATGTCTGAGCTAAGGCTGTTGTGTAACCAGCAAAGTACTGTAGATGCTGTTCAACCTAGACACCTCTGTACATCCTGGTACTTCAACCCCCTCGCTCCCCTTTTGGCTCACTCCCCTGACTTTCTACTTCCATGCTGCCAGGAGAGATTCCCCCAATCCTATAACAAGTGCCTTTGAAGAGCTTCGACTGGCAGGGCCTAAATGTGAGCATTAAATCCACCACTGAAGCAAAAGCAGATTGATGTGTAGAATTAAAATATGGCAGACACATTGTTCATTGTTAACAAAATGGTGTTTACATTTAAAGCACTTAATGTATTTAAAGTACTTAAATACTTAATGTATTTATATAAATATGGGATAAAAGGGGGTCTTACATCATATAAAGAAGGAGCAGCAAGTTCTTAAGATGTCCACATTACTTTCTCAGATCAGGGCTGGGCCTTGGTAACATAAAGACTAGGAGGTCAATTTCAGCAAAATTAGGAAAGACCAAACCGTATCTTCCCTCATTAAATAACAAGCCATTGGAAAATATGGCACAGCCAAACAAGAACGTGGTTTATAATGTCCTTAAAATGTTAATGATTTTTGAGATGTATCATGTGCTTGGAGATTTTAGAATAGAGCTCCCTCTTGTAAAAACAAATTCTAACACAACATTTGGTGTTGTTTTGCTTTAATAAGAGGTATTGCATGGCTTTTGTTTTTTTAATTTCAACAGTACAGCTGGACATCCTGAAGGACTCTTTAGGTTTGCTATTGCTTCTATTCTATGAGAGTGAATTTGCAATTATTTTTGTGGGGTTATACACATAAGAATGTTATTTCAGAATAGTTCATCCAGTAATGTGGATTTTATTGAATGACTCCCCCCCCCCCAACCCCGTATACTCCATGGAAATGACTTTTAAGACTCCGGTTGTCATTCACCAATCCTTCAAAGGGTCATAAAATGACCCCAGCATGAAAATTCTTTCTGTGTGAATATGCACACAAAATTGTTCCATTTGCCTTCATGAACAAACCAGTACTGCACAAAATCCTGCCAGCATCACTTAATCAACATTCACTACAGCTGTTCTATTAACATTAATAGGACTGTTCTGGAGTAAAAAAAAATAGGCTGTGAATCACTCTCTTAAAAATGGGTTCCACTTGTCTAATTTACACTTTTCCAATTTTAATTTACATTCCCTCTTGTGTCTCAGACCCACAACCAGTATTTCACTTTATGCCGTGTAATATACTGCTCATGGCTGTGTGGAAGAGTACCTAGAGCTTGGCCACTGTGTTTTTTAACATCCTTAAACGTTACGCATGTATTCAGTGCAACTTAAGCAAAGGGCCGAATTAAACATTACTGTTTTAAGGAGCTGGTTCCAGGTTTCCTTGGAATGGTGCCGCGCGGGGGGCTTTTTCCTCCCCCCTGAAGTCATTTTCCCATACCAAAACCATCCCGGGGGGGGGGTTATTTCCCCAATTTTGGTGTGCCACGCATACAGATACTCTACATGGAGCAGCAAAAATGAGAAAATAAATCCCCCCTCCCAGTGCTGTTTTAGAGCATTAAACAGCCATTGGGGGGGCAGGAGCCCTACCCCCCTCACAGTGCCATTCCAAGTCCATTTGGGCTCTCTTCCTCACAGGTAACATTTAGTTTGGCCCGCAGTTACACCCTGCTAAGAAGTTTGAAGTCAGTGGGTTTAGAATAGGGTTGCCAACCTCCAGGTACTAGCTGGAGATCTCCTGCTATTTCAACTGATCCCCAGCTGATAGAGATCAGTTCACCTGGAGAAGACGGCTGCTTTGGCAATTGGACGGTATGGCATTTAAGTCCCTCCCCTCCCCAAACCCCACCCTCCTTATGCTCCACCCTGAAAACCTCCTGCCGGTGGTGAAGAAGGACCTGGCAACCCCAGTTTAGAAGGTTATACTTTGCTTGAGATTGCTCTGCCCCTGGACACTCTCAGAGGGTGGAACACTTCTCAGTATTTTCTCTTGGAAGAAAAGCATTACCAAGAACTTCATCTGCATTAGCAATGGAAGCATTTCTATGGGTATGCCAGTTCTGAAGAACTATTTGTGTGCACAGAACATTAAGAGGGAATGGCTTGTGGCCGTGTGGCCCATTTCCCCAGTACTGCTACAACAAGCACTTTGATGCCTAGATCTGGGTTTTTGAGGAAGTGCCAATGCTACCATTACCAAAAGCTGGTAACATATTACGGTTCCAGTTATAAGGATATCAATGCTATTTATTGTTATAATGTGCAGCTATGTTTGCCAGTAATTTATTTGTGAAGCACACCAGAGAGCACATTAGCAATGAAACACCTCAAAGAACATAGCTATGGAACGTAGTTAATGTTACATCTTGTAGGTATGAATGTATTTGGTTATATGTGTGATTATATGTTATAATTTTTAAGATACCCTGAATTGTCAAATAGTCATAACCAGTTGAGACCCTATGAGTAGAACCATAATATATACCAATGGCCTTTTTTTTTTTTAATGTATGTCTGCTGTATATAGGAATGTTAAGGAAAACTGAGCTGAAGATATGTCAGCTTTTATTCTATCCAGATACAACAGTTATTCAAGTACACAATAATATGCCAATATTTAACACTTTTTTTTAAGTTGAGTGAGTTTTGCCCATGAGTTGATGTAGTTTTATTCATGGATGAGGTTTTCAAGAGAAGAACCATCACACTGTTCCTGAGCCTTGTGCGCACTGCAGCACACATGGGCCTCTATCCCAGAGAATGTACATAAGCTAGGCTTGTACATGTGCAGCTGTGTAAAAAAAAAAAAGAAGCTGGGATCAACTGCTCAGCAAAAGAGAAGAGGACTAAATCTAGTTGCTATGTTGGAATCCAGTTCTCCTTTGTTTTTCACTTCACTGTGCATGTGCAACCCTGACCGATGTATTGGGTTGGGAAACCGCATGCAAGATTCCCCATCCAACCAAGGCTATGCACACAGAAGCCTCTAGCGGGATGAGGAGGCTAGAACATATGTGCGGATGGGCAACATGTTCCCATGCCAAAGGGATGTAGGCCCAGAGTTGGGCTTTGTCACACGACTGAAGTGAATGAGGCAGCCTGTGGGGATGGAGGCTCCAGGCGTGCATGAAAGCCTCTATCCCCACAGCATCACAGCGGCAATCTCTTGCCTCATTTGGGGGATATGACAAGCCTATTCATTTCAGCTGTTTGAAAACAAACTTTTAAATAGATTCTGATGCTATATACCTTGTAACGAATCAACAGTTTCTGACTTTATTGCACATTCTTAGTTTTGCCATGTTAACATTTTTTAAAGTCCTCTTTATGAGATACGTTTTTTTATTTGTTGGAAATGGTGTTTTTTGCGATTTATATTTTTAAATATTTTAAAAATGTAACCCAAGGTTTCAGAGAGATGAATTGAGGGGGGTTTCATTTCTGTAATGACTATGTTTCCTTTGAATAAACAGACAAGACCAGTGTTGGGACTAAGATGTTAATATTTAGATTGTACTATATTTGCCTATACTATGTAAATTATTTATGATTTTTCTTTTGTGCAAATGTGTGTGTGTGTGTGTGTGTGTGAGGGAGAGAGACCAACAAAACTTACATTTTGTTTTGCCAAAGAATGTAAATAACTATTTATTTGTCTGCATAGACAGAATTTTAACCATTTAATGTCCCTCATTTATTCAAATTTTTTTATACATTTAATTATAGACAATAAACCATAAAAAGTTTTATTGAAAGTGTTTTCTTTACTTTTCTATAGTTTTGTTTTTAATCAACAAGAAACCCAAGATGACCCTTCTTCTGGAACATCTCTTTTACTGAAACCAAGCACCCTTTCTGTGATCTTGTTAAATAGCTAGCATTGGCAGGAATGAAACTCAGCTTCTGTGGCTGATGCCACAACTATTCTCTCCTCTCCAGCTTTTAGTTGACCTTGCTATTCTGTTTTTTTAAAATTTCTTCTCAGCTTATTTTTAGCCAATGCTTCTAATTTTTATAAGATCTGTGCAACGGTAACCTGTTAGAATTGTTCCCAATTGTTGATTTTATTGTTCCCCCTTGTTATGCTGTTCTCATGCCTTTTATGTCATTCTTTACAATAGTAATCTGATACCATTTTATAGCAATATTTGACGAGTGGGATATAAATCATGGAAATAATCTCTTATTAAACTCCTGCTCGCTTTAATGGGGCATTTGCTGGAGATGCTCATTGTGAACTGTAACTTTGTTATGTTCCTGTAATCAAGAGATTCACACCTGTTTCTTGCTGTCATCAGCATTGTGGATGGGACTTTCTGCACTGAAACAGGGACAACTTCTTCAAATGGATCCATAAGATGACCATTTGCTCTTCTAAATTCTAGGTAGAACAAACATGCAGAAATCAGAACAGATGAAAGGATTAATTGAGGATTGGCCCTTAGTGTTTAAGGACGCAAATCATAAATGTTCTTCCAGATACCCTTTAACAGTACTTATTCCTTGCCAGACTATTTCTGCTGGTTAGAAATCCATAAATTTAGATGAGATTTCTTATTGGCAAAGCATAATGTCTTAAACTCAGCTGAGATGCAAGGGAAATACAATAAAATTATTACAGAAGGACGCAAATGCCCATTTTGGCTGGATCAAGTAGGCTCCCTAGCCCACACTGTTTTAGCATGTTCACAAAATAATCTTACACAGAATAAATCCCTAGATAAAACAGCTAATGACACTTTCTGAGAAGTAGATATGGCATTATCTGCTATCAAGTAGATCAGTGAATTGTGCGAGAGATGTGGCAACTTTTCTTTTTATAGTGTCCTGAAGAAATTAATTTTCATTTCCCCCCTTTTATTAATTGTGAAATGGCAGATTAATAGCTAATGGCTATTAAATCTAGGGAAAGGAAAGGAATTATTTGCTGACCCAGGGTTAATTAAAAGGAACGTCGCTGTTCAATAAATTCAAACATTTTAAAAGTTAACATTTTATTAAAACACAACTTTATTAAACAACAACATTATAAACATTTAATTGTAAGGAATTGGATTGATTTTGGAATAAATTGGCCACAGCTTGGAATTGGCAAACAGCTGCGACCCTTGTGGCGCAGCATGCGTGATGTGTCAAGTGCCCAGGCCGTGTGCACAACGGCCATGAAGTAACCTCCGCCCACAGCGCTCCCGCTGTGGGCAACTGGGATGGCAGTACCAGGATGACACCAGGACGAACGCCACTGGGTGTTATACCCACCACTTGGGAAGAGGCGGACACCTGCCCTGCCGCCAGGGCATGTCCCTGAAGCCTCTCCCCAAACCCCTGGGATAGGGTTCCCAAAACCAGGGAAGCGACCAATTCCTATGGAGCTTCCCCCCCAAAATGACACATCCACATGCTAAACCGCAACAAGCTGCAAGGAGACCGAACTCACTCACGGGCCCCTGCAGCCGCAGCGAAACCGAACTCAACTCTCGGACCCGAACTCAACTCTCGGACCCTTGCAGCTTCCGCCACACTTCACAGCTGAAGCCAATTCCTTAAGCCTCCCCGAACATTGTGCAGCCAGAGGTCCATGCCCCAGCTGGTGAGGTGCACGCCATCCCGGCGATAAAGTGACGCTATGCGGAAAGAAATGTCCCATTGTCGTATGATCATTCCGCCTAGTCTGATCACTGCCCTCCCAACAGCGTTGGAGATTTTCCTCCTTGCCACGTCTACCCTTTGCACATTGTGGGCACCTCTCCAGCACCTCCTTTCTAGGAGATCCGACCAGCAGATCACCGTTGCTGGGCATAACGATGCCAATGTCGAAAGATCACGACAAATCTCAGTAGCAAGGACTTTGCCTTGAGTATGTACTAAGTCGTTTTCACCCAGTTGGAGGACCAGTGCATGAGGAGCTCCAAACCTTTCAAGCAAGTGATGAAGGACCGGCATCAGCGAACACCAACGCATGCCTCGTTGGCCGAACCATCGCACCCGGACTGCTTGCTCCAGTCCCAAATGCTGTCCCCATCCAGATGCAGCCGCATAACGTCCATTCCAGAAAACGATGCTGTTGCCCACGACCCACACAGTCCGCCATGGTCCTAAAACTCGGAGCACAATTAAAAGAAAATGCGGTCAGGCCTGACATAAGACTTATACGATGCAGAACGCCATCGGCCGATGGCTTGTATCTGGCTGACAGCCATGCCCTCCCCAGCCGACTGTGTGGCTGCTCCTATATGAAAGGAATGGCCACTAAAATCGGACGTGGGGAAGCCCATGGAGCTGACCGAAGCCTTAAAAACACTGATAAATTGATAGTGGGTCAGCGGTGTGCAATCAGCATGTATCAATAAGCATCCTTTTATGTGTGGCCGTATAGCTAGAAACCTTTTTAAAGCTCTGACAGGGCAAGGCCGGACAGTGGTGGCCTTGTGCAGCCGGACACTCATCCCTTTTCCAGCCTGATCAGTCTTAGACCGACGAATGACGATCGTCAGTGCTGAGCTGTGAAGGCATATGTCACCCAAAAGTAAAGCCCTGCTGGTCAAATCATGCGGGATTGAGCCACAAGTTCGCTAAGTCGGAACGCCCCAAAGAAGGCTAAAGAAAATGCCGCCTCAAATAAGGTGGCCTCATAGCTAGAAGTGCACAAGGCAGTAGCCGTACAATCCTTTTTAGCATAGCCAAAGTGACTGGCCTCCTGACGTCCCTGATGGACGGTGCCTCGCGTTGCCAGCCCTTGACAGCCTTTCTGGCTCGAAAGGATGCACAAGGATCATTGAAACCATGTGCTTTTGAAAAGAAAGAAATAGCCGCCATGTGAACTCCGATAGTCCTAGCAGCGTAACCAATGTCTTTTAAATGGGCTAAGTAACGTAGAGCCAAAGTTTCTGTGACAGGCCACAGACCATCCCGACCCATAATGGACAAAAAAACTCTCAAAGTGGTGCACAGCTCTATCATATGCCCGAATGGTGGCAGGGGCCATTGAGCTCCGGATGCCGGTCATAATGACGTTTCCCCAAGAGCCCATAGCTCTGCTGGAAAAGGTTGTGGTAACCGGTCCACTTCTGGTGCCAGGAGACGGAATCTGTCCATCTGAAAACGAGACAGAGCATCCGCTAAGCAATTGTCTAGGCCTGGGACATGTTGGGCTGTCATAGAAATGTTATTGGCCAAAGATGTTAACACAAGGAAGCGCACAAGGCGCATGACCCTGACTGATCTGGAAGTTTGCCTGTTAACCACCCTGACCACAGCCTGGTTGTCGCACCAGAAGCGAACTCTTGTATTCTGAAAACGGTCAGCCCAGATGCAAACGGCAACCACGATGGGGAATAATTCTAAGAATGTTAAATCCCGGCATACGCCTGACCCCTGCCAACCCACAGGAAGACGCTGTGCACACCTTTGTCCATTAAAATCAACCCCAAAACCGATGCTGCCTGCAGCATCAGACTGGACCTGCAGATCCCGTCCTAAATCAAGGCTGTGTTGCCAGAGGGATATGCCATTGTATTGCTCAAGAAACTGAAGCCACGTTTTTATATCCTCTTTCATGCCCATGGAGACCCTGATACGATGGTGTGGGGCTCTAACGCCCCTCGTGGCTTGGTTAAAACGAGCACAGAAAGCCCTGCCCGGGGAGATAACCCGGCAAGCAAAATTTAGATGGCCGATAAGAGACTGTAACTCTTTCAAGGTGCATTTTGCTTTATTAGCAACTAAAGATAGCAAAGCCCTTAAAGCCAGGAGTTTTTCTTCAGGCAAGCTGGAAGTCCCATTGATGGTATCGATCTGAATGCCCAGAAATGTAAGGACTGGTGAGGGTCCCTCTGTCTTTTCTGCTGCCAGTGGCACCCCTAATTCCTCAGCCAGAGCGGCAAATGCTGTCAAAAGGTTGCCACATAAGGGGTCACCACGAGGTCCGATAAATAAAAAATCATCTAAATAATGAGTTACTGTGGACGACCCTGTACACCAATGTATTGCCCATTCCAAAAAGGAACTGAAGGCTTCGAATGCAGCACATGCTACAGAGCAACCCATTGGCATGGCCTTATCTACGTAGAAGGACCCCCCAAATTTAAAACCAAGTAAACAAAAATCTTCCGGGTGTACTGGAAGCAACCTAAAAGCTGATTGAATGTCGCATTTTGCTAACAAAGCTGAATGCCCACAAGATCTTACCAAACCCAACGCATGATCGAATGAGGAATATTTTACTGTTGACAGTTCAGGTGGAATCCCATCGTTAACAGATAACCCCTTTGGGTAGGACAGGTGATGTATCAGCCTGAACTCCCCAGGTGTCTTTTTGGGCACTACTCCCAGAGGAGATACTCTCAGATTGGGGATAGGTGGGCAGTTAAAGGGGCCTGCAATTCTGCCCAGGTCTAACTCTTTGTCGATTTTTTGAGCTACTACGTCAGGCATATCTATGACTGATTTTAGGTTGCCCGATGACATAGGTGGTCTAGCATTAAAGAATGGAATGCGGAAACCCACAGAAAAGCCCTTTAACAGATATAAAGCTCCCGCCCTATTTGGATAATGAGTCAACACAGATCTTAAATTGTCCAGTTTAATGGGTTGCAGGCCAGACCCTGTAGACGCCCGCGTCTACTTGGTAGCAGATGTGGTGGTATTGGTGGAACTGCTATCTTTCTTGCTACCTGAAGGGCCTGACCTGCCACCCCGAAAGGGCTGACGACCAAAAGTGCCGCCCCGTGGGCACGTGGAACGAGGGTGGGGGCCAAAACACACCTCACAGGAGTGGTCATATCTGCATGCTTTTCGTTGACATTTACCAAACCCATAATCCCAGCAGAAACGTCTATCGGGATCCCTACGAGGTTTTATAGGCCATGCGGCTTTGCTGACCTCGACTCTGGGCTTCATAATACATGGACCAACTTTGAGTAGCCATAAATTGCTATTGATGAGGTCCCAGCGAGTCCTCTGATTCTTAGACGCCCGTTTTCGGAAGGCTTCATTGTACTCTAAGGCAGCAGAATCACCTGCCAAAGACCTAGCCTTGAGCACATTACTCTGATAATTTAAGAGGTGCCATGCCCTTTCAGGGTAAGAAGAAGCAATGACACTCGCAAAGATAGTAAAACCGGCCATCCATTTATCAAATGACCTGTCCCCAACAAACGCTTTTTCTTTCCGCTTATCTTTTGAGGATGGCCTGGACTTACGGCCGTCTTCCTCCTCGGGCTTTATGAGGGAGAAGACATCTATATAATAGCCATTGAGAATATCCTCCCTCAACCTCCTGGGAAGGTGAATACCAGGAGGATCCTCGTCATCCTTAAATGCAGGAGGGAGGATGAAACCCCTGTTAAGTGGCATAGGTTCCCACGTCTCCCTGGCCTCCCCTTGACTTGGCTGTTTTGGTTGCTTCTTTAGACGCCTTAATGCCCAAGGAGGTAAACCAGGCACAGACGCAGCTGAAAGCCAATAATCATCTGCCCCATCAAGTGAGTCGGTAGAAGTGGAAGACTCACCGTCGGAAGAGGAAGAAGACGAGTCTACCGTTCGCCTCCGTTTCTCTGTCCTCCGCCTGCGCCATTTTTTAACAGCTTTCCCGCCTTTCTTGGGACGTCTCTGTTCAGGACTACTCGAGGATGAGCTAGAATGGTCAGAAGAAGGAGAGTCCCCGCCACCCCTAGTGCGCTTTTCTAGGCGACCCCTATAAGTGTTGAGGCCACTGGGGCCAGGCACAGCATCGTCCTCCATTTGACATGCATTCCACTCATTTATCTTATTAGAAAGCTGTTGAACAGCATAAGAAAGGTCCCGTAAGCCAGTGGCATTTGATTGAGCTTGTGCTTTAGACTTAGCCATTTGGCTTGTGGCTTTGGCCCTTCGAGTAGTGCTCCCAGTACGAGGAGATTGTACTGTGTTAGCTCTGGTTGTGCCTATACCAGTGGCCCTAGGGCTTATGCGTCTGGTTTGAGTGTGAGACGGCATTTGTTGAAGCAGGACCAGCACGGCGTCTAGTAGAAGCTAATGCGGCCCAAGAGCGTCTAGTCGCCCCGGCCCTCCCCCTAGTCATTGGGATAGAGCCCTGTTGTTCAAAAGTAGCCTTGCATTTTGAAGCCATGTTACAATGCAGCTGTATACAACCACTCTGAGTCAGAAGTTATAGGGGGATAATGTATGACAAGAAACAACAAGCTGTCAGCAGATTTAATTACAGGTCACTAAGATAGCAAGCAGGATGTAAATGCAGCTGTATATGCTTGAATGCCAAGACTGCAATGCAGCAGGTATGATAATTACAGATCACTGAGATAGCAAACAGAATGTAAATGCAGCTGTATGTGCTTGAATGCCAAGGCTGCAATGCAGCAGGTATGATAGTATATAGCCTGAATCCGCCTCCAATAGGAGGAGCGGTGACCCTTAACTGCCTCCAATAGGAGGAGCAGACAGTTAAACCTATCCCCAAATAATCAACGGGGGGGGGGGTAAAATAAATGCGCGATGACAGACGTGTGGCTAATTGCAAGATTGCCAGGCAGCCACTCTAACTACTTAGAATAAGTAGGAAAAAGGGGGGGGTAGTGATGCTTACAGCAAAGAAAGCATTAATTTCCACAATAAGCAGTGAAAAGTCCCGCCTGTTGTTGCCTCAGGCGCGCTGGGCTAGCGGCCCAGAAAGCTCCAGCCAGCCCCCCTTCTCTCAAAATGTCTATCTGGGCTTGTCCACTCAATTTAAACGTCTCTCTGTGCTTGTCCGCTCCCGTGCCAACTCGCCTCCACCCTTGGCGATAAGTTCTCTCTCGGCTTGTCCGCTCAGCAACACCACAGCACTGTGCTCCAATACCAACCGTTCCGTTTCACAAAGAAAACGGAGTGAGCTGTGGGCGGGCCCGTTCCCCTGTTATATACTGAGGGGCCGAGGCTAGCCACGCCCCCACCCAGCTCCCGCCTTTCGCCCCCATTGGCTGGAGCCCTTCCTTGCCCCAGCCAATGAGAAGGCTGTATCCGGGCAGATCGGGTCCGGCACGAGCCTCCGTGCGCGCGCAAACGCACATGTTGGCCGGCCGGACCCGATCTCCCTCCCCCTCTGCCGCGATCACTCCTTCCTCCCCCCGGGGCAGCAAACATGGCTCCTGAGAAGGCGGGAACCCGAGCTTAGTCAAACTTCCATGATCTCAGTAGTACAATATAAGTACTATATAGCACCAGAAAGGTTTATCACTACGCACACAAAAAATTACACCTTTGTACAGTTGGTTAATCTGGAAAGCCTCTCTTTGTTTGCAGATTTCGCAATGCAGGGTTTTTTTTTTTAACCACCACAGGATTATTGGAACAGGTAAGAAATTTCCCCAGCTATGTCATTAGAACTTTATAAGCTTAATCTTACATAATGATATTACATAGCAGAATAGTTGGAAATTCTCCCTTCTTCGCCAAACACAAGACGCCAGCATAGGCAGCACAGAAGCAGCAGCATATAGTACCCTTTGTGCATCAGACCAAGAATTGCCCTCCCTGATGCATTAAGCAGAGCGGAGGCACAAATGAAAATAAGGTGGATGCTGTCAGGGCCTCACTGCCTTTGTCTCCCTGGCAGCCTCCTAGCAGCAATGGATGTGGGAACAGACAGCAGGCAGACAGGTCAATGGGATTGCACAATACAACCTGCCTGTGCCACCATAGAGCTGATATTTCTGGAACCTTGTTTTCTGATTCTGCTATAAACCCGATCCTGACAAATCTCAGCAGCACAACCTACACAACAACTGATCCTTGACTGATCAACATAATAATATCTATTTAGTTACTGCTCCCCACATTTATGCTGCACTCCACTCTTCTTCCAAAGAGCTCAGCTGGCTTGTGTATGACTCCCAGATGGTGGTCTATGCAGACATGGGCAGATCTGCCTAATTTCAGCAATAAAAAGTGATGTAATGGAATCTTAAGTTTGTTTTAATTCCCCTAAGCTATTGGGAAAGGCAAGACATAAATGTTAAAGTGAAAAATTAAATGTGGCTTCAGATTATTTCCGGGGGGCGGGGAGGGGTGTCCATTTTCTATGTGCTTTGCATTCACTGAAATGTCATGGTTTTCCCCGAGACTGTCTTTAATGCTCCTGGGTATTTTATTATTTGTTCCTTCAAATTCAGCTCTTCCTGCATGCTCTTTGTGGTATCAGGTAGGGTTGCCAACTTCCACGAGATCTCCAGACCTCAAAACTCCATTCCCTGGGAGAAAATGGCTGCTTTGGAGGGGGGCCGCTATAGCATTCTACCCACTGAGCTCCCTCTCTTCCCCAGGCTCCACCTGCAAATCTTCAGGGATTTCCTAACCCAGAGTTGGCAACCCTAGTATTTTTTAAAATTTATTTAAAGCATTTTTATGCCAGCTTTCCTCCAGATTGGGGTCCCCAAGGTGGTGCACATAAAACATGAGAACAATTAAAAGCAACATTAAAATGATAAATCAATTTAATAAAAACACATGAAAAATAATAGTAGAGCTAGGGAGGAGGATCAATAAAGAAAGCCCTTTTTCAGGTTGCCTCAGATTGCGGGTGCAGCTGTAACAGGGCCTTCAAAGATAGCTGGAGTAATCGAGTAGGTTCATATGGAAGAAGGCAGTCCTCAAGGTATGTTGGTATCAGGCTTACAGGGATTTAAAGGTCAATACCAGCACCTTGACTTGAGCCTGGAAGCAATTTGGAGGCCAGTGTAGACGGAACAAGACTGGAGTGATATCATCCCTTCAACCCACTCCAGTGAACACTCTGGCCACAGCTTTTTGTACCAATTTCAGCTTCCAGACTGTTCAAGGGGAGTAATCTAAACTAGATGTTACCACACTGGCATGATCTTTCCCAGGAAGGGCCACAGCTGGCTCACCAGCTGAAGCTAGTAAAAGACACTCAGCCACTGCTGCTACCTGTTTATTCATCAGGGGACCTGGATCCAGGAGCACCCCCAACCTGCAAAACTGTTCCTTTAGGGGGAGTGCAACCCCATCCAGAACAGGGGATAACCCAGTTCCTGGGTCAGACCTTCCTCTCACCAGTAACCTCCCATAACCAGGCCGGAAACCGGATTAGAATGGACCCAAATAATATGCTTCGGGAATCTGAAGTTGCCCGGCCAACACTTGCCCATTCACCTTGCTCAAGAATGGTATATTTGAGACGGGACAGTAGCTATTTAACTTTCCTGGGTCCAGAATAGGGTTCTTTAGGAGTGGACACACCACAGTGCACTTCAAGGCAGGTCAACCATCCCCTCTATCAGAGAAGCATTTGCTGTTTCTTGGACCCAGTCTGCCAGCCCCCTCCCCCTGCAGATTTAAGCAACTAGGATGGGCAAGGGATGTATAACCAGGTGGTAGGTCTCAAACTTCCAAGAATCCTGTCCACATCTTCAGACTGCACAAGCTGAAAGGTATCCCACACAACTGAACAAGTCGGCATCCTGGGACATCCTTGCTCAATAATACTGTTACTGCTAATGAAGGGTCCAAGTTGGAATGAATGCATGAGATTTTATCTGCAAAATAGTTAGCAAAATGATCACAGCGGGCATGGGCTTGCACCAGTAGCAGGAGTAACCCTGGCTGTTGCAGTAACACCCAATTGCTGGCTTGCTGGTTCCTACTGCCCAGCTGCCAGCCAGCCTGCAACACTTCAAATTCTGCAGCTCATGCAGTGATGGCTCCTTCCTCCTCCTCCACTCCTTTGCCACCTTTCTACAGCTCATGTATCAGTGGGGGGGCATGAAAATGGCTCCTTTCTCACCCTCCCACTTTGCCACCCCTCAAAGCTCTGGCCAGCCGTGGCATTAAAAAAAAACCCTGTCTGCATTTATTTTTATTTTCCTACTTTTACAGTGTCTGACTGGCAATAAAACATTTGTACCTTTCCACTGAAAACTCTATGTTTGCCATCCTTCCTCATTGCAGTCATTTGTTTCCTTTCACAAAGTGAAAGTGGCTTCCTTCACAGAACTCTTCCTCCTCCCGTCCTGTCAGTCTGCCATTAGTTCCTATAGGGGAAATTTCAAGGGGGATGGAATGGCTGTTTTTCAACCAAATGACATGTAAATTGCAGCAGAGTGGATGCTGCCTGTCCACTAAACCCCAAGTTGCAAGCAAAGGGGGCGAGCCCCTGAACAAGCTGCCCCAGCTTTCTATTTTCCCAGCCATAGTGCTTGCAAAGAATAAAAGGGCTCCGTCACCACATGGGAGTGAGTGAGGATAGGTGTATTGGTGGGCACTAGCCCTGGAGACCAAAGGTAACCTCCACGTTCAGAGGCAATAAACCTCTGAATACCAGTGCCAGGACACAACATCAGAAGTTCATGGAAGATAGGGATATCCATGGCTACTAGTCAAAATGAATACTAGTCATGATTCATACCTATTCTGTCCAGTATCACAGAAGCATGCCTATTATATTAGGTGCCATGGAACACAGGCAGGATGCTACTGCTGCAGTTGTCTTGTTTGTGGGCATCCTAGAGGCACCTGGCTGGCCACTGTGTGAACAGACTGCTGGACTCGATGGGCCATGGTCTGATCCAGATCCAGCATGGCTTTTCTTATGTTCTTATGAGAAGGCCTTGGCCTCTATGCCTTGTTGTTGGACCTCCAGAAGAACTCTTTGGCCACTGTGAGAGACAGGATGCTGGACTAGATGGACCACTGCTTTGATCCAGCAGGGCTCTTCTTAAGTTCTTACATTCTTATTTAAGAGTGGCTTAGAATCAGTAGTTTAATATGTAAGCCACCAGTGAAGATTATGCAACTGTATAAATATTGTTATAAAGAAAAAGACTTACAATACAAATTGTAATAAAGTAAGAATGGAACATTTCTTAAGATACTCTTACAAATAGGATAGTCTAGTCAGGTCTTAGATTTTGGCTTTGAGACTTTCTTTTGAGGCTCATTCTCAGGGTGGCAAATTGAAATGGCAATGCTGCCAGCTAGACCACACAGGTGATGGTTTCTTCAGTGAATACTTCAGTATATACCTACATGTGGTAACTACTGCAATTGTAAATTGGAGAAGCAACACTCCAGCACTGAAAACGTATTTTACATTTAGCATAACAGTTAATTGAGAAATTATTTTCCTAAATTTTTGTTCAGTGCCCATGATTGTGACAACCCACATTCACAGATACCATTTGTTACAATTTCTAGCAGTGTGTGGATTTACTACCATCGGAGCTCCTATTTAATGTGATATCACCGGTGCCTGCCCCATGAGTCTCTGGGTTTGGTGTGCCGAGGACTGGCAACCTTTCTTACAGAGTTTCTAAATTCAATCTTCCTGTTTAATAATCATCGCTTGGTCTTCATGACCTCACCTAAATTTCCCATTGTCTACATATTCCATGACCACTATGTCTTCTTCCTTAGAAGGGTCTAGAATATCCTAGACATATTCTGGCAGAATTCCTACTTGTCTTTCCCAAGCAGGCAATTCACTATGATGGACAGACATCCCCCTATCTGCATTCATAGCAAATCTTTTACTCTGATCAACCTTCTCATAGCCATCTGTAGCTGGTAATGTGCCAGACAGTATCAAGAGTCAATAGCCAAAGCAACATTTCTATCCAATGCCTAAATAATCAGTAATTAATGTGTTCTTTGGCCCTGACCTGGATGGCCCAGGCTAGCCTGATCTCGTCAGATCTCAGAAGCTAAGCAGGGTCAGCCTTGGTTAGTATTTGGATGGGAGACCACCAAGGAAGTCCAGGGTTGCTATACAGAGGAAGGCACTGGCAAATTACCTCGGTTAGTCTCTTGCCTTGAAAACTCCATAAGGGGTCGCCATGAGTCGGGTGCGACTTGACAGCACTTTACACACACACAATGTGTTCTTTGACTAGAGGCTATTTCTTATAATCTTATGTTACAAAGTCTGACACCAAAGTCTTAGAACCTGAAGAAACTGGAACAATTTAATATGAAATGTTATTAGAAGTCATTAAGATATTTTTAATGTTCCTATTGAAACTAACTTCATGCTTGGATCTCTTCAACTATAATTATGATAGGAACTTATAATACAACACCTCAGAGAATCACAGCCTTAAAGAACAATCCTATAGACAGAGTAATATTGTTTCTTGGCATATTACTATTGGAAGACATATTACTATTGGAAGGGCCTGACAAATTGATTAATGTATAAATGTTTGGCTCATGTAATTTTGGATACAAAGCAAGTATTAGTCCTAATTAAATACCTTGAGATTGAAGCATACTAATTTACTTCATTTTAATGGTTTGAAAGTTCTCTGGGGACCCCCAAATCCAGCTTCAAGTATTTCTTGTTAAAACTTTGGGGACCATCAAGATGCAATTATAGAAGACAAAAGCCAGCTTGGAGCACCTTGCCCTTTCTTGGCTAATGGACAACTATTCTCTGTAATACATTCTTAAACACTAATGTTATGAGAGTTTTGTGACAGGAAAATTTCTTCACGACATCTGTTTTCATTTCAGTGTGTGAAAGTTTACATTACAAAACAAATGGAAAGGGGTAGGCCAAATTGACATGCAGAATGGGAAGATCCTCATCATACTTTCAATCTCAGATATTAGTTTCGCCCAGTAAATCATGCAGCAAAGAGAGAGGATGGAGAGTTACTGAAAATTTCCCTTGTACTTTTCAGTGTGCAAAGGAGTTAACTGTATCTCGTTTGTTATCAAAACATCCCTGTGGCATACTTTTTAAATATATTTTGGTTGTCATGCGAAGAATTGAGGCTACAAAACTGAACCCTGCACAAAACAAGCCAAAGAACTTCTGCCATGTTCCGGATCAGAAATCAGATTGGGGATCACTTCAGCTAGATCATGCGTGGATATACAGCTAACCAACATTCCAGTCCACCTTCGGCCATTTATGCATGGAAAGTTTTGCTTTGGATTTTCCGCTCTCTAGATGCACATTTTCCCCATCCAAATACTCAAAACTAAAAAATAAGCCCCCATGCAGAGTTTTGAGAATTTGGATGGGGAAAATGTGCATCCAGAGAGTGGCAAATCCAAAGCAAACAGGGTTGCCAGGTCCCTCTTCTCCACTGGCGGGAGGTTTTGGGGATGGAGCCAGAGGAAGGTGGGGTTTGGGGAGGGGATGGACTTCAATGCCATTTGGTCCAATTGCCAAAGCAGCCATTTTTTCCAGGGGAACTGATCTCTATTGGCAGGAGATCAGTTGTAATAGCAGGAGGAGGTTGGCAACCCTAAAAGCACAACCTCCCATGCATAAATGGCCTAAATCTCTAATCTGGCCTAAGACCAAAAACTGAAAAAGTACAATTCTGTTTAACAGACTCTCTTACATAACTGCTATATATTAGTGCAATGCACTGTATGTGGAGCTGCCCTTGAAAAGTATTCAGACACTTCAATTGGTACAGGATGCTGCAGCCAGGGTGCTCCTGAGTGGGTCATAAGGACCATATCATTCTAGTCTTGGTCCATCAGCACGGGTTCCAAATCTTTTTCCAGGCACAATGTAATCCAGGTGCTGACATGTAAAGCCCTATATGGATTTGGACCACCATACCTGAAGGACTGTATATTCTCTTTTGAACCAGCTTGACCACTACAGTTATCGTCTGAAGCCCTACTTCAGCTGCCTCTGCCTGGGACATTAGGTAGGAGCAATCCAGGAGAGGCTCTTCTCCACCGTGGCATCAAACCTTTGGAATTCTCTACACGGAGAGACTCACCTGTCCCCTTCTGTTGCTATCTTCTGCCAGCAGGTCCCCACTCCCTCGGTGTTCCCTCAGCGATTGTTCATTCCTGCCATATGTTTTAACTGTCATTTTTATATAAGTGTATTTTATTATATTGGGAGGGAAGGCAGCATGGTATAGCCTGATCTTATCAGATCTTGGAGGCTAAGCAGGGTCAGCCCTAGTTAGTATTTGGATGGGAGGCCACCAAGGAATACCAGGGTTGTTATGCAGAGAAAGGCAAACCACCTCTGTTAGTTTCTTGCCTTGAAAACCCCATAAGGGGTAGGGCTGTCTATTCGGTTCCATCCAACATGAAAAACCGCTGAATTTTCCCCAATTCGGTGGTTTCCAGTTCGGATAGAGCCGAAGTCAAAAAAGGCGGGAAAACGACAAGCCAAATTCGGCGAGTTTGGGTGGACGCCGAATAAATTTGGGCAAATTCGGCGTCGCCAAATCAGCATTCTTCCACAGCCAATGGTGGCCCAAGCTGGGTCTTCTTCTGGCCATCAGAGCAGGAATTCTTCCTTTTGAATTGGCCAGGAGAAGAGTATACAAACTCCCGTCCCATCCCAAGTCTGTATTCATTTCCTTCCATTTTGGTGGAGCTGCTTCTGAGAGATCCTGCTTACTGGAATAGGATTGGATTTGATTTACTTCTCCCTGCTCCTGCTGGAAGACATCCACACAGTTTGATTTTGGGGTTTTTTCTCTTTACCTTTTCTCGTGTGTGTGTGTGTGCGCGCGCAGGGGGGGGGAAGCCAAAGGGGGGCTTTTGCCTGTTCTGCCGGGGGGCTTGATCTCCTCTTTGCAAGTATGATTGTTGCTGTTTTCACTGGTTTCACAGTGTGGGTCGGTGAGTCTCTCTCTGGCTGCCCCAGAAACAATGGGAGGTTTTGCCTTGGATTTGCCGCTCTCTAGATGCACATTAAGGATTGCCGGCTTCCATTCATTCCAATGGGCGGATGGGGGGACCCCTTCCAGACCCCATAACTCGGGACCCCCTAACCCACTCTTAACCAAATTTGGTGGTTCTTGCAAGTAGGGCCCCTCCAAGCTACCCTGAAAGTTTGGGACCTCTTCCTCCAAAAATGCCCCCCGGAGCCATGGAAATGCCGCAAATGTGCTTGAAATGGCTTTATTCCGCCAAATTAATTCGGGAACGCCAAATTTCATGCCGAATTCCACGGATCCGAATAGGGGGAGTTCAAACTTTAGCATTTCCTGAATAAAAACGGGCCAAATTTTGCTGAATCCGAATTTTACCGAATTTGTTTTTTCAACAGCCCTAATAAGGGGTCACCATAAGTCAGTCGCGACTTGACGGCACTTCACACACACACATTCTATTGTATGGTATATGTTAACTAGGTTTTAACTGTGATAATGATGTGCTTTGCTTGGTTTTAATGGCTTTTAAGATGTATTTTTATTGTGTATGTTGTTACTCTGTTAGCCAGGGAGTATACATTTTGTTAAACAAATAAGTAAAAATTGATTCAGTTTCAGCTCCTTCTCTTCTCTTCAGACTTTTCCATTTGGCATGAATGCAGAAAGCACATCAGGAAGTAGTGTTTCTTACCAATGTGCTAGCTTTTCTATGTCCAGGGAGTACTTTGATGTCGGAAGGCATTCATACATTCACCTGAAGTCTAAAAATGTTCAAACCAACGAGGGCTATAACACATGGTGGTAGATCAGCCCTAAGTTGATGGTGGCAACTTACAAGATGGACAGAAATATTTTTTTATGAAACCAATGAAGAAGCCTCTTGGGGCAAGCAACCTCTTGGGACTTGCAAGCATTTTCAAGATCAGAACAATTTCCTATTTAGTGATAATTAAGACAACCCAAATTGACTTTTTGAAACCTCAGTAACAAAGCACCTTTATATAAATTGGTTGTTTGTAGAGTTTCTTTTAAAAATGGAAATTCAGATGTGTGAACAGCAGCATGTTTTCATATAACATCTATCAACATTTCTAGCCATACTTTGAATAATTAGTTTCAGATCGCACTTGTGAGATTCCACACGCCAATGCTTGACTTTGGGGGGCTTTATTTTTAGATTTTAAAAATAGAGACCAGACGTCCTGACAGGATTGGGGGTAGAGACACCTAATAAATCTATGCACAATTTTTAAATCTGGAGCTGCAGTACAGTATCATCTTCTAAGCAAGGTACAGAAACAAGTCCACTGGACCAAGAGGGCATTCCTAAGCACAGTTACACTCTTCTAAGTGCATCGAACTCATTGGGCAGGCAGCTCATTCCTGAAGGAGGGGTAGATCTGTGGTTGCTGGCAGTGGCACAGCTCCTCCTCCTCAGAGGCTTACCGGTAGGGTATTTCTGCTGCTTTTATTATAAATGTGCATATGTACAAAACAAGACACTAATGCTCATTCTGGCTGTGTAATCTACACATTATTTGCAGCCAGAAATGCCCTCTTTGAGCATATACAGCCAGGGTAGCTTTAAAGAGAAAAATGTGCTTTTTCTATGATGTCCTATGGTACGGAGGTACCCCCCCCCCCAATAAGGGTTGTAAATTATAAATACATTGATGCTTTAGGAAATGAGGCAGAACCTGCCACTCATAAGCCATCCTCATATGGATTCCACTAGCACCATTCAACAAGGGAATACTAACTTGCTCATTAATTTGTTTTTTTAAAATGCAGCTTCTCAGCCAAAAGACTTCCAAGGCTGCTTTCATTATGTTCATGGCAGGAAGCCAATCCACCTTGTGCAAACTTGAACAGAACATTGTAGGGTTGCCAGCTCCGGGTTGGGAAACACCTGGAGATTTTGGGGGTGGAGCTTGAGGAAGGCAAGATTTGGAGAGGGGAGGGACTTCAATACCATAGAGTCCAATTGCCAAAGCGGCCATTTTCTCCAGGTGAACTGATTTCTATCAACGGGAGATCAGTTGTAATAGCGTAGAGTTGCCAGGTCCCTCTTTGCCACTGGTGGGAGGTTTTTGGGGTGGAGCCTGAGGAGAGCGGGATTTGGGGAGGGTAGGGACTTCAATGCCGTAGGGTCCAATAGCCAAAGCAGCCATTTTCTCCAGGTGAACTGATTTCTATTGGCTGGAGATCAGTTGTAATAGCAGGAGATCTCCTTCTAGGACCTGGAGGTTGGCAACCCTATAATAGCGGGAGACAGAAACTGGGAAGCACTGCGTGAAGGAGCAGGCCTTACATCTCCTTGTTCCATCTCCCTGTCACATATTTTCAAGCGATCCTTTTGCATATGTCCCCTTGTCCTCTGCGGCAAATTTCAGAAATGCTGACTGGGGCTCAGGCCCACAGGAAGCAATAAAAACTCCCCTTTGAGGAACAGCAGCCTGCTACGCTCCTACAGCCACCTACCATCTGGGCCTCAGACGTGGTGGCCTTATTTCAGAAGCAGCAGCTAAACAGAGCTTCCTTCTCCCTTCAGGACTTCAAAAGCACAGTGTATTTCAAAAGCAAACCCACAGGAACTAAAGCGATTGCAGCACACAACTAAAAGCAGCACATATTCCATTAGCAGCAAAT
The DNA here is from genome assembly GCF_029931775.1 of Euleptes europaea. Classification (NCBI taxonomy): domain Eukaryota; kingdom Metazoa; phylum Chordata; class Lepidosauria; order Squamata; family Sphaerodactylidae; genus Euleptes; species Euleptes europaea. The sequence goes on along the minus strand of NC_079318.1, from coordinate 22,167,677 downwards.
GCGACCACCAAGGAACATTCCTGAACAATTCTAGGAAAGCAGGCAGATCCTTAATATGTCCTTTCAGACATTTGTGCCGATATTTTTATAGCAGCAAACAGCACATGCGTACCTTCTATACATTAATTTCATAAGCATGCATACTTACATATAGCACTCCATATCCCAGCTCTGCCCCACAGTTCACAAAAAGGAATTCCCAGTTTGCAAAATGGAACCAAAATAGAAGTCCATGGAAAGTGTATATGGACTCTATGGCATTGAAGTCCCCCACATTCCCAAACTGTGCCCTCCTCAGGCTCCGCCCCCCAAAAACTCCCACCGGTGGCGAAGAGGGACCTGGCAACCCTGAGATGGATTGACTCTGTAAAGGAAGCCCTGGCCCCCAATTTGCAAGACCTGAGGAAGGCTATTAAAGATAGGACATTATGGAGGACATCGATTCATAAGGTTGCCATGAGTCAGAAGTGACTTGACTTGACGGCACTTAACACACACACACATGGATGAATGTAGGGTTACAGCCTCCAGGTGGTGGCTGGAGATATCCCGCTATTACAACTGATCTCCAAGCAACAGAAAAAATGGCCGCTTTGGCAATTGGACTCTCTGGCATTTAAGTTCCTCCATCTCCAAACCCCGCCCTCCTCAGGCTCCAACCCCAAAATCTCCAGGTATTTCCCAACCTGGAGCTGGCAACCCTAGATGAATGCCATAATCAGCTGTTCACAATTTGAAAACACAGGATTAGTTGTAGCATTACACATGTATCAGGAATCTGGAAGTGATGTAATGCCTCTCTAGGAATCACCAGAAACTCTATGGCAAAACTATAGAGTTTCCAGTGATTCCTAGAGAGGGATAGTATCACTTCAGGATTTTTCCTGGACGTGATGTAGTGCTGTTGCACTGGTATAGGGTTGCCAGGTCCCTCTTCACCACTGTTGAGAGGTTTTTGGGGCGGAGCCTAAGGAGGGTGGGGTTTGGGGAGGGGAAGGATTTCACTGCCATAGAGACCAATTGCCAAAGCAGCCATTTTCTCCAGGTGAACTGATCTCTATCAGCTGGAGATCAGTTGTAATAACAGATCTCCAGCTAGTACCTGGAGGTTGGCAACCCTATGCTAATGTGCCCCCCATGTCCCTGTTGCCCCAGACTGCCACTTATTGCAGTCAATATCTTCATAAGAGTTCAGAACAACATTTTTGTTTAATTGTTATTTATATACAGAACTACATCTGGATTCCTGTCATTTGTTATTCCTGAGTCATTATCTTAGAATAATATTTCAATGTGATTATTATTTCCTAGTCATTGCAATATTTGAACTGTATTTATTTCTCGTTAGTAATTTAATAATCATATGCAGTATATTCACAGAGTTTGCTATGGCAATGCATTTTTTCTGTTGGTCTGTTCCACTGCTGCTCCTGTGTCGTGGAATGGTCTCCTGGAATCTGCCAAGAAGGCTGGAGCTTGATGGCTTTCCACAGGGCTGGCAAAAAAGCATTCTGTTTAAATGGGCCTTCTTTTGAAGGACTCCAAGTCTGTCTGTCTGTACTTCCTTCCTTCCTTCCTGTAAATTCATAGTGCTCTGCAGTTTTGGGGACCTTTCTGCATTGTTTTAATTTGTATATGCTTGTCCTTGTGGTCATGTTTTAGAAGTCATTTGGGGCTGAACAGGAAAGGCAGGATATAAATTCATTTCTTCCTATGCCCAGTTCTGAGTCCCAGGAAAATGGGAAAGCTTGCGGTACTCCAGATAGCAGTCTCAGAAGTACCACGAGGATTCATAAACCTGCATTCAATTCCCTTTATGCATCCCACATGCACTTTCAATTCCCACTTACTTGCCTGCTGCTTCAGTAAGTGGTAGCAGCTGTCACTTCAGCCATGGAGAGAGCAGGTGGAAGAAGTCTTTCTCCCAGCCTCCATCACCTTGTTTTTCCTTTCATTCCTTTGATACCAAAATACTGTTTTGGTGGGATCCAAGGCACCACCATGTACATCCAGGGCAATGCAGTCCCCCAGGATATCTGACATTAACGCTGAAGTCTGGATAGAGGGAGTTGCTTTTTTGTGGAGCAGCTTAAGAGCTTTGGGAGTGCTCATGGACTTGCTGTTGGAAACACAGGTCGGTGCAGTGGCTAAGAGCCGTGCTTTGGTAATCTTGTGATTAGATTACTGCATTACATTGGGCTGCCCTTGAAGACAACCCAGAAACTGCAGCTGGTCCCGAATACGGCAGAGTGACTATTGTTATGGACTAGCCAACAGGAGCATATCTTGCTTATTTTGAAACTGCTACATTGGCTGCCAGTTTGTCTCCAAGATCAGTTCACGATGCTGGTTATGACCTTTAAAGCTCTGCCCACATAGCTGAAGGGCTACCTCCTCACGTGGGTTCCAGTGCGCCAACTATGGTTTGCGCGCAGGCTGCTACCTGCTTGCTGTTCACTTGGGGTGGCCCTTCTGACATTGACCAGCGCCTGAGCCTTTTCCATCGCAGTTCCCGATCTAAGAAACTGGCCATAGTTTTAAGAATGGAACAAAACATACTACCACACGTACTGATTAATTAGATAATCACTGGGGAACAATATAATGTGATTTGATTTGGTTATTTTTGTAGTTTTAAAATAAAATATAAAAGAAGTATAGAAAGATGTTAGTGTTCCTTGCATTGTTGACGGTAGTCGTCCGAGTTCCAGGACTGGTTATAAGAATCTTGTGTTGTATCAGCCGTGATACTCTTCACCTTGAGATCTGAGGCTCTGCTCTGCCCCTCATCTGAGAAGCATCTGTAAATCGACTTCTCCTTTTCATGCTGTTCAGGGCTGAAGTAGCTTTGGTTTGGTTTTAACCTTACTGCAGCCTCACCAAACAAGTTCTTTATGCTTGACTTGAGACGATGGAAATACAGACTTGTAATGGCTAATTTTAAAAAACATAACCCAACGAATATTTTTCAATACAGACTGATTTTCCTCCCTTGGAAATTCTGTAAAAATGTAGATTAAGGAACACTTTAAAATTGCCAATCATATATTTTTTTTAATAGAGCAGCTGTGCTTTTCCTTCTCTCAGAGCGTTTTTATTTTTTTGGGAGTACTTAAATTATTCCTGGAGTCTAAAATACATTGCCAAGCCATGGGGGAAAAATTTTGCTGCATGATTATAAAACAAAAATTTCCAGTATTGGATATCATAGGTCTGATCGTGCAAAGCCTTCCATATGTCAAACACACATTAGAGTCAGTTGGAATCTTATGTGGAACGTTTTACAAGTTATTCAAGGTATGCAGAGCACAGTCAACTGAAAATTTATCAATACTGAATGGGCGTACCTGCCAAACAGGAACTTGTGTGGTCCAGTAGAAATTATACCTGAAGTGGTCAGAGACATGTATTCAAACTTGGGTTGCCAACCTCCAGGTGGTAGCTGGAGATGTCCCGCTATTACAACTGATCTCCAGGTGATAGAAATCAGTTCCCCTAGAGAAAATGGCTGCTTTGGCAATTGGATTATGGCATTGAAATCCCTCCTCTACAAACTCCGCCCTCCTCACGCTCTGCCCCCAAATTCTCCAGGTATTCCCCAAACCGGAGCCTGCAACCCTTATTCAAACTCCATTTTTTTCAAGGGATTCACTGAGTGATTTTGAGAATAATGATAGGAATCAGCCAATGAAGTAGGGTTGCAAAGTCATAGCCTACAACCCCCAGAACAATTTAAGGGGCTGGGGCTAAGCCCCACAGCAGCCCATATTGTCTTTATTTACAGCTGCAATGTTCTATGCGGGGAATCATCTGTGGAACCCATCCCTGTCCTGAAAACTGGTACGTTTCCAATCCCAAGGCACGTGTTCCTGCGTAATGATAAAATACCAGATAAAAAAGAATCTTGATGAAATTGTACATATAATATCATCAATATTATGTTTTTGTATTGTTTTATCTTTCCTTCTTTGCTTCTGTGACCCATAGATCCTGAGCAGTTATTTCTTAGAGGAAAATATGATGGAGAGATATTTCGCCACAGCCAGTGTTATATTTGGATCTCTGTTCATCAGCAAAAAGGGGACTATTTTGTCTCTTGTTATGGGGGCAGGAATTCTCACCAATAGGGGGGTGATCCATTTATCTCGGTGTTTAAAGAGGGGGCAGTATTGTTTTATCATGCCTGCATGTACAGAGGAAAGGAAAAGACATGAACGAATTGCAGGAACTGAAAATTATTGGATAGCGATTTCCACTGTTCTGCCCCATTGGGTTGACATAAGACGTTCTTTTTAGTTGGAGCGATGCAAAGGTTCGTTGCTCTGAAACAGCCCCCTGAGATCAAGCTGTCCATCTTCTTATGATCAAGTTCAATGGCGATTGCATAGAACAACTGTAGATACAGGACTCTGGGATGGGAGGTGTTCACGTTGTTCTTACACACTGGTTCGAGAAAAGCCAAACAAAGGCTTTGCCTGACTGGGGGGGGGGGGAGCGCGGGAATCACATTTCTGCATTAAACGAGCCATGTGGTTCCTTCCAGCAAATTCTTCCCCCAAATTTTGAGTGGAGAGGAAAAATTTATTCTGGTTGGAATTCTGTTCTACTGTTTTATAGCGAGTATATCTAATTAGCGTAATTAGAGAAGCTGCTTCTAGGAGAAATGTTCCATTTTTTCATGCTTTGGCTACAGTGTCTCGTATTTCTGACAGCGTGGAGAGCCTACTTAAAGGGCCTTTTCTAGCAAGCTCGTGGAATATTTCAGTCCTGGGCCAGGATCTAGTTCAGGGATCCCCAACATAGTGCCGATGGGTGCCATGGTGCCAGCTGGCCCCTTCCCTGGCACCTGCCAAGTGTTTTTAGACAATGGGTGGGGCCAGGTAAAGCTTTTTGAGCTTTTGATACTTATGGTATAATTCAGACAATAGCTTCATGTGAAGTACTTCACCTGTGCAAATAGCAGACTGATATTCTAAAAACACAATGGGACCTGATTCGGACTAAATATAATTGGGCTGCATAGCTAAAATGCTTAATGCACCTAACTGGGACTTCAACCAAGGTCATCATATCTTCCCAGTTTTAATGTATTTTTTTTTAATAATCCAGGTAGAAGTTGAGAATAACATCACTACATCAAATTCAGCTCACTTTACAAAAATCATTTATGCTCTTATATATAAAAAAAGCTAGATCGAACCTCTTTCCCTGTACACACATGCGAGGAGCTCTCACCAGCCCTTCAGCACCAACTGTTGTTGTGACAAGTAATAAAGGGTAAAGGTAGTCCCCTGTGCGAGCACCGGGTCATTCCTGACCCATGGGGTGACGTCACATCCCAACGTTTACTAGGCAGACTATGGCCGAAAACGCACGGGCACTTACTCCTGTCTCCGCCCAGTCTCCTCCCCCTTCCACCCCGGATTTCACGAACCCGGGCTGGTGGACAATCTGTGCGGTGAGCCTGGTCGAGACTGCATGCTGCTCCTGGCTTCCAATTTCAAATCGCCGGACACACGCAATCTCTTCCCGGCATGCGCAGCGCCATGTCTTGATTGGTGGACTCAAATCAACCAATGACAGCCTGCCATCCCTTTTTTTTGAAAACTTTTGTTAAAAATTCGCCATATCGAGCATTCGAGTTTCCAAACCGCAATCCCTTGTGACGCTTTAGCGTGCTCCATGACCCGCCAGCGCTTAATGTGAACCCTCGAGACCTCTGCAGAGTTTCTCGGGATGGAAAGTCTCCATGTGCAGGCAATTTTGATTGGAATCTTGGTGGGGGAGATGCGAGTGTTACTGGAAACTGTGCTGACGGCCGTCAGAGGCGCTTCTGTGATTTTGTCCTCCTTTTCTGCAAGAAGGGGCAAAAGAAGGCGAATGATGAGAAAGCTGACCCTTGGTAAAAGACCATTCAAAGCCAAGCCATACTGCCCCGTTACAACTTTCTTCAGAAGATCCCGAAGACAATTTTTCACCCTGGCCAGTGTCCCCATGCAACGTCGTGATTGGCAGTACCCCAAGAGCACGGACTGGTGGGAGCGCCTGGTCTCCCGTGTTTGGGGCGACGAACAGTGGATACAGCACTTCCGCATGACCAGAGCCACTTTTTTCGAGATGGTGGGGCGGCTTCGGGGAGGTCTGGTAAAGCGGACAACTGTCATGCGGTCACCCATTTCGGTGGAGAAGAGGGTGGCGATAGCACTGTGGTACCTTGCAAATGGGCATGCTTACAGGGTTGTCGCTACCCAATTTGGAGTGGGCCCCACCACCGTGGGCGAAATAGTGCGTGAGGTGACTGTCTGTATTCAGCGTGAGCTGTTCAGTAAAACAGTACGCCTGGATGGAGAAGTGTACAAGGTGCGTGGTCCTGTGTTTAACTTTCGCATGCTTTTCTGATTAGGATTCTGATGTATTTGTTGATTGTGGGGAAGGGTGGTGTGTGTTTCGTGGGACAGCCGTCAAAGAAAAAAAAGTGTTTCTGTGAAGCATTTGAGGTGAAAAACGAAAACGCCATGTGTGGAATAATGGCTAGCACTCCCGTCCACGCTGTCATGTCGGACGCATTCCCCCTTCTGTTAATGCTTTGAGCCTGAACAATGCACTTCCACACCACAGAGAAAAAAAATTTACTCCCCTCAATCAGCTTTATGATCACATCACGGCCATCATCAATTTCTGTGTCTCCTTTTCCTTAAGGTGCTGCGAGATTCATAATACGATGGTGGCCACGTCTTGACCTCGTGGTTTCTTAACCATGGTTTCCGAATCCTTCCAAAAGAGCGAATCTGAGAATATTTTTTGATACGCTTTGCAATCTATTTAACCTTTGAAAACATTGCTTTTCAGAACATGGCGGGCTTCGCGAGCCTGGGGATGCCCCACTGTGTGGGGGCCATTGACGGGTGTCACATTCAGATCCGGAACCCAGGAGGAAAGGTGGCAGAGTTTGGCAATAGGAAGAATGTTTCGTCCATTCAATTACAAGGAACGGTGGACCACACAGGCTGTTTCATAGACTGCGAGGTGGGCTGGTCCGGCCGAGCTCACGACGCGTGTGTTTTCGCACGGTCAAATCTATGCAGGGCAATGGATAGTGGGGTTTTTATCCCAGGTAATCCAACCATCTCTTTGGGGGGGGTTGTTGTCCCCGCTTTGATGATCGCGGATGGGGCATACCCCATGCGGCGCTGGCTAATGAAGCCTTACCTTAGACCTTCCTCTCGAAAGGAGAGGTTATTTAACCGTGCCATCTGTCGCTCTCGCAACGTTGTTGAACGAGCATTCGGTCGTCTGAAGGGGCGATGGCGCTGCTTGTTTGGTCCACTGAGTGTGGCTTTGGGTAATGCTAACGCAATTATTGCGTCTTGTGTCGCATTGCACAACATCTGTGAACGTAAAGGTCACGCATGCTGTTGCTTGCTTGACAGAGTTAACGTGTCTGATTGTCAGGAAGAGAACGATGTGGTGGTTCATCGAGAGGCTTCTGAATCCTACAACCCTCACGATGAACGTCACCTTAACATGGGCAAGCGGATTCGGGATGTTATAGCCACCCACATTTGCAGTAACACAACTCACTGAGATCAGAGAGTTGGAGCCTCAGCAATGAGCATTTCTCCTACACGTTACCGCGTTCTCAACTTTGGATTGTGTTTGACACAATAAATTTTGATTTTTTCAGTTGACATTGTGTGTTTTACCTAAATGATAACTGTCAATAACTTGGAATATGACCGTGTGAAAGTATTTTGACAAAAAAATGAAATCCGTTAAAAAAAAGGATGGGTGTCTTTAAAGGGGAGATTTCCTCACTTCGTATTTCTAAAACTGTGGGGCCACTCATGCTCTCAGCCTCAGGTGACACACGAGCAGATTAAGATCAGGCTCTCTAGAAACTTACTCTCTGCTAAGCAACTGGCCACATGACGCTTGCGATGCTTTGTGGTTCAGACTGTCTTCACTTTCACAATTATTAGTGTGAAAAATTATTTGGATGATAATTCCTCATCACTCTGCCCCTGTCGCGAGCAGAACTCCCTCTGTGCTGCAATTTGGACTTATAGATTTGACGTTTGGGGTATGGGCTGTTCACTGCAATGATGACCACTAATAATGGAAAAATGATTCCACGCAATCTTTCTCCGTGGGACATCATTCATGTGCATCAAACATTTGTTTTTCTGAGACAATTCTTTAGGTATACACTGGTTGGCCAGAGTGAGAAAAACTCTTCCATGAATTTGCGGAGTCTACAACGGCTCAGATTAATTCTCATTGAAAAATAGTATCACTTTAATCACTCACTGGTTAACTGTGCATATTGGCACCTACAAAGTTTTTTTTTGATTACAAAAGCCTGATTAATCACGCATTTGAAAAGAGAACCGGGAGTACGCACAGGTGGTGTTCAAGGTGACTTCAGCGGGAGAGATTTGAACGCATTGGATCCTGAAGCGGGGGATATGTTAAGGAGAACAGATGCTCTGGCGACTGAAGCACTTTTGACAGGAAAGCATTAGTCTGGTGAAGGCAGAGCGGGTGGGAGCAGGGAGTTATCAACAACTAAGGAGGGGGTCCATTTCGACAGGAATGTCCCTTGCACAAGGAACCATCCGGGTTCCGGCGTTCAATTATAAAAGAGGCTTCGAAAGCACTTTCTGCAGTCAGATGACAATGCAGGTTTTCCCCCCATCCCCCCTCTGTGGCGCGGTGCATAAATTATTAAAAGTTTGCCCGCACACTAAATGGAAGTTCTTACTTATAAAATACATACTAAAAAGAAGTGACGCGAGGAATAGGGAAAACAGGTTCATGAGCTCAAGCAACTTTATTTTGCCGGGGTGCATGGATATCTCATCCCTTTCAAAAAACCCATGAAAATAAAGGATTTTCCATCTGTGGGTCTGGGAATGTACAGCCATTGGCCAAGATTTTTAATTAGGCGGGGTCCTTTAAAAACAATATCAATAATTGAGTCTACTTAGCCCGTGTTAGAAGTGTAGCTTACCACCCTTATTTGCAAGAAAAAAAATATTGTTTAGTTTGGGGTATTAGGGGACGTCACAACTGGGCATGTGCAGAAGGGATTGGCAAGGTCGCTTCAACGGGATTTCGATATCGCGATCATCTCGTGGGAAACACGTGTCCTCAAGCGCTTGCCCTTTCCGCTTGCAAAGAGCCTCATTTCCGAACCCTTTGACCCCAACCGAAGCAGACACTATTGAAAATGGAGTCGCGTCAGTGGGGCCTTGAGGAACTGAGGCTCATGATCCGTTTTCTGGATGCTCGGGGGCTTGGTTTTAATGTCCTGGGACACCCAGAGACCGCGATCGAATCACTTTTCGAACAGATGGCAAGTTCGCTCACGGCCTTCGGCTGGTGGGGGAGGAGTGGAAAACAATGCTTGGCGAAGTATCGCGGTCTTTGTTTGGAGTTCGAAAAAGCGCGTACTCTACTGGCAGCGTCTAGAGTGCAAGAGGTGGAGATGCCAATGTTGCACGTGCAAATGATGCAGCGTCATTGGTTGCATTTTCTGAATCCGGGGGCGTTCGATCCAGATGGACAGACAGAGGGATGTGTGGGTAAGTCCCAGTATTTAATACTCTGCAGTGGTAAGACTTAAGTAGAGGGAGGATTACTATTGATCTCCAACTCAGCACACCCCATCGTTGGTTGAAATCACCCTTAACGGAGAATGCTTCTAACAACCAAGCTCTCAGGGGGATGTACTAAAACGAATGACAAAGTCAGCCCATTGGCAGCAATGGGAGAGGCTGTACAGCCCATTGAAGATAATGGGGGAAAAGAGTGTCGGTTGACTTGCATTGACTCCATTGAAAGACATTACAGCCCAAAAACGGTTGCAAAGAAAACGTGGAATGGATTTCGCAGTACGGTTTCTAGACTGTTCTGAGGTGGGGATCACAGACCCCAAAGGGGATTGAAAGCCCCTGGGACCCACAGAGGTGTTCTAGCCCCTGGGACCCCCAGAGGTGTTCTACAGTGGGGATGACAGACCAGCAAGGGAATTGAAAGCCCCTGGAACCCCCAGAAGTGAACTTAGGTGGTGATGACAGATCCTCTAAAGGAGTGAAAGCCTCTGGGACCCCCGGAAGTCTTCTTGGGTGGGGATGACTGCCCCTGGGACCCCTGGAAGTGTTCTTAGGTGGTGATGACAGATCCTCAAGGGGAGTGACAGCCTTTGGGACCCCCAGAAGTCTTCTTGAGTGGGGATGACAGCCCCTGGGACCCCTAGAAGTGTTCTTAGGTGGTGATGACAGATCCTCAGGGAGAGTGAAAACCTCTGGGACCCCCGGAGGTGTTCTTGGGTGGGGATGACAGCCCCTGGGACCACTAGAAGACTTCTTAGGTGGTGATGACAGATCCTCAAGGAGAGTGAAAGCCTCTGGGAACCCCAGAGGTCTTCTTGGGTGGGGATGACAGCCCCTGGGACCCCTAGAAGTCTTCTTGGGTGGTGATGACAGACCCCCAAGGGGAGTGACAGCCTCTTGGACCCCCAAAAGTCTACTTGAGTGGGGATGACAGCCCCTGGGACCACAAAAATGTTCTTAGGTGGTGATGACAGATCCCCAGGGGCTGTGACAGCCTCTGGGACCCACAGAAGTCTTTTTGGGTGGGGATGAAAGCCCCTTGGGACCCCTAGAAGTCTCCTTAGGTGGTGATGACAGATCCTCTAAAGGAGTGAAAGACTCTGGGACCCCCGGAGGTGTTCTTGGGTGGGGATGACAGCCCCTGGTACCCCAAGAAGTCTCCTTAGGTGGTGATGACAGATCCTCTAAAGGAGTGAAAGCCTCTGGGACCCCTGGAAATGTTCTTGGCTGGGGATGACAGCCCCTGGGACCCCTAGAAGTCTCCTTAGGTGGTGAGGACAGATCCCCAAGGGGAGTGTAAGCCTCTTGGTCCCCAATAAGAGTTCTGTGGTTGGGATTAGAGGTACTGACAAACCTAGAAATTTCCTTAGGTGGTGATCACAGATACCCAGGGGGAGTGAGAGCGTCCAGGACACCCATAACTGTCTTGGGGTGGGTAATACAGTCCATGAGAACACCGGAGGTGTTCTTGGGCGGAAATTAGAGGTCACCAAGGGAACAGAAAGCGTCAGGGAGACCAAGAACAGTAGTTGGGTTGGCATGATAGCCCCTTGGATCCCTGGAAGTGTTCTTGGGTGGAGATGACAGATTCCAAAGGCCAGTGACAGCCTTGGCGAGATCAAGAAGTGATCTTGGTAGGGGATGTCGGCCCCTGGGACAACTTGAAGTGTTCTTTGGTGGAGGTGACATATCCCAAACGTGAGTGAAAGCCTCTGTCTCCCAGATGCTTTGACTTCCCGTTGGAATCTGTCATTATCAAGAAAGAACACTTCAAGGGGTGCCAGGTACTTTTATCCCTGCCCAGGAATACTTCTGTGGCTCCCGGGGGATCTCACTCCCATGGTGGATCTGTCATCATCCCCTAAGAACCCCTCTATGGGTCCCCGGGGTTGTCATTCCTATCAAAGAACTCTATTGGGTATCAAAGAGGCTTTCATACCACTGGGGGATCTGTCATCACCACCAAATAATACTTCCGGGGGTCCAAGGGGCCACTGTTGCCCACCCCTTAAATTACTATGGCAATCCTGGAGTTGTGTCCTACCATTGGTGATCTCACCTCACCACCCAAACACATTGCTCGGGTTGCCTTAGGCTGAAATCCACTCTCAATAAATATTAATGCTGAACCAGAGGCTTTCATCACCCTTGGGGAGCCTTCCGTGTTCCGGAAGAGTTCAAAGATTTCTGCTGAAGTTCACGGATCTCTGGTTAATGGTTAGGAAGTAAATTTAAAAGGTGGGGTTTTTTTTTTTTTAAAGGCAACATTTCAAGTATAAGTTTGAATTCAGAACTGACTCTTCTTTCAACAGTAAAAAAGGGGTTTTGACAATGGCCACATGACGTGGTCCACAAGAGTCAGGAGTAAAAGTAAGGGCTGGAAACGGGCCAGCATAATGAACCTCGACATTGCTTGTCTAGTCATATTTTCAGGGGTAGGGATTCTCCGTGATATCACTGCGAGCCAGGGGAATGCATGAGAATGTATCCCCAAAACCGACATTTCAGCATGGGCTACGTCGGCTGCGAGGAAAGGTTTTCTAATTCACAGATGATGACTGCACTTGGGTCTTCAAATTTGCTTGCTGTTGACGTGTGTGGCCATCGGATCAAGGGGTTCTTTGGGAGAGTTGATAAAGCCTGAGCTAGTCGGACAGATGAAAAAAAAGACCCAAACAGGAATGAAGTTTTCTGTAGAAGGGTGGCACCTTTTTTACAGGGTCCAATTTTTTTGGTGAAAGGCGGTTCTCCTCTCATCAATGATTAGTGCGAATGTGCTAATGCCGAGCGGATGGATGGATTACTCATTGACTCAAGATTGTGAGTTTGAAAAGAGAGAGGATCGGTGGCGAGAGTTCAGTGTAGATTCACAAAAGTACAGGTGAACTCTGTATCATTTGTTAACATGCAAAGTATTTTCAATAACGTCACCATTTTCTTCCATACCGAACAGGGGAGGAGGAGAGAGTGGACCTCGCATGGGCCAATGTCAACCCGGGGGAGAACACAGTAAGAGGTGGGTGCGTTGTTGAAATGCTTTCTCGTAGAATTTCTGGTGCTGTTGTTCAGCGCTCACTCGCCAATCCTGATCATGAAATAACATTTTTTTGATATATCATTTCCTGAAAACGCCTTGAATTAAGGCTTAACTTACTTCAGACGGTTGCGCTAATCAAAACCAGACCAACTGTGTCTTTAGTCTGCCATCTTACCTTTGAAATGCCACGGCGATCCAGGCCCTCCTTCTGTTCCTATTGACTCTGTTGTTGTAGCCTCACCGTGTTGTTACAGGAACATGACAATCAGATTTGCTATAAGACTTAAGTTGTTAAACACCCCTCTTTTTATGATCACAATTAGAGTTCCTGGACCACAGCAGTAATGAGATGACCAGTTACAGTGATTTCCCCTACATTCCGCCTATAGTATAGGAGAACCTTATCATATTTTTTTCCAATCAGGGGAAGATGGAACTCAAAAGGGGGGGGGGAAACTCTCACACAATGTGGTTTGGGGAACTGAATACTGTGCTCAATCGCTGATATGATTTCCGGATGTACTATTGGCGGTTTTTATCTTACCAGGTCGAGGAATTTGTCCAAGCTATTTACTCCTGGCTCAGATGGAGAAACGTTGGAGTTATGACAGTAAGTTCCAGTGTGATGAGCGGCCATTTTTGAATTCAAGAACTAGGGGCCAGGTTTAGTAATGCAGTGTTAGCCAACGCACGGGGCAGATCTTTTCTCGATTATCAAGAATTGAACGGTAAGTACTAATGTTTGCCCAAAACATGCAAGTCATCATTGTTCTCTCTTCTTAAATCTTAGTGCGCCTACTTGAGCGACGTCTGAGGGTAATGGAGCATCGCCTGGATACCATGGTGGCCCATTGGAACAGTTTGAGAACACGAGGCAACTGTTCTTCTGGATTTTGATTCTCATTTCGGAACAAAGCCAACTGGTTTGGTTAAGAATCTCACTTTATTTGTTGAGTAATCTTTCATTTTGCATTCTTTTTAAGTATTGCATGTTTGAAAATTGTTACCATTCCAACGCTTCGGAATCACACCTTTACTGTTGAGAAAATTTAGGGTAGCCATTAAAGTTTTATTGTTTTTTGCAATGGTTTATAATTTATTTTACTTTTCATTGTACAGTGGAAGCTCACAAAAAACTTAGGTTAAATGGTGCCCTCCATTGTGTGATTGCTGACCAATGTTCACATGTTTGCAGGTTTAATGGGGGATGCACGCAACGTTAAACCAGTGTGACTCCTTTGGCAAGGACAGCGCTTTGTGGTGCATCATTGTTTGTGTCAGGGTGGGATAGATCATCGTTTGGAGAGATATTGCATGCGTTCCATCTTCATTCCTTTCCAGGGTGCCACAACCTCCTTCAAAGGGTTTTTATTCAAAGCACGGCTAAACACCCAACACAGCACGCTTACTGTCTTCTTCTAAAAATTGGGTGCACCTCGGCAAGGAATGGGGGCATCTACAGCGGGGTTGAGAGGCAAAATGCAACCTCTGTTTGACGTGTCGGGTAGGATGCGCATAAACTTAGGATGTCATGGCCCATGACCGATGTTCCCACACAGGTAATGTTCCCTCGCATGTATACACTCCCTGGACGTGACCACCTTACTCACGGCATGGAAAAGCACATGTTGCCATTTTGGTGGAGTTTGGGTGAGGGGTTTCCAATTATCTACGTCTCATGGGCAGGGAAGCTTTTCTGTCTAACCCTTGCTCTCACGCTTCCCCATATGATGTATTGACGAAAGTGGACTCATTGCCGTTTGATGTCGTTACCCAGAAGTGCGAAAGAGACCAACCAAGTCAAATGTCAGGGCAACGTGAGTGTTGGAGACTAAGGACCAAATTAGCGTGAGAACAGTTTGGACACCGCATTTCAAGGGGTTTTTTGTTTTTGTTTTTTTCTTCCCCTTTGTTATACATTGTTGTCAACAGATTCCAACTTGTTAATCTCCTTTAGCTCTCTCAATTTACAGTGGTGAGTCGGAGGCTTGTGAACAATCAACTCTCGAGTGTTGGCCAAAACACAGTTTTTGATGCATTTAGAACACCAGGGAAAACATCTCAATCTGACTCCTGATGCAAATTTAAATTTACCAATGAACTTTTTTGCACGCTGCAATACTGTTGCCGTGCTGCATAATAACGTCTGGTTAAGAGAGTGAGGTTGGACAAGTTCATGGATCTTTTATGCCCAACTGCGAGCGGTTCTTTTTCACAGTGATGGTTTGGAGGGGAAGGTCGCGTGCTTGAGGACACGCTTTGATTATCGTGCCTACTCGCCACATGAAAGCATATGATGATCACTGTCTTCTGTGGAAGCATTCAAAATCTAGTGCTGAATGGTTACAGGGTCTTCTTTCGATGATCGCAATATTGGCTCCTATTGTCAGGCTACGATCAGTCACCACATCACTTCCCCCCCCCAAGGCCATGATGACATTGTTGGATGTTTAAAGTACTTATCCTTAGGGTTAACCCAAACAACGCGTTTCTTGCCCCACAGAAACTGCAGCATTGCAGTAACTCCGATGAGGCCGCACACAACCACACATGGACCAGCGGGAAAAATTTCAATTGTGAAGGAGCGATGTGACGGGGAAGGTCTCCAAACTTTTCTGAGTAAAGAGAACACAGAATGCCATTGTTGAGACTTTTCATGACTAGCTGGGAGTGCTTGTGATCTCTAGGAAGTCTTGGCCTCGGTCGCATGTCAGCTCTGCCTTGGCGCAAAAAACAGCGATTCTATGGTCTTTTCTCCTTTCCTGGATACAGCCAACATCTCAGTTTGAGTCATGACCTCTACTTTCCACCCATCCTTCTAGTAGATGGATACGGTGGGAACGATCTGAGGAGTGCCCAAACTCAAACGTTGAGAAGAGTTGACCATTCCAGGATTGTGAGAGACCATTCCTTTGAGTTACATTTGACAATCCACTTCCCAAACTGACCTTTTGACCTCACATCAATGTAGCTTGGATTGTGTGGGACTCATTAATGCATCTTGCTATACCTTTTTCGAGTTAAAAAGGGATTATCAAAACGTCCAGAGCATGAGCAGCAGTTTAAGTGTCCCTGTGACTCTTCAATTAAGAAATGTTGGGAGCACCCACTTCTCCTTGCAGTGGGTCCCATGCTTAATACCAGATTTCGCAGAAAAGTTTATCTCTTTCACCAGGAGTCCCACACCAATTGATGAAATCTGCTTCGATTTAATTTGGTTTTTTTTTTATTTTTTGTGCCCACCTGTTTTATCCCCACCCTCCCTAGGATGTTTGAGTCGTGCACAACGGATTTCAAGACAATTCAGCAGACACTCTTTCACTGAAAGGGAGTTCCCAGCGCGCAACTTAAGTCTTGTAGGAGCTGTCACCGCGGCACGTAGTTTCTCTCTCATGGGCTTCTTATTTTTTTCCCCTTAGTTAAAGCTTACTCAATAGGTTAGAAATGCCCCTTGACATCTCAACAAACATAGCATTCGCCCAACAAAATCAACTTGACATACGCACTCCGCTCTTGTGACATGCCTTGCCCATTGTTTGATTCCAGTAAACCGAAAGTTCATAGATGGTTAAAATATATGGAGGCATTGTTAAGGTAGCACCAAGCTTGTGTTGTCTAAAGAAGGAAATCCCTAAAATGCGAGAATGAGCAAATGTTCAGACCATTTGACCCAGACTACAAATTTCCAACTCGCTTTGGTCTGGTGCAGTGTTTGCTTGTTTCGGAAGGCACATTAATCTCATGCTGGTTGTCGATGGAATTCTTCCACAGTGCTCCCTCTTTAAACTCGTAGGAGCTATGGTTCGTGAACCCAAAAAATGGGTCACATAGCAGATGCATCATCTTTCTGTTACGCCATCTTAATTGTGAATGCGCAAGTCTAAGTTCAGCTTTCAGAACTGGGAGAATAGGAGAGATGTCAGTATTGAGAGTGTCATTGTCCCATTAAGAGTGAAATCTCCATTATTAATCACATGTGGCTAGAAAAGGGGTGTCTAATGGCGGCATGCGCACCTTTGTTAGACACTCTCCAGGAACAGTTTGCTATCAAATTACATTTGTTCCCATTAGAAGCGAGGGGAGAGGCTGCACAGCCCTTTTTAAGTGATGGGAGAGAAGAGAGTGTTGGTCAAATTGAAATGAATCCCGTGAAAGACATCACAGCCAAAACACAGTAGAAAACTCCACCTGGAATGCATTCCCAGGTGCACGCTCTAGACCGACAGTAGGAGGTGGTGACAGAACCCTAAGTGATGAGAAAGCAACTTGGACCAAATGAATTGCTCATGTTGGGTAAGAGCAGATCTCCAAGGCCAACTAAAACCTCTTGGACCACATGTAGAATCTTAGACTGGCAATGACATCCCCTGATACCCCAATCATAACTCTTCAGTGGTGAAGAATGATCCCCTAGAGGATTGATAGCGTCTTGGACACCAGGATTTTGTTTTGGGTGTGGATGAATCCCCGTGCCACCCCCAGGCTTGTTCTCATGGTTGGGTGACAGATCCCCATGTGCTGTGAAAGCAGATTGGACACCCAGAAATCCTTAGCTTGTTTAGATTTCCACCCCTGGTGCCCCCAGAACTGTTCCTCGGTGAGGATGAGAGATCCCCGAGGGGAGTTACCGTTGGGATCTGTAATCACTAGCGATCATAACATCTGGGTTTCAAAGGGCAGCCATCCCCATCCAAGTAACCATCTGTGGGTCCAACGGGCATGTACTCTCTATGGTGATCTGATAACACCACCTAGCAAGAATGGTGGAGATACCGGGGTCTCGCCTTACCATTAGCATAAACGCTCAGGGGGTTCAAGAGGCTTCAACCTCCCTTTGGGATCTGTTTTCACCTTCAGTGTTCAACTAGAGGGGATCACGGTGCTTTCTGTCATAAATAAAAAAAAACTCCGCCGGAACAAGATGCTTTCTCTCCCCCACGGGATCTGCTATCCCCATCTCTGAATGGTTTTGAGAACCTTAGCACAAAATTCCAGACCACGTTTTCATTGCTACCTCTGATGCGCTCTATTGATTTCCAATGGTGCCAATGCAAGTCCACCGACACTCTCTTTCCCCACAATCTTACATGGGCCGTGTTGCGTTTGTGACTGCTTTCAATCGGCTGATCTGTCATTCCTTCTAGAACCTTCCCCTCACCGTCTCTATCACTGAACCGGTGCATGCCTTGAACGCACTAACAGAGGCGATTTCAGATATCTTTAAGCTCAAGCACGATTGAGTGCATTGGGGAGTATCCATTGCGCAGAATGTCTACAGCATTCATGATTCCGCATCCAACCTAAGAACGCGTTAGTCATGGACCCACAACGCTCCTCCGCAATCACAGCAAATGCACGGAATGTAAAATTTGGACACTTTCCAGGAAAACTTGTACATGGTGTGACATTTTCTTTTGGGGACATTAATTTTTAATTTAGGAAAAACAGTAACCCTCAAAGTCAGTATTCGAGAGGAAGTGTCTTGACTAGGGAAGGAAGCGGAAGTAGTAATTTGCCCTGCTTCCTGTGCCGACTGTTTATTTTGTTCCGGTGTGTTCCCAGGATTGTTGTTGAGCTCCTCGAGTGCACACTCCAAAGTGACATCACGGTCCTTGACTCCGCAGGAGACGACAAGGAAACACACGCTTGCCCTTGGCAGGTGTCTTGATTTAAAAATTCCGCGCCAAAGAAATGGAACTTTTTGGCAGCGGGGGGAAGAGTCAATCATGCTGCGCTACGTTGAGAGGAGTGGTATTTCCCACAAGCTGATGACCAGCACACACTTGAGAAATGCCTCTGTTTATTCCCGGATAGCCAGGCAACTTTCCTTGGAAGGGTACCCCAGAACGTTGGAGCAATGTCGGTCCAAGTTTAAAAGGATAAAGAACAGTTTCTTCGAGGCTCTCGAGAATTTCAAGGGCATCCCACCGCGGTCCGCGCAGCCAGCACACTTCCCTATAATGCTCCGTCTGTGGAGTGCTGCTGGAAAGCCACATTGGCGGGACAGACGTCATGCAGGCAAGTGTTGGGGGCTGCCCCCGCCTCGTTTGGTGTTTTAAACCACATTTAATTTTGAAAGTGTACTCACCAGGTAGAGCGAGCATGACAAGAGGGAGGAAACTGCGCGGTTTGCAGTAGACTGCCATATACCTTGCCCGGGGTTTCCTAAAGAAGCGTTTGAAGCAGAACACCCTTTCAGAGGCGAACCACTCTTATCATGAATGATAAGAGTGGAGTTGCCACCCATTTGATTAGCTTCCTTGAAGTAGTCTTAATAAAAAATGCGTAACCCAGCAATCATTTATGCAGGAATAGGAGTGTAACTTACCCTCAAAGTCAAGCTAATTCCCCCAACCCCATTCTTTTTAAAAGGCTGAGGCTGTAATGGTGACTTGCATCAAACCATGCCCCTAACTAACCATTGTCAGGAGCATATTCACAGCAGAGCATGATTAACAGCGCTGTCAACGGCAGGGGTGGGTGGAGAAGTAGAAACTGGTTTATTTTAATGCGATGATATTCAAATCAGAGTCTCCTAACCTTCAGCAAAATTGAGAACCGCATAATCAACAGAACTCTGACACATTCGTGGAAACGCACCAATGACACTCTGACATGCAAGCACAACCCATCCTTGAAATCTCCCAAGGAGATGGGTGAACTTGTCCACTAACAGCAGCCACATTTTACTGCGCTCAATTAAAAATATAATTGAGAAGCATTCATTTTCAACTTATTGACCAACTCTATGTGTGCACCTAATGGGCATTAATATTTTCTGTTTATGACGCATGAACTGCGTGACAGCAACGACTGGGAAAGCAATGCAAGCCACTGCCTTGGGTGAACACAGAGAACTCACTCAAGAAGCAGAATCAGCCACAGAGGACTCCTCGGAGGAGGAGCGTGGTGTGATTGGAAGTGCAAGCATTCCAGGTGTAACCAGAGACCATCTCCACAACAATGAGAAGACTATACAAGGTAGGGACCAAGGTGATGTGGTTATTGCTAGAAATGTCAAGGGTCACATTATCCCCGGGTTTTAAAAGTCCACGCACAGCCAAACTATTTCTGTCCACAGTTCTCCCCAATGTCAAGTAATGTAATCTGTAATGGTGGGTGGCAAACCTAATGTTGATTTAGGGGGGGGGGGTTATTTTTCTGCTTCTGTTGCGAAAAATTGTACGCCTTTTAGTCATTATGGAAAGCTTTAAAAAAATACACAATTGGTGGTTATGAGAAGGAGTTTTGTGCACTTTTGGACTCAGCTTGGTTGGCAGACATGATTTAGTGACTAGGAGATACGGGAAAGTCATGTCTGCATGCGTGAATCTGACTGCTGGTTACCTGGACTGCGAAAACGATGTCTCATCAGCCTCATTGGTTTAAGGAATCCCCTCCTCCAAAACCAACTAGAAACTCAAATTATGATTGATTATCCCGTGCTGGGAATGAAACCTTACATATCAGTTGTCACCCGTGGGCAATCCAGTGTATTTAATTAAGGAGTAATTTCTAAAATTTACCACGTCCTCATTTTGTTGGATTCAGATTGTTTTTCTGATCAGCCCCAGGTTCCCATAACGGACGCCATCTCTGCTCACGTTGTGGACAGCGAATTCTGATTGACACAAACTTTGGAGGGGACGATTATGTTCAGGGGAGAAATGTTGATGGAGTACTGTCCAACAGGCCTACGGTGAAACAGGTGCTTACCGAGGGAGAAACTTCACCATGCATGGGTAAATCTCTTTAGATGACACTTGATTTTACAATGTCTTTCAAGTTCAGCAGAGTTTGACAATGAAAATTAATCCTTTCCAGAAGGTCAGTCAAACGTAAACTTTGGAGAGGGGCAGGATGGACACATGAAGGCCTCCCACCTCAACTCTGGCATTAATGTGGAGGGCAATGCTGACCTAGAATTCATCAGACACTCATTGGTTGTCATCGATAAACGTCTCAGCGATGCTAGTGAGTTGCATTAAGCCCCCCATTCCACTAAAGACCCATGTGAGTCCCTTGCGTAAAGAACTTTAATATTTATTAATTTATGACCATTGCCAAGAGTTCCCCACATTAACAATTACTGCTTGTGAGGAGTGTGGGAGTTGAACAGGGGTTGCAACAAATAAGCATATTCTAACCTCAGAGAAGTGACAAATTATGAAACAATTCTAAGAAGTCCATTCTCTTCCACAGTTTCCACGCTAGTACATGTTCAGAACGGATTGGATCGTGCAGTGCGAAGAAATCAAAGAAGAGTAAGACTGTTGTCCGACATGCTTGGTGTCCAATAATTTAGCCTGGTGTTAAATCGTTGTGATACTGACATCATTGTTATTATTAACTCTTCACAAATGCTTGAATCAGCTCCTCTCCTTACAATTGATTGAATTAACTAATGTCGCGAAAATGCCAGAGGTTAAGGAGACTATGATAAATTAATAAAAATATCCCCGTCCCTCCAAAGATCATACCATTTGCCTAATGACCAACGTTAATCCAATGAAAGAAGACTCATCCACACAGGAGAAATTATTGTCACAGAAAAGCCTTTACTTAACCAGTTTAGCTCTCCTCTATGATTTGGCATGTTACAATATTTCTCCGCCTAACATTTAACAGTAGTGAGTAAAATCTGAAAGGTTAAACCGTCATGGTCTGGAATGTGTTTATTTTCTGAATTTCTGGCATCATAAGATGCATGGAGTGGCAAAGCAAAACACCCACCCCATTCTACATTGTCAGTCTATCCCTAGACTTCCCAATGCAGGACCTCCTTTTCCGAACGCCAGACTCTCCGTCAATGTCTGTCCCTTGGCGGACAACACTTCCCATATTAACCCTATCCCTCTTTTGTACTAACGCTGTATCCCCACTGACCCTATTCTCCACACTTTGTAATGGAGGTGTGGTTCTGCTTTGACCTGGTCTCATTTGATGACGAGTTACCGTAGCTTGCAGCAACTCTTGCAGCTTGGAAATTGAATCTCCCATTTTTTGAATTGCGGATACCGCAGCAGACATTATGTCAGCATTGCGATCCATAGCCTCCATGAAAGCACTTCTATCTTCCCTTCCCTCCGCGAGGAATAGATCTGTACGACGTTCCTCGGCCTGGAATCTCCTCTCCTCCACATCACGCCTAAGGCGCTCTGCGGACATGACATCCTCATGCCTCTTGAAGGCTGAGATCTCCTCTCTCTCTCCCTGCTCCATCAAGGCATTGGCCACATCAGTCAAGACCGCCACCCTCCTTTTTCTTTTTCTTTCATTCTCGATCCTGCTTGCTGGAGATTCTTCCCCCGGTTGCTGACCAGAGGCCAACTGCTGTTCTGCCCCACCTATGGCACAAAATTCGAAAACGTAAGTTTCCTTTTTTTAGAATAACGGTCACATGCAGAATTCTGTTTATCCCATGGCAACCGCACAACGTGGCCCATGAACGGTCCACCTCACACCTTCAACCAATCGCCACAGCAACACAGCATAGTTTGAAGTCATGTTGAAGTGAATTGGTCTGACGGGACAATGAGGAGGTCGTCAGATACACGTACATCCCTTGAGTTGTGTAATTAACAAACCAAGACACCAAAGTTACATCTCATTTTATTAATTTGCACAAATGATTGGTAATTCCAAGAAGAAAATGATTTTCACCTCTTGTCAAAGGCGTGATTTTCGTTATTGCCCCATCCAAACCCAGGAAAAATAGAGTGGAGATCTCATGTTGCTGTAACAGTGGCTCATTTACAGAATAGTAGTGTCAGCTTATCAGATCGCCTTACTCAGCTATGGATATCCAAGCAGATGCTCAGACAAATTCTTGGTGAGCTTTTCATGCTTTCCCCCCGGATCGAGGCCAATGTTGCCAAAGCACACTCGCAAGAATGTGTCTACTGAACATTATCAAGCATTGAGTGGAAAGATAATTATCACGGCGAAACAGCACTCTCGTGATGTTTGAAAGTTTAAGTTGCTTGAGCAGCAGACATAAATTACGGTGTGCCAGAGTACAAATTGATCTTGGGGGTGAACATAAAAGCTGGAGAGTTGAATAATTAAGCACCCTCTCCGCACTCTTCACATTATGCATTTACATGCCCTATGGTGAAAATCCCAGAGTTTCATCACTGCCCTAAAAGCTTGGTCTGTTTTGATGTGATTTCTTGGTTATGTTGATAATTAAAGGTGGAAAACCTTTTGCATCGCAAAGTTTGCAAATCACACCTGCAAACTAGGCCTTGGCTAACCTCTATCAATGGACAGGCAAAAAAGTGACATTTCGCTCAAAGTTTTTAAAGAAAACCTCTGGTTGTGATGCACCTTTGCGACAGTGGTACCAAAAAAAGGAGGTTAGGGCGGGAACTAGATAGGGAACACAAACCGTCAAAATAAACACAATAAGGGACAATTGCTTCACCTAATTGTCACTAATAGCAGAAGAGTTCCTGAAAGAAAAAAGTCAGCAGCGTGACCGGAAAAGATCGGTTCCCTGCATGTTATCTCCTCAGGTGAACTCAGCAATAGTTAGCCTGGAGAGAAAAAATTAGGCAGATAGTATGATGATGTAGACTGTAAGTGTAAATGCCATCCTTATCTTCATCCATTCAGCATTTGCACCACAAACCAGTAGTAAATCAAAATCCAAAAATCACATCTCTGTGATTGGAGCTCACCTGAACTTTCCCGAGAGAATGCACCGGCAGCCCCTCCATGCTCAACCATTTCACGCTGTCTAGCCTCGTTTCCTGGAAGTTCTTTGGGGAGTAAAAAGTTTGGAGTTAATGTATATTCAAACACTGAACAATCCAGTCGCGCTCAAGGTGTTCTCATTCACTGGGTCAGGCAATGGCATCCACTTATCAACCCTGTGAAGTTGTTTGTCTCAAAATTCATGATGGGCACTGTCATCTCAGGTGTAAATATTAATGTTTCACCAGAGAATGACACAGAACAAGATGGCACTGTGTATCTGAAGGGGAAAATAAAGTTCATGTGCCCCAAAAAATAAAAAATAAAACCAAGTTAGGTACTCCACATTGGGAAAGATGTCAACACAGGCAACTTTCCTCTCCACGCATGTCTGTTATATCAAATCAATCGTCTCCAAAAAACCTCTTTCAAAGAAGCATGACAGTAACCACACAAACCTGTCAGAGGAGCTGTAGACTGATGTTCAGCAATGTTAATTTCTTGTCGTCCCACGATGTCACCTGAGGCAAGCAATTGAGATATTAGTTAAAAACGCAAGAAGTCCAGCAGTCTAAGGCGGTTAGGGAAAAAGAAAACGCCCCCGCGCTCTTCAGGGAAACCAGTTTGAGGAGAGATAGTGGAGATTTCAGGGCATGATAAATTGACTGTTAAGAATAAGCAACGCAACCACCCAAACGGCGTGCTCAGTGTGGAGCCAAGCACATTGCTTTAGAGTCAACCATGTCCCAAAGGGTGGTTCTAATAAACACCGCTGACAAGTAGTAACGTAATCCGTTAGCAATGGTGCTCATCTTGCCCCTGTACTGTGGGATCGGTATAATGAATAAAGGGCACATGTTATAATCAAAAGGCCGCTGGCTCCTTCTAATTGACTCCGTGTCAATGGCAGTGGTCTGGGTGGAGAAAAGGGAGCCACGGTCATGCACACATGTCATTTGATGCAAACCATGAGAGAAAACAATGTGATGGCGAACAGCAATCTCGCTTTAATTTTGGCTGTGCTGCAGTTGCTCACATTCTCTCTCACAAGACGTTCCACACACTGTTCTTTTGTTGTCCACAAGGGAAAAAAAAACACACACCTGCATTGATGCCCGCAGCTGAATCCTTTTCCCCAAATAGCGAGACAATGGTCTCATCGGAATCCACCTCCTCCAAAGAAACGCCGTCCTCCATATACTGGGTATTTTGGCTGAGATCCGCCTCTGTAGGGAACAGTGGTTTGATAGCTTTGAAAAAGTGGATTAATATTTCTTTGCAATCACAAAACGTCCACAGACCTCAGTAATCATTATTCAACGCTGGGGACCCATTGAAATGGTTGGTTTCCCACAATGATAAAGCTTACTCACCATACATGTTGCGATTGAAGGCGGAACTGTTAGAAGAAGCGGGGACAAATTCATGGCTGAAGAGTTCTGCGGAGCCCTCTGCTGCAGGATACTCGGGACTATGATCATCGGTAACCACTACCAGATTCATGCTTTTAACTAGATTCAGGGGTGAGATGCTTGGGTCTCCACGAAAAATTCGATGCAAATGGTGAAAGTAGGGGCAGTAGTGAGGATCATTGCCCGATATGGAGTTGTGAGACACTGACTTCTTGTAATCTTTTTTCAGAGTTTTGGTCTTGTTTCTGCACTCAACCGCTGTTCTGGAATGACCCCTGCCCTGCATCTGTCGAGCTATACGCTCAAACACATCATAGTTGCGATGGCACGACCCCAGGGCCTCCTGCACCTTAGCTTCACCCCAGAAACCAATCAGATCGAGTGTTTCCCTCTCCCTCCAGGAGACCCCCCTCACCCCAATAGGTCGGCTAGAGGCAGACATGTCCTTACCGAGGACTGGGAGCAAGCGGTAATCAAGAATCTCGGGCAGGCGGTGATAGGGTGGGAAATTTTGGCGGGCAGGACATTAACGGCTCTGTTGTCCACGCCCCGCTTCCGGGATGTCCTGGCATCGCTCACGCTGGCGAGCAGGCAGAGGAGACAGAAAAAGGACTTCGAGGTCGGGCGGAAAAACGTCACGCCGGAAGCAGTATTGTGCGGCGAACCTGCGTTAACGGGGTAGGGGATCCAACAATAACGCGCTTTCAAATTGGGTTGAAAATAGCCTCAGCCAGGAGTATTGGGGTCGTGGTACGTTCGCGGGATTTTGCTGCGGGCTGAAAATGGCGTTAAGATGGGAGGAGACTGGGCGGAGACAGGAGTAAGTGCCCGTGCGTTTTCGGCCTATGTTTACAGGGTGGTTTGCCAGAGCCTTCCCCATTCATCTTCCCTTTACCCCCAGCAAGCTGGGTACTCATTTTACCAACCTCGGAAGGATGGAAGGCTGATTCAACCTTGAGCTGGCTGCTTGAAACTGACTCTCGTCGGGATCGAATTCAGGTCGTGAGCAGAGCTTTTGACTGCAATACTGCAGTTTACCACTCTGCGACACACGGTTCCTTGTAATACTGCAGGTTAAAAATGAGAGAGGCTCATGTAAACGGGATAATCCGGAGAAGCATTTTTTCCTATTCCGTGTGTTAGATGCCTGAAAAGTAAAGACAGATAATTGCCAGATGAGGGTTTTTTAACGTCTCAATATGTATACTTATGTTGCATTTATATCCAAAATATTTGTATACAGTAGGGTTGCCAGGTCCCTCCGCTGTGCAACTGGTCGTTGGGTATAGTGGCCTTCAAGGGTTGCCAGCTCTGAGTTGGGAAATACCTGGAGATTTTTGGGGTGGATCCTGAGGAGGGCAGGGTTTGGATAGGGGAGGGACTTCAATGCCATAGAGTCCATTTGTCAAAGTGGCCATTTTCTCCAGGTGAACTGATCTCTGTTGGCTGAAGATCAGTTGTAATAGTGGGAGATCTCCAGCCACCACCTGGAGGTTGGAGTAACCCAAACAGCACAAAATACAACTTTTAGAAATATGCAAAGTTTATATATGTGACTAAAGTGCAAAAGTGATAATAAAAATATATATACAAATATGAAGTACAACGAGATACAGGTAAGTATTAAATATAAAATAAATACAACAATGTCTAGAAACTGCTTGCGGTCCCTGATGAGATGTTACCTACTATGGTTTCTTGAAATTGTGCTTTTTGGATACATGTAGCTGATGAAGCCATATGCGAAACGTGATTATGATCTAGATGACACGTTCTGTACTCTTCCCATCGTGGCTTTGGTTGATCTCCAGTGAGTTGATTATATCAAGCTAGAAAACGAAAAGCTTTACAACGAATTATTTCTACAATATATTTGACTTACCTGTGACTGGTTTTATATCAGTTTGATTAGTTCTATCAAGCTTCCCTCGTGCTGGATTTGACATTGTTGTATTTATTTTATATTTAATACTTACCTGTATCTCGTTGTACTTCATATTTGTATATATT
The DNA here is from genome assembly GCF_029931775.1 of Euleptes europaea. NCBI lineage: Eukaryota > Metazoa > Chordata > Lepidosauria > Squamata > Sphaerodactylidae > Euleptes > Euleptes europaea. The sequence continues at coordinate 22,140,906 of NC_079318.1, read as the reverse complement.
TATTTATTATCACTTTTGCCCTTTAGTCACATATATAAACTTTGCATATTTCTAAAAATTGTATTTTGTGCTGTTTGGGTTACTCTAATTATCTTCACAGCACTGAGCCTTTGTTTGTTCCAACCACCTGGAGGTTGGCAACCCTACCTTCAAGCATAGCAGTTTGTACAGTTTGAAAATGCTTAGATGTAAGGGCTAACTGTAATTTAAAGAATGTGATCTCAGACAAGTACTGTGCCCTAGAGGGATCTACTTTGAATAATTTATACCAGACTGAGAATTTGGATCCTAATATTACTTGCCTATCAAATATTGCATTGTTCCTATAGATCTGGGCCCTGCAGTTAAAGTCAGCCTTGGCAGCCCCTCGAACGACATCTGGCAAACTGTACAATTGGAGGACTTTATTATTGTTGGCAGATCTACCGACCCCTCATGCTTTTTCTGAAGGCCTTGTGTCCCAAAGGGTGGCATTTGGGGTATCATTTTAGCCTGAGGTGGGAGGACTTCCTCTTCCACTGATGGAAATCCCTTCATCAGCAGAGATTTACCATGGGATCCAAGCCTATGTGTGTTGACTTAAGTTCTGTGGTAGAAGAAAGTAAAGAAACATAATAAAAATGCGGCTTTCATTGTCCAGAGGCTGTTCCCATTTCAAGTGCGAGGAAGAGGTGAGTGTGGGATCTTGGCAGTTCGTGGGGTGGCTCCTCAGAGGAGCTTGGAATATCTATTCAGGTGGTCTGGGTTGACAGCTGCTGGTTCCCAATCTGACAGGGGAGCCTATGATCTGTTCCCTCCCCCTGCTACCTCTTTTCAGAATGCATTTTTCTCAGTGTAACCGGGAGCGTTGGGCTCCAGCTATACAACTGACCACATGAAAGTGGAGAAAGGAAAGAATCAGTTTCTAAAGATAACTTCAGCTGCTCCTGGAAAATTCTTCTCCTTAGGCAGGAAAAATGAAACATAAAAATGGATCATTTCACAGCGAAGGCTTAAACGTCTTTGTGAACAGATTTAATTTTTACTCATTTTGTCACCTTTCAGCTATGAAACGTCTACCACAAATATCCCTGTCAAAAATGCTGAGTTTACCACAAAGGACCCCAAAAGTATGTCGAACCTCAGAGAAAGGGGTTATGTGCCAAAAAAACTGGTTGTTTCAGCTTCGACAGCCTTGCTTGCATGTGGTCAGAACTGGGGGAAGGGACTTCCCTAATGAGCATGGATTGGAATAGATACTGCAGAACTTAAATTAATAGGTTTTTAGTTTCACTGTGGGACAGCGAAGAGAAGACGTGGAACAACTTGCACAGACATAAAACAGATTCCCTTTTTCTCACTCCCTCTCTCTCCCTGTGGGTCCCTTAGGATGTGGTTGGACAGATGGATAGACACATATGCAGAGAAATCCTCCGTAATACTTCTAAGGAGGGCAAAAGCAAAGTATGTTATGTAAGAGAAACACGATTCCCTTCTAAGTAATGAGCAGGAAAGCCTACCAGGCAAGTTTGGTAGATTCTACAGCATATTACATTTAATTTTATGGGTGGGGGGAGGCAAAATTGGGGGTTTGGCGGCATGGCACTCATTGTCTACAGAAAAACAAGACTCAAATCAAAAAAGGAAAACTAAGGGAGAATTCTGAAACTTCTGTTACAGATGGAGAATATCAGTAATATACTACAGCTATGTTTCCAGTTAAGCTTTTTTTGCATATATGTAGCTTTGCCACCTTTTATTAGCTGAAAGAAACTCAGCTTTAATGATGTGTAACTTGCCAGACAAATCATAACCATCTTAAAAAAATAGGTATAATATTGGATGAAGAACTAAGGCTTTCTGTCAGGCCATCTAAACAATAGTTCCCCAAAGCGGTCAGAATAGTTGGTCATTTCAATGCTTGAGTCTTAAATGGGCTTTGTTTAAAACATTCCTAATTAATATCAGACCTCCATTGGCTGAGATGTACATTTAATTCCTCTCCTGAATTTTCTAGTGGCTTGGCTCATGCAAATAGATGGAATGGGTGTAAGCATATCTTTCCCACTGAAGCCCCCATAAAGTCAATGCTGAAGGTCAGTGGGACGCTGGAGAACAATATACCATATGTCATTGGAGCTGCAGCAAGGAGGATGAAGGTGTGAAGGCACATAACAACACAGCACAGTCTATCTGATCTGTGTGTGCTGCTAAGGAACAAAGTTACACAGGGAGCCTCTTTATCTTTACAAAACTAATATGAGTCCTTTATTGGAAGGAACTCCATTCTAAACAGGATAGAGACAACATTCGAATCTAGTCTAACATCTGCAGCTGGTGTAGCCACTGTATTTCTTGGTAGTGGGGTTGCCAACCTCCAGGTTGTTGTATTATGTCATTGTTTGTTCATTGCTGTAGAGTTAAAAGTTAACATGGTACTGAGGAAGACGACGCTAAACAGGGTTAATTCCAGATACCTGTCTATTCTTCATTCTTCAACGTCTCTCCGATGTTCTTCAGTCCCCTTTGGTTGGAGACTTACATCAACTCACCTGGATTTTGGACTATTGAGAATGCATCAATCATTATTATTTTCACAAGAACTTTATTGTGGCAATTATTGAGTTTAGAATACAACAAGCCTGTGTATTTGACACCGTCGGATTGTTATATTGTATTTGAAGACATTTCTGATTATGTGTTGATGCTATCTATACCTGGTGATTTTCTCATTTTCCAATTTAATACACACTTATAGTGCATATGAGTATTATTCTTTATAACTTTTGGCCATAGCTGCTGTGATTTTTTGTAAATCTCCAGGTGGGGGCTGGAAATCTTCCACTATTACAACCGCTCTCCAAGTGACAGAGATCAGCTCAACTGGAGAAAATGGCTGATTTGGAAGATGGACTCTATGGCATTAGACCCCATTGAAGCCCCTCCGTTCCCCAAACGCCACCCTCCTCATGCTCCACCCCCCAAATCTCCAGGTATCCCCCCACCCAGAGCTGACAACACTACTTGGTAGTCTTGTGCAGCTGATATGTATTCAGCTTCAGTGGTATATACTGCAACTATGTCTTGCTTCTTGCTTGACAGTTTATAACGCCTCCTACGCAGAAAAATATGTGGCCCCTGGTGGAGTGTCTTCCTTTCATATTTCCTCCCCAGTCAACGTGTACATTTGCCACTCGCTTAGGGCTGTCACTGGCCGGTAGTTTAAGCTTAAAGTGACTCTCTATAGTCCCCCTCTGAAGTCTGAGGCTAAGAGACAGTGCAAAGTCCATCACTTCCATCAAGATGAAATTCTGTGCCCCCATACTCTTGTGTGAGAGCTTTTCCTGATAAAAGAGTGAGGGGTGGGGGAAAGGTGACATCATCTTCAGGAACTTGGATCCACCCTAGCATGTATGTACAAAACAAAAAGCATGAGAGAGCAAGTGCTCAAATACGCCTGTATACCCCTGAAAAAAAAACCTTACTTTTGCACAGAATATTTATGGTACTCACAAACTATGATTCAACAATGTTATATTTGCATCCAAATGTTAGCACACATGAATGAAACTGGATCAATATTTCCTCTTAAGCAGCTTTTCACTACCAACACAAGCTACTTCTTCAATTTTGAGGAATTCAGAATGCACTATGGGGTTCAGAATGGGGAAATGGTTGGATAAATTGTGATGTAATTGTGGGTCTGATTTGACCCATCTCTGGACAGCTGGGCCTATAACATACATAGACACCTGGATACCTAACTACAAAATCTATGCATTGTTCTTAAGGGGTGAAGGACATATGTGGATATTCTTGCATAGGATTACCTTCCAAACAAATGGGTTCCCTCTTGGATCAAAACACCACTCATTTATAATAATTTGTACTTTTGTAACGCAAAATTCCAACACCTGTGGTACACTTACAGCCCAAACCTCTTAGGAGGTGGCCTGACCCCGCCGCCGGCGTAAGTGCGTGTAATCACGAAATTAAACATACTTACACCTGTGGGGAGGGCGACTCCACTGGCACTTCGCCCCTCTGCTGCCGCGGCCTCTCTATGGCGCCAGCAACGGCATAAAGAGGCAGCGCTGGTGCAGGGGGGCGTTCCAGGGGCGGGGCAGGGGAGGATCCCCTTTCGGCCACTTGCGCCGGCGGCTGGAACAGCGTTGCTGCGCCTGCTATTTTGCAGGTGCAGCCTCGCTGTTTTCAATGGGCTAAAAAGCCCCAGTTAAACAACAAAAAAAGCCACAAAACAGCTTTTTTTTTTTTTTTAAAGGCGTGCACAATTCGGCTTAGGAAGAGGTGCCGCTGCGCCTCTTCCCTGCTGACTCCGCACGCCGTATTTTCAGGAATGGGCTTATAGTAGTAAACTACAGCATTTTTTAACCTGTTACCCCCACATAACCCACATGATTCTAAAATTCAGTTAGTATTGAAAAGTATCTGACACTTATAGATATCTCAGCTTTCAGCTTTCTACCCCCACTTTCTCTTCTCAAAATGTTACTGGCGTTGTCAACATTTACACTGCTTTGATACAATCAGGTTTTCAGTTACTCTTCCATCATGCTTTTAATAAGATATATAATTGGTTGCTTCTTTGTTGTGTTCTTTATAGTATTATCATTGTTTTATTGCCAATGTAAGTTGCCTTAGGAATTTTTTATTGAGAGAGTGGAATAAAAGTAGGGGGGGGGAGGAACAGATAAAACTTTACCAGTTCTGCCTGTCGCTGCAAAAACTGAGCATGTCCATTCTTGATGAAGAGCACATGTTTTGGCTTCCATATCTGAGCAACAAAGTTGTTTGAGGATTGATCCTGAGATACACTTCAGACTAGCCACGCTTTGCATCCCAGCACGAATTCTGGAAAAGGGCAATCCCCCCCCCCTTGCAATGTTCCATCATTCCTAAACTATACATCATGTTAAATGTTAGCATCAGTTAGATTTTAAGAAGTATCAAGTGTTTCAAAAAGTCTTGGCCATGACAGAAATGAATACTTCGGGTGATTTAAACCAGCTCCAGTTAAGATGACAGAAACTATTTTGTTCTCACCCAAGGCAAAATAGAATGCAAATAATGAGTACAACTTGATAAACATGCTATGTTGTAGATACTTGGCGTGGATAAGATTCTAATGAAATATGCTGAAAGAAGATTCTTGAAGAATTGGCCATAAACTTGTTTTTACTTAAAGCAGTAAAATAGACTTCACTGAATGTTCATTTCAGAGTGCAATCCATATCCATTTCAGTATGCTCCATAGACCTCACCCCAGAACTGCTGATGTCAACAACTTCTGCAGTGAATTTGATGGAATTTAAGAGATGATCTGAATTTAGAATTTGAGTTGTACGCCTAAGCAACCAGAAGACTTGCATAACCACAGAGCTAAAGAAACATATAGTGTAGACCAGCCTGCAGCCCATTCCAAATGTGCCTTTTTCAGCACTGCAGCCTCTATTGGAGAATTTCCAATGTGGAAGGAATCTCCTCAGCCTACCTTCTTGGAACACATGCAGTGTTCAATGCCATAGAGTTCAATTGCCAAAGCAGCCATTTTTCTTCAGGTGATCTGATCTCTATCAGCTGGAGATCAGTTGAATTAGCAGGAGATCTCCTGCTACTACCTGGCAGTTGGCAACCCTAACTACTGTATATTAGAGGTGTACACTTTCCATGTTTGTTTCTTCAAAGAGAAAAGTCAAAAGGGAATGGAGGCGGGAGAAACAGTCATTAAGTTGCTCCCTGAGTTAGTCAGCATTTGAGGTCACAAGCCAGAAGCACTAGGCCAGGGGTGGGGAACCTGTTTTCCGCCAAGGGCCATTGTGTTTATTTGCTGAACTGGGATTCCCCCCCCCCACACACACACACCTGTTTTAAGTTCTTGTGACATTGCCTTCAGGCCCTTGATGGTGAAGCACCGTCAAAGTAAAGCTAATAGAATTATGTTGTTCCAATACCCTCCAAGGATTTCCTCATCGTTATTTCATGCTTTCTGCCACTCACTAATGTTTTTTTCCAAGGCACGTAATTCATGTCAGCTTGAGTAATCGTGATCTCATCTTCTCCATCTTCCAATGCCAGAGAGAGCAAACCCTTGCTTGGGTGCAGTGGCCACACAACTCAGATTGAAAAGAATCTGAACATCCCTGCTTTTCTCTCGCTGAACTGAAAACAATGTTTCTTGGACTTACTGTTTGGTTTCTTATACTGACTGCCAGAATCATCCCCAGGGCCCTCTACTAAGAATTAAGCTTGAGTATTGAGCTTCCTTGATTAACGTTGTATGAAGCAAGCCCTCTATGTGGGTCACTTTGTATGTATGTGAACCCATCTCTTATTTTGCTATGGATAAAGCTGTCATAGGCCAATAATAAAATGCAGCTTTCTGAAAGCACACAGGGGATGTATATCATTGTTTTGTTCATTTTAGTTTTCATCATCATTTAAAATATTCATTTTTTTGCTTTGTTTGTTATATCCCTTTTCAGTTTTCATAATTTAGCAATTTTTTTGTTAATCTACATTCCTCCTCCCCCATTTACTCTGTGGGTCAGATTCATGCTGGGCCAGGGCCAAGGCTGTTGGCCTGGACCAAGCTGGCCAGGTCAGTTCAGGCTAGTCTAGAAAGGGGCTGGCATGATCCAGCACAGGCCAAGAATCCAAGACCTCCTCTCCATCTTTCCCAGCAACACCTGTGGTTGTTTCTAACATATACAACTACAGAACCTCAGTGCATCCTGGAAAAGATAATCATTATCAATGCCATGCATCTTAGAGATACATTTACAAGGATCCACTGAGGCATGGCATTTCATGCATCAGAAAAAGTGTCTGAGAGAGAGGGGGAGGGGTAAAGGATTCCAAGTCCTGTGAGGAAAGGTTGAAGGAGCTGGGTATGTTTAGCCTGAAGAGGAGAAGACTGAGAGGGGATATGATAACCATGTTCAAGTACTTGAGGGGCTGTCATATTGAGGATGGTGCCAAGTTGTTTTCTGTTGCCCAAGAAGGAGAGACCAGAACCAACGGGTTGAAATTAAATCAAAAGAGTTTCCGTCTAGACATTAGGAAGAATTTTCTAACAGAGTGGTTCCTCAGTGGAACAGGCTTCCTCGGGAGGTGGTAAGCTGTCCTTCTTTGGAGGTTTTTAAGAAGAGGTTAGATGGCCATCTGTCAGCAATGCTGATTTTGTGACCTTAGGCAGATGATGAGAGGGAGGGCATCTTGGCCATCTTCTGGTCACTAAGTGTGGGGGGAGGTAGTTGTGAATTTCCTGCATTGTGCTTGTTGGACTTGATGACCCTGGCGGTCCCTTCCAACTCTATGATTCTATGATTCTTACCCTATACTAGCCTTCTGCTTGACCTAGCCAAGATACTAACAGCTTGTTACTAACTTGGCTAGGTCAAGCAAGGTAGCCAACTCTTGCCGGGCACTCATTTGGCAAGGGCCCTCCCAACCACCCTGGGGGACCATTGTGGTCAAGAGGTAGAGCTCAGTGGTGTCAAGAGGCAGAGTTCATGTGCTCAAGGACAGAGCTGAGGGATCACAGGGAAGAGCAAAAGCTCAAGTGACAGAAACAACAGAAAATGCTGATTTAACTTAGGTACATTGTTCTCTGCTTCTCTCCCACAGTTGAAGATATATGAGTAAGGAAAAGGAAGCAAAAAGGCCGCTGTAGTGTTTAGAGAAGATCCTTTTGAGATACAGAAAAACCTGGACTGAAAGTTAAAATATACTGCAAGGCAAGTGTTGCAAAGGTCTTAAGGTTTCAGCAGCACAGCCTATTCTTTCACCTTAAAGGGCACGAAATGGTTAAAAACTGGCTGCTCTCCTGTATCATCCATCATATGAGAAAAAAGAGGACGACACATCATGCCAGTGGAAAACTGGCCAATTGGAAACCATGTTTGATGGACTCTACCACTGTAGTTAGTGGAGTGGCTTGAACTCAAACTAATTAACAGTAACACAGTTGTTGGTGATGGAAAGTGCCATCAAGTCACAGCCGACTTATGGTGACCCCACAGGGTTTTCAAGACAAGAGACATTTGGAGGTGGTTTGCCCTTTGGGACCCCATAAAATTGGACCCCCTGTCCCAAACTTTACCAAACTTTGGGGTTCATGCAATGAGAGTCTTTTTCAGCTATGCTGCAAATTTCGTGGATCTACCTTGAAAAATACCCTCCCCCAGAGCTCATTAAAAAAAATCCCAATAGGGAAAAGCCTGGGGAAAGCCAAAGCCAAAAAAAGCTGAATACCTATTCAGCTTTTTTGGCCATCGGCTTCGGCTTGATTCCCAGTTTTAATATTTGGCTTAAATTAAACCCAAAAAAAGCTAAAAATGCCTTTTTCAGATTTATTTTCGGTTCCACATGGCACCCCTAATGACTGAATAGAGATAACACATAAGTGATCACTAAGGCCTCCAGCCTATCTCACATTTACCATGAGTTAGATGTCCAAATAATGGTGTAGTTACACACTTCATTTTTTAGTCTAATTTGTCATTTTAGAATATTTTAGGATGGCTGACACTTTTTTAGAGAAAATACTGTTAAATTCATATTAGAAGTAGACATTGCGGAAAAACTATTTCCATACCTGCAGGAACTAAGGGATGGAGAAGAAAATATTTTCCAGAGAATGTGATCTTTTGTGCGCCTTATTTAATTTCCCCACAGTAGTTCTGAATTATTTTTATAGTGCTTCCTTTATGTAGTTCTCATGTTTATGGTCTTCCATCAATGAGGCAGAAGATCAGATAGCCAATGGAAGGACTGTTCATGTAGTCCCTTGTTCTAAAGTAGTAAACCTTTGAATTCCATTCCTGATTAATTAACCCAGGATAATACCATTATATATGCACAATCAAAATTTTGAATTGTTATCCTGGGATAATTTCTAACAACATGAACAAGGAACCAGAAGAATTGTCCTGGTTGTAGTGAACATTGTGAACTAGCTGTTGTAGCTGATGTGAACAACTCAGGGAGAAGTTCTATAATTTTCTGATTTACAGTTGACTACACCTTGGGGTGCTGGCTGAAGATGGGATGTCTCAATGGTAATGTGGCCCTTGGTCCCAGAGACCTGACACCTATACTGCACATCTCCTCTGATATACCATAATCTCCTACCACCAGGCTACATGCCATCTCTTATTGGGATAGAATTTGAAGATGACACTTGATTGGATAGTGCTGAAGGAAGGGTAAAGTCTATTTTAAACAAAAACATTTGGTCATCTTCTTAGAGTGGAATCTCTTCAGAATGAGATCATGTTTCTTATTTTGGTTCAATGTAGAATGAGGAATATTAAGGCTGTTTAATATCCAGTAAAATTTGTTACATACCTGGAACTGTGTGGGTGGTTTTGCGGTTACCATACATGATTTTCTCACAATTTACAATTGCTTGTCAACACACTATTATCTTTATGGTTCTGAAAGGTCTTGGACTTCATTTTGACAGAGAATTATCAATGACATAGCTAGATTGTCAGGTACATGACGCCTCCTTTGCAGATTTAAAGAGAAACATGTTTCCTGACAGATTTTTTTAAAAAGCAACCTAACTTTGTAAATTAAAATAGGATAGTTGGAAAAGTGACAAATCAGAGAAAGTTTTAATAAAGATTATTATACATTTTATGAATATTTGAGTACAGACTGAACAGATTTTCCAAGCATCAAAGTGGAATACTTTTAGATACACACACTAAAGGTAAAGGTCCCCTGTGCAAGTACCGGGTCATTCCTGACCCATGGGGTGATGTCACATCCCTATGTTTTCTAGGCAGACTTTGTTTGCGGGGTGGTTTGCCAGTGCCTTCCCCAGTCATCTTCCCTTTACCCCCAGCAAGCTGGGTACTCATTTTACCAACCTCGGAAGGATGGAAGGCTGAGTCAACTTTGACCCAGCTACCTGAAACCCACTTCCGTTGGGATTGAACTCAGGTCGTGAGCAGAGCTTGGACTGCAGTACTGCAGCTTACCACTCTGCGCCACTCTGCGCCACGGGGCTCTTGGATCTGCAGAACCCTAAACCATGGCCGTGGTTGGCCCTATTGTATGGATTTCCCTATCTGCATGACGGCCAGCCTTTTTTTAATATAGATATAGGGATGAAGTCATGGCAGTTTAAAAAGGTAAAGGTCCCCTGTGCAAGCACCGGGTCATTCCTGACCCATGGGGAGACGTCACATCCCGACGTTTTCTAGGCAGACTTTGTTTGCGGGGTGGTTTGCCAGTGCCTTCCCCAGTCATCTTCCCTTTACCCCCAGCAAGCTGGGTACTCATTTGACCGACCTCGGAAGGATGGAAGGCTGAGTCGACCTTGAGCCGGCTACCTGAAACCGACTTCCGTCGGGATCGAACTCAGGTCGTGAGCAGAGCTTTTGACTGCAGTACTGCAGCTTAACACTCTGCGCCACGGGGCTCCTCCATGGCAGTTTAGATGGAGTTTATTTGCTACTTCAGACCTTAAATAATAGATTTGTCTGCTTTTTATTAGCCTCGGGTGCAACAAGAGATTCAGAGATAAAAGGCTAGAATCTATCCTTGTTTCGTTAGTTTCCCCCCACTCTGTACTAGTTTTTTCCTCCTTGTCTCAGAATATTAACACATCTAATGAAGTTATGAGACAATGTGGCCCATATTTAATAGTAGAAGCAGATGGGTGGAACTTTAATCCAAACATTCCTATTATCTAACCTTTGGAAAGTCTAGCTCTTAACCCTGAATCCAAGTGCTGAGTCACAATCTTGTAATCTTCTTTCTGTGTCATTTGCCATTTGCATTGTAGGTCAATGTGCTAAGCACTATTCTGGCATCTGTATTGGAGCTGAACTCATTGCGATAGAAGGTGCTTTTGTTTAACATAGGGGTTTAACGCATGACCAATTTGTCTCGCCTTTGTGCCTTAAAAGTAGTGAATTCCCGTGGTCTAAACTCATGACCGTCCGAGGGCAGTGCATCGGACCCATCTTAGGCGCAATTTAAGCAAAAACAACAACAACAACAACAACAACAACAACAAAACCAGGTTAAGCAATCCCTGGTTTCTAGTGATCTTTTCGGTGCTAAACCGCTACTTTTTAAAATTTCACAACATTACCGGAACGCCAGCGTGCATGTAATCACACGACTAGCCTGCTACTAACCTCCTTTTGTTCAAGCTCCCAGCCCCGACAAACAGCTGAGCTGCGGGTGAGCAAGGGCGAGGCAGGTGCAAGCCGCGCTGCTGGCTAGGAAGGGAAGTGACGTGATGGGGAAAGAGAGCTCCTTTTATGGACTTCTGGGGGGAGGGCAGAAGGTGGAAGGGGTGGAGCTTCTCTGGCCTGAAGAGTAGCCAGGGAGGAAGCAGGCTGTGACCCAGGCTGGTTGAGCATAGAGCCACCCGGTAGCCTCCGAGGGAGAGGAAAGCTCAGACTCTCCCTCGGACTGGTCTGAGGCTGAAGAGGCACCTCAAGCCCCGACCCTCTCCAGGCCAGACAGACGCCCCCCCAACCAGCCCTGTAGGGGGGGTGCTTCACACCGTCACGATGGTATACCGGAACACTGGTGTCCCAAGAAAAAAAAGGGGGAGAATCGGCCTTTGATTGGATAACCCCTCAGCCAATCCTTGGGCAATGACACGGTGGTCACTCCACTACTATCCCACATTATATGGGTGGCTCAAATGCACGGGGAGCCTCGGACTTATAGTGGGATGGACTAGCGTCATGTGTTTGACTATCCTGTCTCGGAATAAAATATTGTGAGATAAGGGAGGAGCAAACCAAGAACATTCTGCCCATGCGTTAATCCCAATAGCACAACAGTAGGATTGCCAAACGCACAGGTAATTCTGGTACTGCCATCCCTGGCTGCTGCCAGTGGGACCGCTGGGAGCTGGGGTATACAGCAGGCCACATTGGGGTCAACAGATGTTTAAGGGATCCAGCGCCAAAGCTTTACAGCTGTTGAAAGTTAATTAAGTTGTGGCCGTTCACTTTCAATAAAATTGTGTTTCATGTTACAATGGCGTTAAGACTGGTACGAAGCCTCCATCACCACTCAGCCCTGGATCAGCAATGGCATTTTTTCTTCATTTGGGCCACATTCTATTAGGAACTTCGAGCACATTCATTCTTTTGTACCAGTCCAGTCTAATGCATAAGACAACTTCTGAGATGATTGTGCCCTTGGTGAACAGAGGATTGGCAAACAGATTTCATCTGAAGAATATTACATTAGATTTTCCTGATTGTCATTCTGTTCAAGCTTAAAATTTATAGCTGTCCTGCAGCCAAGCCTCGGATTGTTTGTTTGGAGGCAAAATTAATGTGTCTCAGTAATTGACTTTTTTTTTTAATAAAAGGGGATGGTGGGGGCATATAAATTAAACTGGATTTCTGGCCAAACATTTAGAATGTCTTGGAAAGCTTTCTCATTTTGAAAACGAACAAAACAAGAGGCAATAGAACAGAGAATGTGGGTGATGCTATGACAATTTAGGAAATGTTCCATTTCATAAGCACTCGTTTTGACAAGTCAAATGTGTATTGAGGCTGAAACAGACTCAGAATATCCTGGAACTTTCACAGGAAAGGTTATTTGAAGTAGCAGGTGCAATTCTCTGTTGCATTAATCAAAAGGTCTCAAATTCGCTATGGGACTACCAAATTAAAACTAGTTGTGCACAATATTGGAACTTTTGAGACAATGGATCACTTCCTTTGCAAAAAAAAAAAAAACACATTTTAAATTGCCAACTACTAAATAATGCAGGAGTTTTCTGTACACTTTTCAAGCTGTATGAGGATGAAACTGTGTGAGAATATAAGAAGAGTTCTCTATCCAGGAAGACCAGTACTTTAGTCTGATTCTCACATTAGTTTTTAATATCAGGAAATCACAGTTAGTGGTGCTGAAATCCTTGTAAATAAGACACTTGAGAACCAAACTTGTCAATTGCCCTCTTAAACTGATCCCCTGTGCTCAGGGCTTCCAGTGGGAAGATGGCGCTGGCTCAAACGCACTCACCCTTCTTAGTGAGTGATTTATTCTTTTTAAAAGGGTTTTAAATTTTTATTCTGCTATAAACTCCCTTATTTTATTTTATTGGTGCCCAGGCCCTGGAGAGCAATGAGCCTGAAGTACATGAGAAGATTTTATTTAATATTTTTTAAGAGATAGAGCGGGCGCTGGTGAAAAAGAGAACGGGTAAGCGCAAGAGCCAAAAACAAGTTAGGGATAACTCTAAATCTGACTCACAGTCTGAGACACTCGGGAAATCAGCTAAACAACTCAAGATTGATGATCTTTTATTTTATTTGATTCCCTTATCAGAAAACAGATTTAGTTTGCTGAAACATCCCGTAGAGGCAAACCTCCTTTCACCTCAACAAGTACTTATCTCAGACAATCAAGAAGAGATTCTGACTCCCACGGAAAATGAGGAAGAAACCTCTTTTCCTTTGGCTGGTTCTGCTGACTTGGACTCTGCTCCAGGAGTTACTACTGAGGGGCCCTTCCCTTCAAGTGGTGTGGAGGCACTTACAAGAGCTAACCTCCTTAAAATGATTGGTGATCAATGCCTTATTACTGCAGAGACTGTTATAACCTTCTTCAAGCAACTAAATAGGATTTTTTTCCAAGTGGGACAAGCTTGAAGATTTGGTTCAAAGCATTCCAATGAGAGTTGTAAAAGTGTCTCCAGAAACCCAGGGGGAATATAATGGAAGGCTAGCTAGTCAATTAATGGCTTGGGGGAGTAAGTCTTGTCTAACTACTTATCAGAAGTTCAACCCATCTGTTAAAGCTATATCTGGGGGAGTATTTGAGGAGAAATTGAGCTTGGAAAACGCTGACACCTCTGTGTCTCCTGATGTAAGACGGTGTCACTCCTTTGCTGTGACTTCCCATGAAGGTGGAGGACCACCAGGGTTACCAGTTTGCATACCCTGGATCCTTTCCAAGGATGGGCTTGTTCTGCGGGGAAGCCTCCAGGTGGTCATTTTGTGCCTGCAGCCTTGAAACTGTTTAAAGCTAAATCTTTAGCACAACTCCAATATGGCTCCCTTTTGAGCCCACCCCCTTCTAATTTTGGTCTGCTAGAGAGCGTACAATTCAAGTTTTTAAGAGCGGTTTTACAGGTTCCCAAATGCGTTTCTAATGCCTGGATTAGATTAGAATCCTAAACAAAATCAAACAAATCAGTGTTGTGCAAGTTATCAAGTTATCAAAAAAAAAAAAAACACTATAAAGTCTTATGAGCTATATTCACAATGGATGACAATCAATGTGACATGAAAGCAAATTACATATAATATACAGACAATGAGCGCAATAGCACAAAAACCCAACCCCCAACGGAGGTGAAAGCTAACCCAAGAGTTCAACAGGTAAATCAATGTTTATTTTGTAAAGCAATAGAAAGTCTTCTGTCAAGGGTCAAAAAAAGCCAAGAAGGTCAGGTACATATAGTCTCCAGAAGACCCCTGGCAAGAGGTAGATCAAGAAGACAGGCTCTCCGGATAAAAGCTGTGCTCCGTTTAGATTAGAAACATGAATGGGGGAAATTGATTTGATTAGAAACATGAATGGGGAAGATGCAGACTAGAGTCTGTATTTCATCTCTTCAGCTATGATTGAAAGGAAATCTGATCCCTTAGGGTCTCCTTCCTCTGATATTCCAGGATAGTTATCCATCAAGTTGGTTGAGGGCAGTCAGGAAAAGTATCAGCATCATAGGTTTATCCCCCCAGGTCCTTTTGAAAAGAAAGTATAATCATGGGAAAAACCTTAACCAACAGAAGGTCGAAGATATTGAATGTCAATCTGACATCTTCAGAGCACCAGTTTTTAAATGCTCATTGAGGACAAAATATGTGGTTGCCCCCACAGCCTATTTGTCCTTGCTAGAGTTTATCAGTACTAGAAGAGCATTTACCCTTGCAAGGTGCACAGCACTTTGCTCTGTGGTGCTGGAAGGTAAGTTTAAGCAGATTCTGCACACAGAAAGATTGTGTTTATGCCTGTTGGGTGAGATGGAAACAATGGAACATATGTTCTTGAGATGTCCCTATTATAAGGAGGTTGGATTATTTTTTAAAGCTTTTGTTAGATAGGATTTCTGATGAAACCAATGAAATTAAACTGGATTTTCTGATATTGGACAAAAACCATCAGATATCATGCCAAGTAGCCAAATTCTGCTTTTTGATAAGCAGGATTTGGGGGGAAATAAAATAAAATCGTTGTAAGTTAAACGGTCTTGAAGGGTTGAAGGTTGCATTTTTTTAAAGTTTTAAAACTCTGATTATGTTGCCATTGGATTGAACTGCTGTTTTCCCTTTTTTATATATATACTGGTCAATGACCGTAATAAAGTTATGATGATGATGATGATCCCCTTTGCTCTGAAATTGCTAGTATGTTCAGAATTTAAAGAGGGATCTTTTTTGTATTGTAAATATTGAGTTCCAGGACATGAAGGAAAATATTTTGCTGCATAGGATTTTGCACAGCATTCCTTCATGTGTACTGAGCTGGCTCTGTTAATCCCCTAGACTATTGATTTGAATAGTGAGAAACAGTATTGTTCTCGTATAGTTCACATTCATATCAATAGGGCTTCCAGAGGAGAAATTTAGATTGTTCCCTTGGTGTTCCATTGAAGGTGAAGAACATGGAGGAAATGTGTGTAAATACTTTCATTCCTACAAGATGGTGACTTCAGTTGTCAGCAGGTGCAAGTCTAAGACAGCAGGCCAAGCACTTGGACCATGGAGAGAGCACAGAAAGCTACAAACCTTTCACATTGTTCCAGTTAAGACAGGACCTTTCTTCTGTGGGAAACACTTTTTTTTAGTTAAAATTGATTATTCTGATCTCAAGTCAAATCTGTGTTGTATCCCGAAGGTGACTGAGCCAGGGGTTCCTCATTAGACCTGGGTCAACTGGTTTCCTGACTGGCTCTTTTCCTTCAAAGAGGATCTTCGCAAATTGATGTCTGGGTTTCAGGAAGAATATCTAAAGGTGCCATAGTGCTAGTAGTTTTACTGCCCAAAACTGTGTTTCTTCCATAAACCACCAAAGGTTTCATTCTAGTGTTTATTGTGGATTAATCTACTGATCATTTAGTAGATCTACATGTCTGTTTGTACTGGACAAAGAGTGCCCATGTTTGCAATCCAGAAAAAGAGGTTAAGGATTTTTAGGCCAGAGCTAGATGGAAAAAGAAATTTGGGTTGCTGTGGAAAACAAAAGCCTGTTGCTTCCTTCTCCTTGCTTCCCAACTACAAGGCACTCATATGGGCCTTAACAAAAGACGATTAGCTACTGATCCATGAATGGCTGTTAAATAGTATCTCCTCGGCTTGAGCTTCATAAGAATATCTTGGATTCCAGGTGCTCACCCAAGGCAATAATTATTATTTTCTATGCTTAGAAAACCTAATCTATTAAACACGGTCAGTGAGCAAAACTACAGTATGATTGTCAAATAGATCTGAGAACTGAATTGCCTGCATTTTAGTAGATGAAGACAACACTGGATAATTTTCTGGTTGGCACCTGGTTGGCCACTGTGTGAACATACTGCTGGACTTGATGGGCCTTGGTCTGATCCAGCAGGGCCTTTCTTATGTTCTTATGTTCTGCAACATCTGCTGTTGATTGAATGCATGTTTCTATCCAATCCCTCCCCCACCCCCGGTGTCTACATATTTTAAAGTGATAAATAAATAGAGCCTGTTCCAAAGCTATGGGAACCCCCAGATTTTTATATTAGAAGGGGTATGGGGGGAAAATCTGCCTACTTATGCTCAGATAAGGGGAAAAACACACACAGAGAATGATTCAGAATGATGAGTGATTAAAATGAAAATGGTAATCATCCAAGATACCACAGCAATGACAAAGAGAGTTTGTTAGATCTATCAACGCATACCAAAGACAAAGTTGAAAGCTGGAAAGAAAATCAAAACACAGAACCCGCCAGAAGTAATTGAAAAAGGGTATTTAAAAAGGTCAAAATAACAAACACCACAGTCTTAATTCAGCAGAATGACATGAAACAATAGAAAAGAATATATCCCTTGCCAGTTCAAGGAGTTGGAAGGAGTTCCAAGCTGGCTGCAGCTGCAGTTAGTTGAGGAACATGCTGACAGCTCATCCCAAGCACTAAACAGCTGGACCAATCAAGAGTCAAGAAGCCAGGGTGGAAGCTGGCTACCTACCTTTCCTGTTCTCCAGAAAACATCAGCCAGTGTTTCATTGGGGCAGGGGGAGAGGCAAAAGTAGCTGTGTGTTGTTACACTGGCACAGTTTTTCCTTGTGTAAACTGACCTTCTATAGTGTAGGTCACACAGCAAGCCAGGTTGATGGCTTAGGAGAGGTCTATTGAAAGACATTTTGAGCAATGGGAAAGCAAATACCCTGTGTGGCAGAGTTTGATTGGAGGGCGCATGATTCAGCAATCATTCTGAAGTGAAGCAGATTTGAGTCTACTCAGTGCCTGGATGGGAGATCTCCTAGGAATGCTGTGTAAGCTGTTTTGAGTTCCATGCTGAAAGAAAGCTACAAATGCAATTCACGGAAATTATTTCAATTTAAAAATGCTCATGAGCCTCAACCTAGGCTGCTCCAGAGTGGTGATTATGTGTGCACGCAGCAGCGTATGACATGATTACATCACTTCTGGGTTTACCCCTGGAAGAGCACATTGCCGCAGTCGCTTTAGCACTCAAACCCCTTGTTAAAGCAGCCACAGTGATGCAGCACTTCCAGGGGTAAACCCGGAAGTGACGTAATTGTGTCACGCGCAGCTGCGCACACATGCGATCGCCCCAGCCCTGCTACCTAAAACCTCCTGGCAACCCTACCTCAACCCCACAAATACTTTGATCCCCAGGACACTGCATTTCTCCTGATCTGAACACTATGGGCTTATAGCTTAGCCTGAAAGATGTTCACCTGGGGAAAATGGCCACTTTGGCAATTGGACTCTATGGCACTGAAGTCCCTCCCCTCCCCAAACACCGCCCTCCCCAGGCTCCACCCCAAAAACCTCCCACCAATTGCAAAGAAAGACCTGGCAACCCTATGGACAGAGAGTGAGAGGGTGGAGGTCCTGACCACAGCCCCATCATTCACAGTGCAATGGGTGATTGAGGACTCCCTGGACCCATTCCCTTGCAGGAAAAGCTCCTGTCAGCCATGGAACGCATGTCAAGGAGGACTCGTCAATTACTGCTGGCGTTGACAGGAGATGTAGATGGTTGACGGAGACTTGGACATTGCAAGTCTGAAGCTGGAGGGGGGGGGGCTGCAGCACTAACACCACAGACCCACCCACCCAAGGGCTGCCGATTGGACCATGTGGAGATCCCAGAGGGATCCCTCTATACCCAACAAGAAGCCCTAGGCTCCTTGTGGGTGTGCTTGTAGGTGTTCTTATTTGCTGCAGTATGACTGCTCTCGAGATGCACAGGATCGCGCCTGCTTGCAATCGTTCCAGTGGATGGATGGGGGGGGGACCGCATATCTCGCCCCCGATCCAATCTTCACAAAACTTGGGGGTTCTTGCAAGAAGGGGCACCTCAAGCTACACTGAAAGTTTGGAACGTCTACCTCCAAAAATGCCCCCCGGAGCCATGGAAAGGCGTGAATGTGCTGTAAAATGGAATAGATGCACATTAAGGAGGGGGGGACCCCTTCCGGGCCCCATATCTCGCCCCCCGTGCCCCAATCATCACCAAACATGGGGGTTCTTGCAAGAAGGGCCCCCTCAAGCTACGCTGAAAGTTTGGGACCTCAAACCCTAAAAATGCCCCCCCCGGAGCCGCGGAAAGGCGCGAATGTGTTTTTTCTGGCTTTATTTGGCCGAATTTTTCCCCTAACTCAAATCTCGTGCCGGATTCCACGGAACCGAAGTGGGGGAGTTCGGACTTCGGCATTTCCCAGATCAAAACCTGCTGGATTTTGCCAGATCTGAATTTTACCTATTTTTTTTTTCAACAGCCCTACTAGAGAGAACAGGTATGCAGTATGACCAAATCCATTCCAACTAATAGCCATGAATACCCCTTTCCTCCATGAATATGCCCACTCCCCTCTTAAAGCCCTCCAAGCTGGCAGCCATCACCACATCCTGGGTCAGGGAGTTCCACAATTTAACTATGCGTTGTGTGAAAAAATAGTTCCTTCTGTCAATCTTCTACCCCACCCTTTCCAACCAAGGCCAGGGTCAGGGCGGCGGGCAGCTCATTCCTGAGCTTTGTAGTGGCCGGGGACGGCGTAGCTGAGGTGCCTCTGTGGTACCTCCGAAGAGGTTGCCCAGCCGCTGACAGGCTAAAAAGAGCCTGTTTAAAGTTAAAAAAATAAAAAATGGGGAATTCCCCCCCCCCCCGAGAACAGCAAGGCTGTGCCAGGAAAAACCTGGCGCAGCAACACTATTTCAGAGGGGGGTGTTCCTGGGCTGGAAGGAGTTAGGAGGCAGCCTAGCAGCAGCCCCGCCCCCTGGAACGCTTTGGGAATGCCTCCCTGGATGCCGGCATGAACACTTGCATTGGCAGGACACCAGCGGGAGGCTGAGCCTGCATCCATGTGCCATGCTGCCGCACCAGTCTTGGGGCGTCACCACAAGTAGCAGCACACCAGCGTCTGTGCCTCTTTGCATGGCGCAAGTGGCATGGACACCGGCGTAGGGGGCTGGTTGCCTCCTAAGCCCATTCGGCCCCCAGGCTCAGGAATGAGCTGTCAGGCAATAAGATAAAAATAGTTATAATAAAACACCTTAAAAACATCAATTTAAAAGCCCTAAAAAAACAAAACAGAAAAACAGAGGACAAAAATGTCCAGTTGACTCTTGAAAGCTCATACCCTGAAAAACGTGTTGGTCTCTAAGGTGATACTGGGCTCAAATCTAGTTTTTCTCCTTGGTGTGTCAGTTTTCTATTAGTAGGAAGCTTATCATGCAAAAGAACGTGCAAAACTAGAATACAGCGCCTGTTGTCTTAAGAAGTGTGGTCCACTCAACCCCCCTCCCCCCAAGGATCTGCCATCTCTGCCTCTTGCATGTGTTAACTAGCTCTTAGTTTATGCAGTTTCATGTACCAGTTGAGAGACATATGTGAGCTAATGGACAATTTATTTATTTAAAACGTGTCTCCTGTTCCTTTGCCACAATTTTTTGAAGCAACTAGCAATGCAATTAAAATGTTACAATGATCCCATCTACTACCACAGCTGTTCCTGGAAATTATCTTGCCCCACTTCACCATCCAGCATCCACCCTCACCCTTGATATCTCAGTTGGCAATAAAACTGGCCACTCATCAACTTAATTTGTAAAAGCCTTTGGAAACCAAACTGCCATACATAATTGTAGGATTCTCTGCATCCTGTGCTACGCAAGTACCCCCTTGATGCTCCCAGATGATCCCCACTTAGGTTCTCCCACCAGCCCCAAACTACAGGGAAGTTGGTTGTTTTACACTGTATTCTTAGGTTTGCCAGCCTCCGGGTACTAGCTGGAGATCTCCTGCTATTACAACTGATCTCCAGCTGTCACAGATCAGTTCACCTGGAGAAAATAGCCACTTTGTCAATTGGACTCGATGGCGTCGAAGTCCCTCCCCTCCCCAAACCATGCTCTCCTCAGGCTCTGCCCCAAAAATCTCCGGCTGGTGGGGAAGAGGGACCTGGCAACCCTATGTATTCTTCTCCTTCTTCTCTTTTAACATGGACACCCAGAGAAGACTTGAGAAATCCTTCTCAGCCTAGCCCAGCTGTGGTTTAAATGCCTCCTCACAATCAGCACATACTTCCTGCCAGACCCCCAGCCTCAGCTGGCTAGGCACCCCTGGGATGTGTCATCAGCAAATGTAGCTTCTTGGAATGATTCCCTCTTGGAAAGCAAATGTAGCCTCAGGCATCATTTGGGTCTGGCCTCCAGATAATATTTTCAAGCATGAAAATTCAGGCAATGGTGCCCGAATATTGTTACTGTTGTGACTTAGAGTGCAGGTCTTGTAAATTAGCAGTGTTCCATACATTATCATGTCAAGTATGTCCTCCCAATTGGAACTTGAACATGAACCACAAAGCGGGGTTTATAAAAAAGCAACATGGGTGGTCTTCCTGTAGGCTAGATTATTTCAGGAACTGAAGGCAATGGAGCCTTTAGCTTAGCGTGCTTTTTATTTAAAGCTCACAATTTGCAGAGGGACTCTTAATTTCACTGAATGAAAAATGAAACCATTAAAATAATAAACTCAAGTTAGAAAGTGATAGTAATATTCATGCTGTCAAAAGTACATTTGTTTCTACAGCTGTAGACCAACTCATACTTTTATTATACTTTAAGCTACTTCAGTAGCACCTTTTATTGCCAGACCAAAAATATGAAAATTATTCAAGACATTTATATATCCACAAATCAATCTTGGATGAACTCTTGGTTTCAGATTTTGAGAATTTCATATACACATACACCTCATATACAGAAAATCCTTCATTTTATTTTACCATTTGTTGTGCTTTAACTATTACTTCCACACATAACTGAAAAAAATGTCATGTTAATTTTAGCTCTTGAACTGATCCTTTGACTGGACAATTCTGAATGGGCAATTTACATTTGACGGGGAGAGAAAAAATTCTCAGGATTTTTTAAAATCTCTACTGAAACAAATATCTTAGTTTTTATATATATATATTTTCCTGTTTTAATGCAGAACCACAGATCTGTGCTGATTCCATTCTCACACCTCTCTTCTTGTGTTGTTAACTATGCAGCCATATGGGACAGGGCCATTATTCCTCACACTCAATAGGGTCATACTTATGATCTTCCAAAAGAATTTGGTATTGATATAGCTTCTGGAAGCAGATCTGAACTGAGACACCGAGGACTTAGCTTACAGCTCAGACTCTTAGCCAGTAATCTAGACTACTATAGATCTAGTATCTTCTGTTCTCAATGGTATTCATGTTTCAATCATCAGCTTCGAATCAGTCCCATGAGCCAATCTGCAAAAGAGAGAAAAGGTAAGGAAAGGCCACCATTTTCTAGGTTTCCAGGAAAAATTGGTGAAGCTTCTCTTCTGGTCCCAGAGGACCCACTGTCCGGACTACAGCACTGAATTTACTGAGAATTGGGATGATTCCAAGCATTTTTATTCATAACGGTTGAGAAAGAGATCTCAATGAGGAGATTAATTCTGAAGAAGTTCTGTTTAACCTATTTAAACTTGGGATCAGTGGCTTTCAGGAATATTTTAATCCAAGGAGGATCCCAAACCTTTTTGAGCTTGTGGTCACATCTGGAATTCTGACACAGCATGGTGGGCACAGTAACAAAATGTCTGCCACAAGAGGTGGAGCCAACCACAAAATGATCGCCACAGCTTAATTTCAGTAACACAGTGTAGATCCTTTTGCTGTGCTGGCAGCTGCTGCCAAAGCAACATTTTTAAAAATCTGCACAGCCAATCAAATTTTCAATAGTCAATGAGAAGCCTTGCTGGGCAAAAGACCTACCTGGCTCCACCCACTTCCTAAAAAACACTTGCCGGGCACAAGAAAAGATGTTGGCTGGTGCCATGGCACCCACGGGCACCATGTTGTGAACCCCTGGTCTAATCCAACATAAATATTCAGTTGATACTCATTCATGCTTTCAGCACAGAAACATAGTTTTAAAAGCTTTTAAATTAAAGCTTGATATCTTTCCAGTTGTCCTCTCTTTCTTCCTTTGATGCTTGTTCATCTAGGTCTGCTTGCCTTAAAAGAACAAGTAAGGTAAAAAATGCATCAACTGTAATCCATATTGAGCTCTGTATGTACCTTTATGGACATTTAGGGTAACAAATATTCCCACCTGTATCTCCCTCTGCTTCTCTTCCCAATCAACCATAATATGGTTAATATGTGCTGCCTGCATGCCATCTCGCACCAGTTGAGTGCAGTACCCTTTTGAGGTCCACATATTTCCCTATTTTAAAAAAAATTGAACTGGCAATCCTAACTTTAAACTTTTTTTAAAACGGTTGATAAGGATCCTTTCTCTCCATTTTCCTTTCTCTCCCACCCTTCTCTTCCTAGTGCTTCTGTTCCAGTGATTTATCTCTATTCTGTTCGTGATGGAAGCGAGGTCAACCATTTCTCTTTTTGGAATTCATTTCATTTGTTTTAAGCAAGCTAAAAACCGCAACATTTTAACTCATCATTTCTTAGTACTTTCCATAATGCATTTCAGGCCCTTTTCATCCCAAGACAAGACAGCCTCCATTTTTGCATCCAAAATTTAATCTTTTGGGGCTTACTTTAGGTATGCTAGTGTCTTCTTACTGAACCATTTATTTTTCAGACAATAAATTATGAAGCTCTGGCAATAGCTGCATAATCTGGATGAAATCTTTTGTAGTAGGATGCAAGTTTAAGAAAACATCAGTCTTCTCTAGAGTTCTAAATCAAGAATTAAACCCATATGGTTCCATTCTTTCTGAGCTTACTGAAATTTTTCAAGTTTCACAAGGGAGCACTATTTTTGTCTATTTAACACACATAAAGACTACAGGTTAATTCTCAGAAGGCTTTAAGTGGGTGATGATGTTGTTTAGTGCCATGAACATCAAATATTCAGCACTGTGGCCATTTGATTGCTTTACCTAATGGTTACCCCACAGCACTACCATGCAGACTTCGACAGTTGAGTGAGTTCTTTTTAACAAGTCTTTTCCTATAACTTTCTGTAGTACATTTCACATCTCTTTTCTCCAAAGACAAGGTGGTAGAAAGGGCTGTCAAGTTGCACCTGACTTAAGGTGATCCCATAGGGTTTTCAAGGCAAGAAGATGGGCAGATTGTGGTTTGCTATTGCCTGCCTCTACATAGCAACCCAGGTCTTTCGTGGTGGTGTCGCCAGGCTGACTCTGCTTAGCTTCCAAGATCTGATGAGATCAGGCTAACCTGGCCCATCCAGGCTAGGGCAACAAGACAAACACAACTTTTGCATCCAAAATCATATATTTAGGGGCTTACTTTATCTTCCAAACATGTTTGATTTACAGATGAACTTCTACAGAAAAAGGATGGCTATATTGACTTGCGTTTCAGGATTAAATAGCTCCCCTCCCCCAACATGAATCAGTGTTGGCAGATCATTGTTATATCTCAGAAGGTGGACATCTCAGTATGGATGACAGATGTTTCCTTAATTACTAGGAGATAAGGGCTTAAGGCTACAGGAAGATAATAGATTCCACAGTTTGGATATGTTCAGTTTAAAAGAACACACTTTGCAGTCAGTTGGGGATTTTCTAACCTCTAAATCAGTGGTTCCCAAAGTGGGCAGTACCACCCCTGGGGAGCGGTGGGATTACCTAGGGGGGCACTAAGAGGCAAGGGGGCAGCAGAGGAGTGCTAGAGGTGGGCCCCTTCAACTGTGTTGTTGGATAGGGTAGGAGGCACTAGAGTTGAGTTTGTGGAACCAAGGGGGCGGTGGCCCGAAAAGTTAGGGAACCACTGCTCTAAATAATTTGTTGACATCTCCTGAATTTGCTATCAGTCCACTTACAAAATATTAATAATTATAATGATGACGACGACAGCAGCAGCAGCACTACTACTACTACTACTACTACTACTACTACTACTACTACTACTAATTTCCCAGAACAATACCTTGGGGCCTCCTCCTTTAAATGTTATGTAAATATTCTGAGGACAACTTGTCCCTCATTTTCATTTGTTTTCCAGAATGTACCACTCTTACTTAATGCATAAGATATGTTCCAGAGTACAAAAAAATTACATCTTCTTACAGAATGATTGGAGTATAACATATCAGTATTGTTTATCAAGAACAACTGGTGTAAAAGAAATATTGTTTTGAATCCAGGAAACCATGAACAGAGCTCTGCTTGCAGAATGGACTTTGCCCACCTCTCACCACAGGCCATAGTTCCCTCTGAAACACGGCCTCCAGAGTTCAGGGATCTGCCACAATGTGGGTGGCTGAAGTAGGAGGGATGAATTTGGAAAACATGGGACACTCATAGGCTTGAATTTATTGTTCACCAGTAGGTTAGCGTGGGTCTTAGGATTCCTGGTTCTTGGACTGTTTGGCAAGGCAAGGAATTTGGGGCTCTGTCTTGAACAGAATATGTGCGGGGGAATAGCTAGGATTGGGTTTTGTGCCAAAGAAATTCCTGGGGCTCATTAACCACTAAAGATGGTACCTTTATGGATAATGGCAACAGGAGAATAGGTGCCCAGTTGATAGGAATCACAGAATCATAGAGTTGGAAGGGACCATAGAGGCCATCTAGTCCAACCCATCTGCTTAATGCAGGCTCAGCCTAGAGCATCCCTGGCAAGTGTTTGTCCAGCTGCTGCTTGAAGACTGCCAGAGAGGGGGACCTCACCACCTCCCTAGGCAGCTGATTCCCCTGCTGAACTACTCTCACTGTAAACATTTCCCCCCTAATGTCCAGCTGGTACCTTTCCGCCCATAATTTATACCCATTATTGTGAGTCCTATCCTCTGCTGCTGCAGGAACAGCTCCCTGCCCTCCTCTAAGTGACGGCCTTTCAGATTCTTGAAGAGAGTAATCGTGTTCCCCATCAACCTCCTCTATTCCAGACTGAACATCCCCAAGTCCCTCAGCCTTTCCTCACTGGGCTTGGTCTCCAGGCCCCTGATCAAACTCATCCATTAATACTGGGAATTCCATTAATATTGGCATTTGGAGTTCATTTAGACAGAGAAAGATCAAAGGCCTGTTATGGCTTTTGTATAGTGAGTGGACATTGCAGCAGAATCACTTCCCTTGCCACAGGATAGATGGGGGAAGTATTTGTTGTTGCCAGGCAATGAGTAGTGTTAGAAAGGGTGCTGAAGTATATGAAGTAATGGGACATCTGAATTTCACCTGCAGGGGGATCACCCTGAGCAGGGGTGTTAAAGTATACATTGAAACTTACTGAATGGTCTAAGGTGCTGCACCATGTAATGAAGGATGGTCACAGTTGTTGCTTCAATTTGCAGTGGTTTCACAAGATACAATCATGCCAGAGAGTGTTTGGATGCTGAGATGTAGCTGGCGGATGAGTGCATTATGATGCTGGACAACTGGATAGCCCCTAGAACCATCAGTGCCTTTGTGGTAGATGAGGTTTGGGTAGTATTTGGTTATAAGGGGAAGTTTGGGTCTCCTGTTAAAATCTCTGGTGAGTTTTCCCCTTCAGAGTTTTGGCCCTGAGGACATCCTATGTTGAGCTTGTTGTTGTGGACTTCAGGTAGGCTTCCCAGGCCCCGCAACTCCACCGGCGGGAGCTTTGTGGGGCTGCGGCGGATGTGCGCAATGCGCTTGCGCGCCTGGCGTGGCATGCCCGTGCACCCCGTGTGACGCGCCTGCACCACTTCCGGGTCTACCCGGAAGCGACGCGGACACTCTAGCAATCCCGGTCAAAACTCTATGGTTTCCGGCCGAAACTCTATGGTTTACCCAGAAGTGACGTGTGCAGAGTGTGCGCGTGTGGGCGTGCTGAGCCCTCACGCAGGCCCGCTGTGCCTGCTGGCCCTCAGTTGGCTGGCGGGCAACCCGGTGGATTGGTGGGATTTTACCCACCACCACCGGGCACCTGGCAACCCTAACTTCAGGTCATCATAATGGGTCTTTATATGGGCTTACCCACAACACAAGCCTTTATTGGCATATAAAAAGGAAGAACATACATTTAGATAAAACTGAGTACAGATAAATAAAATTGGATAAAACCATCCCAAATCAGCCATTAAGGAAAGCCACACACCATTCACGATACCTGATTGCTAACTGTAAGAACCTTGCCACTGATTCAATTATGTTTGGGTTTTGTGTGGTCATAAGATAGCATGTCCTTATTTCACCAGAGAGCCATTCCCTGTTTACGGACAGTGGGTCAATGAATTGGGATCGGCTTACCCAGAGTGGTGTATTTATGTACTCTTGTAGTGTGTGGAGGGGACCAAGGGCCAAGCTATTTCATTGGCTAGTTTAGCTAATGTTTAATCTAGGCAAATACCATATTTACACAAAAGGAAGACAACTCTGAATGTAACACAACCCAAAGGTTTCAAGCTTAGTATTTCTGAACATGTGGGATACATTACCCAAGAGCATGACTATGTTTAATAAGAGAGCTGGTCAAGTTTCTTAAAATAAACTGAAATGATTATAGAGGGACACAGGATGCAAAAGGAAAATTAGAATTTTATCCTAGCTCCTTTTCCATATTTCCTTGTCATTTTATTTTTGCAGTCAGCTACTTTGCTGAACATAAATTGAATTATGTGCCTTTAATGGTGTGTAATTACAAGTTTGGAGAACGGAAATTTTCTGCAGTTGCAATTCTTCCTGGAAAAGCAAGTGCCATCAATGGGCTCTCTCATGACCAATGGCCTCTACAACACCTCCTCGTATTAAAAAATCACTCTAAAATTTTATGCAAAATTTTCTTCTCACATTTTTTTTTCATGTCCCCGGTGCCTTTTGGCAGCCACTGAATTTGCTTGCTGAGTTCCATGCTATTCATAGGTATAACCTTAATAAAACTCCAAGAGGGCTTGAGTGACCAGTTCAGTCCCTGAAGAATATAATAAATCACAATGAAGATTCCTGCATACGGAATCTGATTACAGTGGTAATGACATGACATGCAGCTACTGCATATGAGAGGTAAGAAATGAACACATGAAGCTGCCTTATAATGAATCAAACCATTGGTCAGTGTTGTCTACTCAGATGGCAGCAGCTCTCCAGGGTCCCACACATCACCCATCCTCTGATCTTTTTAAATGGAGATGCAGGGGATTGAACCTGAGACCTTCTGCATACCAAGCAGATGCTCTGCTACTGAGCCACAGCCCCTCCTTCTAGGCTGTGGAAAAACATAGCGCCATCAACCCTCACCTCCATTCCAGTCTCTCCCTTCCATGCTATGAAATGAATTAAATAAAACTATTGAATCACAGATGACTTTAAATGGCAGCCAAATACACACATTCAAATAAATACACACCAATATAGAAAAAATATAAAAATGGCCCAGCTTTTAACTTTGCAATGTATTTTGGGGTGGTGGGGTGGGAGCCAATATAACACTAGGCAAACGAACTCTTCATTTAAAAGATCTTAAAGTAAAAAGGAAAGAAAAGAAAAACACCTATTCCAAGAACCCAAGGAAAGCATGACGATCACCAAAGGAAAAAAAAAAGGATAATTAGCTTGCCTCTTCTACATTTGAGGTGGGGTGAATGAGAACACTTTGGCTTGTTGGAGCGGGCTAGTGCCTATCTAGTCCCGAAAGATGCTTCCAATAGTGGCCAATCAGCTGTCTATGGCTGTCCACAAGCTGGGCAAAGAGGTGAGAACTACTTGTATGCCTACACCAATACAATGTAGTACAACTATAAACAAAGGCCTGTTTTGCATTTCTTAAGGCATGTATTCAAGTGAAACTTAAGGAGACTCTCATGCAGGACCATAACGTCAACGTACAGTCTACACATTGGCTAGTGTTCATATTTGCATTACAAATGCTTCTCTGTTTCTATGTCATATTAAGAGCAATTGGATATTAACATAAATCACAGGGATTAGCATTTATTAAATTGCTGGTGGTGCTGTAACTAACAGGACAGTTCCTTTAAACATATGCTTTGGGTGTGTCCAGTCAGGAAGAAGTTATTGCTCATTTCATTGCTCATATCACTGATTTTTGAGGAGGCTTCTGTAACTATTAAACTATCTCCCCATCTCTTGGAGGCTAACCGATGGTCAATGAAAATTAGGGCAGTTGGGAAAAAAATATTCGGGAAAATTTGAGTTTGGGTTTAATTGGCCTCCCCCCCCCCCCGGGGAAACCCAAATGCCGAATTTCCCTACACTGGTAAAGGTGGGAATTCAGCTTTAAATTCAGGATTCCCGAAAAATTTGGCCATTTAAACCCATTAAACCCATTTTGCGGCTTTCCGCAGCTCCTAGGGGGAGCATTTTTGCAGGTAGAGGTCCCAAATTTTCAGGGTCGCTAGAAGGGACTCTCCTTGCAAACCCCCCCAAGTTTGGTGAAGATTGCTGCCTCCAGGATTTCTCACACAGGAAATTGGAGTCCACACTGCAAGGTTCCCAGGACCCTTAGGTCAACTGTGAGGGGTGACTACAACAGGCTTCTCCGGCTTGTGCTTCGCTTTCACCACTGCTGCTGGATATTTCTCCCACGGGGAAATCGAGCATTGGCCTAGGTGTCTCCAGACAGGGGCAACTTTACTGCCAGGATGTGGGCCTTGAAAAGTCAGAAAAGGACTTTGGTGCCTTGACACCCTCACTTTGGTACGCTGGAGAAAGAAGTAAGATTGATAACCCAGCTACTGTTGCAATTGATTGTCTCAGTGTGCTGCTGTTCTGCCATCTAGCGGTCACTGAAACCTAAGGACTGCTGCATTTTATCCATTTAATAGAACAAACAGGGTCACCTCTAGGCTGGATCACCTCTAGGATGGATTACTGTAACTCGCTCTACATAGGGCTGCCCTTGAGACTGATCCAGAGGCTCCAGCTGGTACAGAATGCAGCGGCGAGGCTCCTCACGGGGACCTCACCCCGAGAGCATATACAGCCAGTCCAGTTGGAGTATTGGATCACTCCACTGGCTCCAGTTGGAGTATCGGGTCAGGATCAAGGTGCTGTTTTTTTTTACCTTTAAAGCCTTACACGGTCTGGGACCCTCGTACCTTTGGGACAGCCTCTCCTGGTACACCCCCAAAGGGGCTGATAATATTCTGTTGGTGGTCCCCGGCTTTAGGAGTGAGCGGCTGTCCTCGACAAGAGCCAGGGTTTTTTCGGTCCTGGCTCCGGCCTGGTTAGGGTTGCCAGGTCCCTCCTTTCCTCCGGCAAAAAGCTATTCTTGGATAGCGCGCGCCGACACTATCCGGAAGTTTAGAACCGGAAGTGCCGCCTCGCAAATCGGCCCTTTACCACTCAAACGAAGAGGTATAAGGCCCCTTGCGAGGCGTATTTTTTTCTTTTCTTTGATTACGTTATTTTCTTTGATTATATACACAAAACATACGCATGAACAAAAACTTATACAGGATAGGAAATCACAACATAATGCGGCTTCAAGTGCAATATAAAGTCCATCACAGTAATAAATGCGGCTTCAATGCAATATAAAGTCCATTACTGTTGTTACCTGCCCTGAGCCTGGCCTCGGCTGGGGAGTGTGGGCCAGAAATTGAAATGATAATTAAAATTAATAAAATAAATAAGTTGTTATCCATAGAACACAATGGTATTTGGGGGGGTTTACGAGAATTTTGCCCAGCCTTACCTTACCATGCCTGCCCTTCCTCTAGCATCACTGACCATTGAAATCTAACATATGTAAACTCCATATGCGTGACTGATTCCTACATTTTGTCTAAAACATCCAGTGCATGTATGAAGACTGTGTACATTGGGTTAGGCTGAATTCAGGTATTACACCACCACATGACAAACTCTTTCCCCTCCTACCCGCTGACACATAAGAACATGTTTCATATGAATCAGTCCTGGATGTTAGCTCTCCATCGCCCATGTGTGTGCAAGACTTATGTTTATGTACCCCTGCAACCCACTAACTGCTTCTCTTCATTCATGGCTTGGAAGGCACCATGTTTTGCTGTTATCCTCTACTTTGTCCAGGTGAATGTGGGCTTTGGAGGGTGGTAAGCTGATTATTTTATTCATGTCATTTGATACCCCACCATTCTCCCCAATGGAGAGCCAAAGAGGCTTATATTGTTTGTCCATGTTATCCTCACAACAACCCTGTGAGGAAGGTTAGGCTAAGCGTGTGTGACTGGTTTAAGGTCACCAGAAAGTTTCCATGGCAGCATAGGGATGAATTTGAACCTGGGCCTCCTAGACCATAGTCTAGCACTCTAAACACTACAGCATAGTCGTTTATGCATGGGTACTTCCACACATGTTAACCCCCACCCAGTCTGTCTTGGTTGTTCCTTGGAGTTATGCATGAGTTTTCCCTCCATTAGAGATGACCTCACTGCCAGCCCTCACAAATCCCGGGACTTTCTGTCCCTCTATTAACCTGATTCTTCCCTCTGCCCTGAGCTCAGCCTGCTTGCATAACCCCCATGCATAAGGCAAAGTGCCTTGGTTTCTCTCACAGCAAGCAGACAGCCACTTACAAAACAGCATGTCAAGGGGTGGGGATTCAACTACTTCTTGCTTCCTCTGAGTTATTTCTGAGCAGACGGCTTTTAAAAACAAGGCTTGGGTCTCTTTCTCTCCCCCTTTCAAATAGCTTTGTTTTTGTTCTTAAAATGTGCTTAGCATACTTTTTGATGTGGCAATTGGGTTTTGGTGGGGGGAACTTTTCTCTCGCTACAGCCAATTATGGTGCCGCATTTCAAGGGGCGGGGATTCAAATACTTCCTGATTTGAGCTTGGAGACTGCTGGTGCATAGATTCCCAACAGGAAAGTGTGGGTCCAGCAAGCAACGAACCTCAGGTAAAACTCCCATCCATAAACGACCTATGTTGGCTCTCTAGTCAACCCTTATTTGTTGACTCAGAGTCCAATCTTTCCTCCAAGTTGCTAAAAAAGATATTAAATTCTACCAGACACTGATCCTGTGACTTTGTAACTCTTCCAACCTCCTGTTCTTGGCATGACCAATTTATTAAGTTGCTAAAATTATCAAGCTGCAATAAGGTACAAGGCAGAAATTTAATTTTGTTCAGGTAGTTCAGTCTGTTTCATTCTAGTTTTGGCAAACAGTTCACATGAAAGCAAAGCATCTGAAGTTCATAACCCTTGATGATTCCCATGAGGCCAGTAATGATATTAAGGGGAAGACTAACAAGTAGCCAATTTTAAGTTAACTGATGTTGAAAGTTCTCCAGCACAGCAAATATCAAATGAAAACAGGAAAAAAAATTAATAGTCGGTAGATTTTCACTAAACACTACTGGAAAGAAAAGAATGGAAAAAAAACAAACCCAGACTACACAAATGTTAGGTATAATAAAAAATGCTTCATGTATGGCTAATAAAAATATCTTGCAGTATGTATAGTGGTAGAAATGATTTTGTATGTCAACACATCAAAAGCCATATGGGGTGTATGCACTTGAATTCATTCATAAAAATGAATGGGAAGATTTCTCACAAGATGGCAATGTGGGTGTCCATCAGGAGAAAGTCCTCAGAGATTAAAAAAAAAATTCCCAGGGCTTTTGGCTTAACGGTTTTTGGGATAGTTAGAGTTTCTCTTCTGTGCAATGGTTCTACTTAGTACTCAATCAGCTCATTCCTGAGCTTTGCGGAGGCTGGGGACAGCATAGTCGAGGCACTGCCGCAGCGCCTCCAAAGATGTTCCTCGCCCGCTTAAAGGCTTAAAATAGCCTTTAAAATTTATTTCCCCAGAAAATGCCCCATTGAAAACAGTGAGGCCGCACCAGCAAAAATATGGCACAGCAACGCCATTTTGGAGGGGGCGTTCCTGGCCCAAAAGTGGTCAGGAGGCTGCCTACTGGCAGCTCTGCCCCCCAGAACACCCTGGGAATGCCCCCCCCCCCCGGGGATGCTGGCATGGGGCTTTGCGCTGGTGGGATGTTGACAGGAAGCCAAGTCAGCGTCTCTGGGTTGTGCTGCCGCGGCAGAACAGGGAGGCTAACATGATCTCCCCAACACCGGTGTCCTTGCCTTTCTTGGCAGCGCAAGTGGCCTGGGCACTGGTGCAAGCAGCCCAGATGCCAGCGTGGGCACTTGTGCCCCTCCTGAGCTCTTTTCGGCAAAGAGCTCACGAATGGGCTGAATATCTCTGCCCACTTGTTAATTTAATGAATGAAAGTTGCCCTGGATAACAAATTCTTGTGGTAAACCTTTGCCTATTAATGATATTAGCAATTAGTGTAAATTAAGCATGTGATATCATGGCATGTAGCTTAACAGTAGCGTTGCCCCCTTACAAGACTCATGACCCATATGTACTGTACAATTGAGGTGCAGCTCAATCCTCAGTCGGGAATTTGTTGGGAGTCTTCAAATATTTATGAACTGATCCAATGAAGTGTGCATGGATGATTTCACAAAAGAGATCTCGGTACCTTCTCTCTTCCTACTATCCAAAAAAGAAAGTGGGATGCAGTGCAGGGAATGGGGTTGTGCTTTACTGCAACCCTTTTCTGTTCCTCTGGAGCAGATGAGGAAGGAACATGTAGGCAATGCTGGGACAAAGTAAAGAGATCGTCCTTGTACTCGTTCCATCCATAGTTCATTGGATCCAACTCATGGTGTGCTCACGTATCCATAGCTTCCCAGGAGAATGTGTAAACTACCTGTTAGCCATGATAGCCGACCCTCCATGTTCAGAGGCAGTCTGTTTCTGAATGATAGCTGCTGGGCATAGACATCAGAGGGAGGCTGTCTTCATGTCCTTCCCATAGTTTCCCCAGAAGAATCCAGGTGGCCATTGTTGGAGACAAAATGCTGGACTAGAAGACGAACCTTTGGTTTGATCCTAGGTGTCTTCTTCTCCTCACATCAGAGGTAACCAATGGGTTCTGAACCCATGATGGAGCCTTCACATAAAGGATGAGGAGACGATCGTCTTTTACCCTTTCTGGGACATTTTGATTATTTACCCTACTGGGGAAATTATAAACTTTGTGGCTTCAATCCTTACCCGGCATGGGAACGTATATACATGACTGTACAAGAGATTTTTGAAGGACTGATGAAGAGTTGCTCTTCTGAGACTCGAAACGATCATCTCCTCATCCTGTATGTGAAGGCTCCACTTCTCTTCTTTGGATCCCTCACGTTTGGAGGGTATACATCTATCATAGATGGACTTTTTATAATTAGAACCTTGGAGTCACTCTCTGCTGTTTGTATATAGCCACAGTATTTATATTGGATATTGTATGTTGTGTATTGTGTAGTATTTATGTAAACACTTGTTACTTGTTGGACTTTTTGTAGCATATTAAATTTGTACCTTTGCACAGTATTACATGGTTCGCTCCTGTACTAACCTCCAGGTGGTGGCTGGAGACCTGGCAACCCTAGCCTCTCCCCCCCCCCGCGCCGGGAGATCTACACCTGGTTATGGCCCCCGAATGATGTTATAAATGAGCAAATGGCCCTTGGCAGGAAAAAGGTTCCCCACCCCTGATCTAGACTCATATTAACTGAAAAAGAGGCTCCTCAGGAGTCGACAGAAGTAACTAAACTGCTATCCAGACTTCATGGTACTGTGCCATGAAACAGAAGAAAAGAGGGGGGGTTGCCTGGAAAAGGTTGAAAAACTTGCCGTTTGGAAAGGATTCTTGACGGCGCCAATTCATTTCAGTTCCAACTAAAAGAATCGCAGCCTCCTTCTCACGTCTCTGATTTGCTTTTTAACACTAGAGGACTAAGCCACAAACAGTAGCTGCCAAGTGGGCTGAGATTCCTGCAGCTCCCTCCAGAGATCCATATTTTGACAGGTCCCATCCAACATTTGGCACCCATGCTCTTTGTTTTCATTCAAAGACTTCTTGGGGTTTTTTTTTTGTTCTTCTTTCTAGAGCCAACCATAACAAGAAGGAAGTAAAGTACAATTTTTGCAGAATGCAGGTTTTTTTTTTCCTTACAAAAAATAATTTGACCACTGCATTACACCACTAACCAAATATTTAGGTTCTGTTCTTTTCGGGGAAAATATGTGCTAGAATCTCAAGAAATGCCACTTCAGGCTTTACTGCGCACGCAGACTATAAAACATACATGTGAATTATTATTATTAAACTATGAGCAAAATCCATATGACATTTTGTCTTCATAGTTCTTCTTTTCTTAGAAAAGTTCCTATAAACTAATGCTTTCATTCCAGGGCTTTCTACAGAGTTTATCTAATTATTTAGTAACTTTTCATCCACGGCATGCATTGCCTGGACTATAGAGACACAGACCCCAGACTGCCAATTCTGTATCGGCATGGCATACTGTTGTTTGATAGTCCTCTCTTCCTCTGCTTTGCCACCTCAGCACCTGTCTATAGGGTTTCTTGTGACATTCTCATTTGCTGGATTTCCCTGATAGAACTGATTTGTCCACTATCTGGAATATCACTGTGGAATGCACTCACCATACACCGTTTCTTTACTTCATTGATAAAATTATTATTAAAACAATAGTCAGTGAGCACAATACTAAGAAACCCCAGCTGTACATTACCGACAATAATCTTATTCCAGGCTGGGTTTCAGTGAGTAAAAGGCAGGGGCAGGGGGCAGGGTCATTTCCAGGCCTATTTTGGCCTTTGAGGGAGGACTAGGGTTACCAGGTCCCTCTTTGCCACCAGCGGGAAGTTTTTGGGAGCCTGAGGAGGGCGGGGTTTGGGGAGGGGACTTCAATGCCATAGAGTCCAATTGCCAAAGTAGCCATTTTCTCCAGGTGAACTGATCTCTATCAGCTGGAGATCAGTCGTAATAGCAGGAGATCTCCAGCTAGCACCTGGATGGCCTCAATATAAGTATGGCCTCAACACAGCAGCATGGAGAAGGTGGGATAGGAAAGGAGGGGGCCGGCAATGTTCTTTAAATTAATCTTTCTCCTCGGTTGGGAGAGAGGAGAAGCGGTGACAGAACTGAGGGAAGAGGTGGCAGAATAGATGCTTTAAGAGGCCCTGAACTCCAAAGGGCTAATGCTTGAGACAGCAGGAGAGACTGGGCTGAGTAGCAGAGATTATTCAGTTTGAACAGGATTTGGAGAAGCAATCAGAGATGGAGATGAGGCTCTGGACCAAGAGGGGACTGCTCTATGAAGCAACAAAAGACAGGTTTTGAGATGTTGAGCTGCATTTCTTTCACAGGTAGTTTCCCCTTTAACAGGCAGTACGACAAACCCTTGCATAGACCTTGATTAATGCGAACTCATGTTCCCCTTTCGTCGGTGTGTGTGAGAGAGGGGAAGCAACTGGCTCTCCTTCTTTTCTTTAGCCTAAGCTAGGTACCTTTAGGTTAAATTTGACAGAAGGCCACAGGAGACCCTAGACCAATTACCCATGGAAAACACCCTTGTAGGACTTCTAGGGTTGCTAAGTCCAGGTTGGGAAATTTCTGCGTAATTAGGGCTGGAGCCTGGGGAAGTTGGGATTTGGGAGGGGAGGGACCTCAGCAGGGTATAATACCATAGATAGGGTTGCCAGCTCTGGGTTGGGAAATACCTGGAGATTTTTGGGACAGAGCCTGAGGAGGGGAGGATTTGGGGAGGGGAGGCACTCCAATGCCATAGAGTCCAATTGCCAAAGCAGCCATTTTCTCCAGGTGAACGGATCTCTATTGGCTGGAGACCAGTTGTAATAGCAGGAGATCTCCAGCTACTACCTGGAGGTTGCCAACCCTAACCATAGATGCCACCCTCCATAGCTGCGATTATCTCCAGCGCAACTGATCTCTTCAGTCTGGGGATCAGTTGTAAGTCTGAGAGAACTCCAGCCTCCACCTGGAGGTTGGCAAGCCTACTCCTGGCACACCCAACCAGTAACAATAATAACAGAAGCACACCACATATAATTAGGGGGAACTGTGTGTCAATACTGTGTTCATTCAACAAAACACATAACAAAGCCAAAAACAAACGACATAATTCATACTATTTTGTGACTAATTTCCATTGAGTGAGTCACACCTAACTTCTTCTGCCAGTTTTGTTGAGACTTAGCCACCAACAGCTCTAGGAGAATGTCCCCTGCATTCTGGCCATCTGCTCTTTTCCAGCCCTTCAGCATACAGGCTAAACTTCACTTGGCTGAAGAAGGAATGGTCCTGTCTGTAAGTTTGAGGGCTAAGCCAAAAGTATTCATACCATTTTGATTTAGTTGATGCACAAGAGAAGTGTGGAATCTGTCTTTTTGCCATTTTTTTTTTTTTTGGCAACACCTTTCTCCTCTTCCTGAAAAAAAATTCATTCATTTTTGTGGAGGCCAAGGAGACTCCAAACACAGCCTAAAAGGCCATGTTTGGAAAAGCTTGACAAGCCATGGCTGGAAAGGCTCCACAAGAACCCTAAAAGGATGTTATTATATAGAATCATAGAGTTGGAAGGGACCACCAGGGTCATCTAGTCCAACACCTTGCCCAATTCAGGAAATTAACAACTACCTCCCCCCACATCCCCAGTGACCCCAACCTTCCCCCCGCCATGCAGGATCCCACAATCAAAGCACTCCCGACAGATGGCCATCTAGCCTCTGCTTAAAGACCTCCAAAGACAGGGACTCCACCACCCTCCGAGGCAGCACATTCCACCGTCAAACAGCCCTCACCATTAAGTAGTGTGCAATCTCCTACCCCTACTTTCAGTCCCACGCCCTTCATAATTTGAGAAGCAGAAGAAAATGGGGGTGGGGTGGCACTGATTGTAATGTTCTATGGTAAAGGCCATAACAATTGGGCATATTCCTAGAGTAGCACCTGGACATGATGTTGCTCTAGGACTCCGCTCTAGGGTCCACTCTAGGAATTTGCCAAATATCTATGATAAAGACTGCCAAGACTGGGGAAATTCCTTGCGTATCACCTGGTAGTGATGTCCCATTTCACCAAAATCCCACCCTCTGCAGGCCCTGGCTCACATGTCTCTCAGCAACCTATCTGGGATCCAGGATCCAGTGGGACAGCCCATCAAGCCCCCTGGCCATGAGCTCTGGCCACATTATCAGATTTTAAGTACCTGCAGCAAGAAGCAAACAGAAGCTCAGCCAGGATCTTATCCAGTTGGAAGCCAACTTCCCACAATTCCCCTCCCTTGCTCTTTGAGTAAAACCACAGCCTTAGCTCAAAGAAAGGGGTCATTCCCAACAAGTTGTGTCAAAGGCAAATAATCAGTTAACTGAAACATCACTTGGATGTAGGGTTGCCAGGTCCCTCTTCTCAACCGGCGGGAGATTTTTGGGGTGGAGCCTGAAGAGGGCAGGGTTTGGGGAGGGGAGGGACTTCAATGTCATAGAGTTCAATTGCCAAAGCGGCTATTTTTCTCTAGGTGATCTGATCTCTATCAGCTGGACTCTGAGATCAGTTGAATTAGCAGGAGATCTCCTGCTACTATCTGGCAGTTGGCAACCCTACTTGGATGAGCATTTTGAGAGAAAGCTTGAGTTGGTTCTCTTTATTTAGTTTGTTTTCTGTCACATTTCTATCCTGCCCTTCCTTCAAGGATATTCCATTTTATTCACATAACGATCCTGTGATGTAGGTTAGACTGATAGATAGTGACTGTCCCAAAATCACCCAATGTACTCATGACTGAGTGGGAATTTGAGCTTCTACCCTCTCCAAGAGCAGCACTTTCTCTCCTCCATTCTGCCTTAACATGCAATAGGCACCATAATATTTGATCCCCTCTAGTTCCAGTTTCCAAAAGCTGTCAGAACACGTTGCAAACATTAGTATGCCAAGGAACATCTTGTCACTTGTAGGCATAAATGTAGATGACAGGTGTTTACTAAAAGCCTATATTAATCCCTGATTCACACAGGCCTAAATCCAAAGATGTGATTGACTGATTGTGTGATTCTGGGCCATATAAGAAACTTGAAGTACAATCAGCCATACAGTCTCATCGGTGTGACTGTTAAGGTCAGGGAACACATGAAATGGATGCATTTAAAAGCGTCCCTATGGTGGCTGTTTCTACATGGCAAACCAATGTTACGCAACAATTTGCCACAGTCTGGGCACTTCTTCCACACTTCTGAAGACATCCAGAAAGAAGCGTCTGGAGAGATGAGATGGAAATCCGTTGATCCCCATGGCAAGAATTCACTGATGAATAATTTTGTGCATGAGTCAGTTACCACTAGTTAGACTTTAACCCATATTCTACATGACAGCCATTTTACGCACACTAGCTTTTAAATGTGTTTGTTAGCCACAGACTATCCTTACACAAATGAAGAACAATCTGGTCACCGCAACTGAAATAATCTTCAACTATCTTTTTAAATCTAGTGAAATATCTCCTTTCATACTCTGCCATTTTCCCCCCTGCATTTCTCCAGAGACATTTTTGCTTTAAATAAACAAGACATTCATTTAATTCTTTTTTCCTACTTAGACTCAAAATATCACTAATATATACCAGGTGTGTTGCCTTTAATATCTCGCAGAAATAAATTACTAGATTATGTTTGGAAAACACTAGCATCCCAGACATATTTATTTGATTCAAACAAAATAGATCATCTGGAAAAAATGGCTAAATGTGGAAATTTATGCCTGCATGTAAAGATAAAATGTTGGGAGAAACTTCCTGTGAAGGAGTACGGCTCAAGAGAGTTCACGCTGATGGAGAAAGTGCGTTTGGGATTGTTCGTCTCCTCACGGCCTGCAGCCAGCCTTCCTTACTAGCTGGCACTGCCATACGTCAAGGTTGAACTTCAAAGAATTGAATGGAAAATCAGTGGTATTCTCAGGAAAACGTCTAACATCCTAAAAGCCTAAGTTCATTTTTGTATCTATGAATTGCTTGAGCCTCTCTGAGTGAAGGCCCCCTTCCTAGATACATACTATCTGCCCTTGACTCCATGTTGACTAAATTTGCCTTGGTGGCCATGACAGAAGCTAACAATGCCTTCCTTTGAAGAAAGTGAGGTCAAGGCTCTTCTCAAGACATGCTAACAGGTGACCATAAACTTGGGTGGAAAACTGATTAACTGAACGGTTATCTGCATTCCTACCAATTGCCACAGGGGCTTGTGAAGCCAGACACCCACCTAGCTCTATCAGTAGGGCTGCCAGGTCCCTCTTCACCACCAGCAGGAGGTTTTTGGGGCGGAGCCTGAGGAGGGTGGGGTTTGGGGAGGGGAGGAACCTCAATGCCATGGAGTCCAATTGCCAAAGTGGCCATTTTCTCCAGGTGAATTGACCTCTATTGGTTGGATATCTGTTGCAATAGCAGGAGATCTCCAACTACTACCTGGAAGTTGGCAACCCTATCTATCAGTGTAATTTCATCAGCAAGGGCGTCTTCCTGAGTACAGCTTCTCATCTTGTACCTGCCCTGGATTCCTGGACTTTACAATTATTTCTTTGATATTCTTTTGGGCTGGCGCCTATAACTATTGCTGCTCTGCCAGCCAAAATTGTGCAGTCTCATCCCCAGCACTGGCGCAGAGGCTGCCAACTATGCTTTTCTTTCTCGGGGACTTTGGGACATTTTATTACCATGCAAGAGTGTCTCTCTGCTGCCTTATGGTCTCATGATTTCCTTGCGACCTTTGGAAGCCCTTCCTAAAGATCCCCTACACTGAATCTCTGGATCATCTAAACAGACAATGTGCTCTACCCAGCTGAGCAGAATGACGATAGGTAAATGCCTTCTCTCTGTTGATTCCCTTCTTCATAAAACCTCTCCTTTCCCCTTCTTTAAGTCCCTCTCTCTCCCACTTCTCCTTGTGGCCATTCCCTGGTGCATAATTCTCACTCAGCCAGAGGCTTGGCTCTCTTTCACTTTGTCTTTCTCGCCTCTCATGCAACACTTCATATGCATGTCATTCTCAATGAAGGTTGCCAACCTCCAGGTGGTGGGTGGAGATCTCCTGCTATTACAGCTGATCTCCAGGCACCAGAGATCGGTTCCCCTGGAGAAAACGGTCGCTTTGGAAGGTGGACTCCATGGCATTATACCCCATTGAAGTCCCACCCCTCCCCAAAACCCACCCTCCTCAGGCTCCACCCCCAAAATCTCCAGGTATTTCCCACCCCAGAGCTGGAAACCCTATTCTGAACACAATCATTTCACTGTTCTTATGCTTGAGTACCTTTTCATTTCCTGTACCCTTCTATTTCCCTCAATAAATTCCAGAACTTGCTTTGGAAAAGATCTGATTGTTTTATGTTACTGGTAACTTATTAGAGCCCTGACCTGGATGGCCCAGGCTAGCCTGATCTCGTCAGATCTCAGAAGCTAAGCAGGGTCAGCCCTGGTTAGTATTTGGATGGGAGACCACCAAGGAAGACCAGGGTTGCTGTGCAGAGGAAGGCACTGGCAAACCACCTCTGTTAGTATCTTGCCATGAAAACCCCAAAAGGGGTCGCCATAAGTCGGCTGCGACTTGATGGCACTTTACACACACACACACACACACACACACACACACACACACACACACCTTATTAGAGGCACTTTGAGCTTGCTTCTGCACTATCTAGGTTTAATCACATGAATCACATGTTCTGCTCCCCCTAATTGGCGAGTGTGTCAGTTTTCCAAGGAAGCCAGGCTGCGGAAGTGGAAAAAGGCTTCCCAGCTAAAAAGCAGGTGCAGCCTCACTCTTCTCCTCACTGGCATACCGGGGGCAAAAGGGGACAGGAGGCTGCCTACAGGCAGCCCTGCCCCCCTGGAATTCCCCCAGAGACAGCAGAATGCCCCCCAGAATGCCGGCGTGGGCCTTTACACCGGTGGGACACGACGTCCGGGCCTCCCCATTGGTGTTGGGGCCAGTTACAGTGGCATAAGTAGCCCAGATGCTGGTGTGGGCCGTCCCAACACTGACTTCGTCTTCAGAAGTCAGGAATGCGCTATAAGGGTCACAGGACCAACATGGAGTAACAGCTATTGCAAGCTGTGTGTGTGTGTGGAAGGGGGATCCATCCTTCCTCTTCCATCAGGGTAACCCATGTGACAAAAGAGACAAGAAGGGTAATGAATACCGATGCAAGACAGGGCTGAGTGTACAAAGCAGAGACAATCCTCAGCTGCATGAATGAAAAGAATGTGTAGACTGAGTTCTTATAACAGTGATGACTTCTGCTCTAAAGCACATCAAAAACTACAGCTACTGTTAGGACTATTTTAATGGTTCATCTGTGGAAAATAAAATGTGTGTATGTGGAAAAGGCACTTGGAGACCTAAGACAATTATTGAGATTTATGGAAAATCAGTACTAATGGATGTGAATTGCAAAAGAACCCTTGCAGAATTTTACTTAAGAGTGAGACCACTGATCTTTTACCAAATCTGGGCAACTGCAAATCCAGTAAAATGTACAGCTTAACAATGCCGTTCAGAGTTTGACCGTGTGTATAACTGCATCCCCTTTACTTTCCCATCTTTCAAATGGAGAGAATGCACGATTCGCTTTTCTGACTGGGGATCTAAATGCCTCTGGGGCTACATGCTTGCCCCCTCTTTACATTTTTTCTTGTGTCATCCATGAACGGTGGTCAAAGATCAAAAGCACACGGGGGCATGTTTTTGGTGTCCAAGAAACAGCCATAGAATCCACTTCTTCCAGAAATATTTCAGATCTTTTCCCAGAAATGCTATAACAGTAGGGTTGCCAAGTCCCTCTTCACCACTGGCAAGAGTTTTTTGGGTGGAGCCTGAGGAGGGCGGGGTTTGGGGAGGGGAGGGACTTCAATGCCATAGAATCCAATTGCCAAAGCAGCCATTTTCTCCCGGTGAACTGATCTCTATCAGCT
This sequence comes from Euleptes europaea, assembly GCF_029931775.1. Classification (NCBI taxonomy): domain Eukaryota; kingdom Metazoa; phylum Chordata; class Lepidosauria; order Squamata; family Sphaerodactylidae; genus Euleptes; species Euleptes europaea. Next base: position 22,098,396 of record NC_079318.1, on the reverse strand, counting down.
GGAGATCCGTTGTAATAGCAGGAGATCTCCAGCTACCACCTGGAGGTTGGCAACCCTATATAAGAGTATCTTGTTTGGGCTGGTTTTCAGGTAAGCAAAGTAGGTGATTAATGGTTTAGAAATCAGCTTGACCACAGGGAACACCCTAAAAAAAGTTATGAGTTTACACTAGGGTTGAGCTGACGTAGTCATTTTTATCCCAGTAAAGGCACATGGCACCAATATATGGGTTAAATCAGTGGTTCCCAAACTTGTTGGGCCATCGCCCCCTTTGTTCTACAAACTCAACCTCAGCGCCCCTACCCTATCCTATAGAAAGCATTATTTAAAATAGGGGTTTGCATGACTCACTAAAGAAGATAATAGCAATAAAATTTCAAAACAGTAACAATTAATTGCACATCTATTCAAAATCAAATTAAAACTTTTTAGTTGAAATTTATTCAACAAAACTGATTAACTTGATCCATTGGTACCAGCTCTTCAAAGTCTGGGGGAAAATTCTGATAGTTTCCACCAAATTTGCCAGCATGATGCCATAGCTTGATCTATTGTAAATTAGTGACCAACAGAGTTGAAGGGGTCCACCTTTAGCACCCCCTGCTGCCCTCTTGCCTCTTAGTGTCCCCCTGGGTAATCCCACTGCCCCCCAGGGGGTGGTACTGCCCACTTTGGGAACCACTGGGTTAAACTAAAGTGGCTGAGGTACATCAAAATGCAGCTCTCCTAACATTTAAGTGTACATTGTTGCATACCAGTAACTTACACAACAACCAGTGTTTTGGGTAAACCCACCCAGGCTCCAAATTTGGACAGGATAACTTGATCATCTATTTATGATGTAAGAACAGGGGACTGGTTCAACCTCCCCCCACAAAGCAAAACACATATTGGGTGTTTTGAACCAGTCCCCAACATACATATCGGGATTAGGGCTGTTGAATTTAAAAAAATTCGGTATAGTTCGGATTCGGCTGAATTCGGCCCATTTAGATTCAGGATATGCCGAAGTCCGAACTCCCCCACTTCGAGTCCGTGCAATTCGGCGGGAATTCAAAGTTCGGAAAAAAAAATTGGCCGAATAAAGCCATTAAAAACACAACCGCGCCTTCCACGGCTCTGGGGGGGGCATTTTTGGGGGTAAAGGTCCCAAACTTTCAGAGGAGCTTCAAAGGACGCTTCTTGAAAGACCCCCCAAGTTTTGTAAAGATTGGGTCAGGGGGGGCTGAGATATGGGCCCCGAAAGGGGTCCCCCCACCCTTAATGTGTATCTCCGAGCAGAGCTTGCCGCCCAAGCACAAAGCTCCCAGCCCCGACAAACAGCTGAGAGCAAGGGTGGGGCAGGTGTGAAAAAATTTGCAAAGCAATACAACTGCAAAGCAACACAAGCACGCAATGCAACACCTTTGAAACAGTGCAAAGCAACACCTGACACCTGGGAGTTTGCAAACCATGGAAAGGGACAGAGGCAGCTAGCTATGCATAATGAGCAGGAAGGGGTGGAATTTCTCCTTTTGCATTGGACTTGGGACCAGGCAGATGCATTCTTTGTCACCATTTGAAAACCAGTTTTGAGCAAGCATCAAAATAACCTAACTGATCTTATGAATGAGGGAAAACCTGAAGACACAAAACTGAAGCCCCCCCCCCTCAAACCAGGGAGAGAGAGACTGGAGGGGGAACACACACCCCAGGCAGAACCGGCAAAAGCCCCCTTTGGCTCCCCCCCCCACAGACTCTGCTTCCCCCCCTCACACACACACACAGAAAGGAAAAATTATAGTTTAAAGCCCCCAAAGGGGTCTTACGGTGGCTGTCTTCTGTTCCATCAGGAGGGGCTGGGAGGCTGGGTAATCCAATATGATTCCATTTGTATCCAATATGAGATCCATATGTATGCATCTCTCGAGGGTGATCCATTCATCCCAATAGGGAAAAGGGGAAAGCCCATATCTCGGGGGGCCCTGACCCAATGTTTACAAAACTTGGGTGGTCTCTTAAGAAGCCTTGTCTGAAGCTCCGCTGAAAGTTTGGGGTCAGCACACCCAAAAATGCGCCCCCTGCGGCCACTGAAAGAGAAAAGGGGGGAGCCGATATTTCTGCCCCCACTGAACCCATCTTTACAAAACTTGGGTGGTCTCTTAAGAAGGATTGTCTGAAGCTATGCTGAAAGTTTGGGGGCTGCACCCCCCAAAAAGCGCCCCCTGCAGCCACGGAAATGGAAAAGGGGGAGAGGAAAAAGGGGTGGAGCCCATATCTCGGGGGGCCCTGACCCAATGTTTACAAAACCTGGGGAGTCTCTTAAGAAGGCTCATCTGAAGCTCCGTTGAAAGTTTGGGGTCTGTACCACCAAAAATGCGCCCCCTGCAGCCATGGAAAGAAAAAAGGGGGGAGCCCATATCTTGGGACCCCCTGACCCAATGTTTACAAAACTTGGGTGGTCTCTTAAGAAGGCTTGTCTGAATCTCCGCTTAAAGTTTGGGGTAGGTACCCTAAAAAATGCACCCCCTGCAGCCACGGAAAGGAGCGAATGTGCACAAGCATCACCCCCCCCAACCAACAGGAGGATTTCCCTCTCTCTCTCTCCCCGGCCGGGCCGCACATCAGCTGATTCCTCCAGTATTCAATCCTGACTGATTGGCCAGAAGGAGACCCAGCTTGTGCACCAATTGGCCGGGGGAGGAGAATGCTGCTTACTGACGGTTATGCTGCTTACTGACGCCTTGAATTTGCCGGATTTATTCGTGAACTCCCGAACTCCCTGAATTCGGCTCCCCGGTTGCCCGCCAGTTTTGAGTTCGGTTCGTCCCGAACTAAAAACCGCCGAATCAAGGGAAATTTGGCTGATTTTCAGTTCGGGCCGAACCAAATCAACAGCCCTAATCGGGATTGGGGCTAGAGATTTCCCTCCCTCCTTTTTCAGGTCTTGCCTTAATTTAAAAAAAATGATTTTAAAGTCCAGGGAGCAATATTGGTATTATATATTGTGGTCGTCATAAACCTAATTTGCCAACTGATAGCTGGGTTAGTTGCATAAGATATGACTTGTACTGACCCAGTGCTCTCGAATATGTGTATAATTTAATACCACTATCAGATATTTTCCATTCGGCTATGTCCTGCTGCCAGAGTAATTTATATGGATTAGAACAGCAGAGGCCCAGTGATCTCAGAGGGACGCTGATGACTTTTCCATGCGGATTTGTGAAATACTGAATGCCATGATCATGAATCACTCTGAAATTATATACAATGAAACACAACAATTGTAATGCTATTTTAAATAAATTGGGGGAAATGTATCTTTAGCACAGGTTTAAAATTAGCAACAAGGACTTGCAACCCTGTTGAAGTCGGGAGGGTTATTCAACAGTGTCTCTTTCCAGTGTTTGAGGTAGACCACAAAGAGGCGGGTGAATTTGCTATTTTGTGTTGCTTGCAGAGTCAATTTCCTTTACCTTATGTGGTAGAAGTTCATGAAAGTGAGCCAGACGTTGCTGATTCAGCCCCTGATGTGGTGACTCTAAGAAACTCTCAATGAGCCAGGTTATTAGTATGTATTCATTAATAGAAATGAGCACTGATTAGGGTTGCCAGGTCCCTCTTTGCCACCAGCGGGAGATTTTTGGGGCGGAGCCTGAGGAGGGTGGGGTTTGGGGAGGGGCTTCAGTGCCATAGACTCCAATTGCCACAATGGCCATTTTTCTCCAGGTGATCTGATCTCTATCGGCTGGAGATCAGTTAAATTAGCAGGCGATCTCCTGCTACTACTTGGCGGTTGGCAGCCCTAGCACTGATCATGGTCCTGCTTTAAAAAAACAACACCAGTGACATCTAGTCCTTTCAAAGTTTGAAAATAGGCAGTTTGTGTGTGCATGAGCCGTGATATTTGTACCCGGGCCCTGCAATGTAATCTTCGTTCTGACAGAGAATTCGATGACAGGCTCTCCTTTTCAGCCAGGAGACCCATTCTGATGGCCAGGGAAATATGAGAGGCCTTGTACTTGAAATGCTGTCTAATTGAACATCCAGGGGCTTAGGAACGGCTATGTATTGCGCAGCGGCCTGTAGAATTCGTCAGACGCTGCTGAGAACACCGGCAAGTCAATAATTTTAATGGGTAGTTTATATAGTTTGCAAAGAGTACAAACTACTTTTTTACTGTTTGTATTAACCTGTGGGTAGAGCGTAACACTAAGGATTTTAATGGTAAATTGGGAAGAGCTGTGCTGGTCTATAGCTGTTTTTTTTTTTTTTTTAATAAAGATTGATTGATTGAACATCCAGGGGCAAAAGCAGTGGGGGGTTTTATGGGGCACGGCCTGAGGAGGGCGGGGTTTGGGGAGGGGATGGGCTTCAATGCCATAGAGTCCAATTGCCACAGTGGCCATTTTCTCCAGGGGATCTCTATCAGCTGGAGATCAGTTGTGTAATAGCAAGAGATCTCCAGCTAGTACCTGGAGTTGGCAACACAAGGCAAAACCCCTTCTGTGTGCAGAATGAAATAAGGGGAGGCTAATTTAAAAGCCACAACTAAGGAACTGCAAAACATTTCTGTCCTCAGTGCCCAGTGTAAAAGACATAGCATAGTACTGTGACAGCTGACACATCTCTTTTTCAACACCTTTTATGTTGCTTATAGTCCCCTGGGTCTCCTATTTTCATGGGAGAGGCGCCCCTTGTAAGAGAGGAGATGGGGAAATGATTGTAAGGGAAGGATGTAAACATCTTTTGTTTCCAATCAGCTGATCCATCTTCATCTTGCAAGGGGTGTATTTTATTTCAAAGGTATGCATTATTGGGAGTAGAGGCATGTTTAACAGTGGAAGACTTATATTTCCAAACTTAAACACAGACAATGGGTTTAAATCAGAAGATATAGAGAAGTGCTCAAGGTTATTTGGAAATGTTAGGTTCAAAGGAAAACACCTTGCAGCCAGCTTTAATTTTTCTCTCTTTTGAAATTAATGTTTTATTAATTATACAAAAGTTGTTGGAGTTCACACATTATGGAAATATTTGATAGCATACGGGCCTGCCTAAACCTCTCGGACAGGACCTGGCAACCCGCTATGCAGGCACTTGACTACTGTGCTGGCCGTGCGCCCGCCCCAAACGCTACGGGACGTTCGCTGCGTGCTCCGTTATAACGGATTCGGCCACTCCTGCGAGCGCCGTGCAGTTAGCAGCCAGGAAGCAGATGCAGGGGCAGCCTCCGGTGAACCTGAGAGAAGCCATGTTCCTGTACAGATTCTGTTCCAGCTGCAGCCATGTCATGAGAAGAAGAGTGTCATGTAGTCAGTGCCAAACACCCCCCTTCTTGCAAGATCCACCGCTTAATGGGTCGTCAGCAGCGATCCTGATATCAAGATGAGTTGTTCCTCCAGCTCAGCAGCAGCGATCTCGGGACATTTGCACAGATCGCACTCATTGTTCCAGTATGGTAATCTCGTCAGCTGAGAATTTCCAGTTCATCACAGGGTGCAAAAGCCATCGGAATCAGAATAGATTTCCAGATTCTCACTACCCCACCCCAGTAGCCACAGCTTAGTCCTTTGTCACCTTTTTGTCACCTGGGAACCTAGGAGGGGTGAAACCCCTCTCCCTGCCCCCAGAAAAACAGTATGCCTGGGGTGTTCCCTGCCCATTAACTCTCTCTGAAGCCTTAGGCCTTTCCTGGCACCTTTGCCGTTACTCTGTCTGTTTGGGTTTTGTGCAGCCCGGCCACGCTCCCTCCCGCCTTGCTGGTCAAGTCTACGGGAACCCCTGCCCCCATCTCGGCCTTAACTTTCAATCTGTCTTAGTCTACGTGAGTTTGGACAACACCACATCTGGAAGGTAGATATTACCCCTCAACGAATCCTATTTGTGCTTGTACTCCTCTCTTTGCTTCCTAGACTCTATGTATGTTTGTGTGCATCACTGAACTTGAATGAAGAAGACATAAACACATTTAATTGGAAATCCATTGCTTCTGTCTTTATTTTAAGGTCACAGTTACGGGCTCTGGTAGACAAAGGTTGCGATACCGCTATAGAAATAAAAGTAGCCATCTTGCTTGCTAATTCCCCAAGTTAAAGAGCAATTTGGCTAACATATTACAGTCAACTGGAAAACACATGGAAATGGCTCTTTGCCCTCAGTCACTGAAGAGAGTCAGGCCAGTGGATCCAGAACCTGCCAAAGATTTGAAGTATTCATGTTTATTTGCTTAATTATATTTGTTTATTAAAATTGTATTTTGTAAGCTGCTTTGGGTCACATTGGAGATTAAAGTGGGGGCAAAAGTAATTAAGTAAATAACCTTTTGAAACAGGTATAAAACGGGTGTCAAGAATAATAAAATAAGCGTACAACTGATATCTCAAATTTAGTGAAAAAACTGGACAGACTGGAGGGAAGAACTAAGAGAGAAATAATGAGAACTCCTTGGATTTTTTTTTTAAAGCTGCTGAAGAAATGAAAATTGATAGGTGTTGGCATTCCTTCCAAACAAGGATTTTGGAGTAAAACAGCAGGGATGAGAAATTTGAAATCAGACCTACACTCCAGGCATTTTTCATAAGAAATAAAGCCACTAGTCGGCCATCAGGATTATGAGGTTTGTGCAGAGGGCCTAATAGTGGGGAAGAGTTACTGTGAAATAGGTGAATGGACAATATTACAAAACCATATCTTGCAAAGACAAAATTAACTTTCCTTTGGCTCCTTGCCTGAAAAATATAATGAGCAGGGCTGCCGAATTTTCCCTTATAAAAATAAGACTGACTTGAAAAGACATTAGCATCTTAGCAGGTGTAATAACAGTCTGTGTTTCTCTTTAGACCTATGATTAATGTGTCTAACATTTTGTAACAACGTCAAGCCATTTCCCCACTCCGCTTCCTCAGCATGACCAACATGAGAAAGTGCTAAGCACTGAAAAGGATTAAGCAGGGGTCTTGGAACTAAGTTACGGTTCTTCTGAGGCAATTCACTGGATTTCTCCCTCCATCCCACAACAGAGGACTACACTGTTTTCTTAGGCGTTGTTTTCTGACAAGTAGGAAAGTGATTATGTTGAGATATGGCCATATAAGCTAAGAAGTTGGACAACTTCCCGCTCTTCTTTCTATACGACACACTGAATCTGCTTCTAAAGCCACATAAAAACTGCCTCGCAACTGTAACATTTCTATTATAAATTTTATATCATCTCTTAAATCAGAACATTTGAACATTGATGTTTTTGGTGATGCTGACATGCAGATGATTAAACTTCATTGCTTGGAGGTGGCTTTGGTTCATTCATTCATGAATGCTTTTGCAGTCATTTGGAATGCTCTATGCTGGTGAACTACAGAGTGGCAACATATTGTCTAAACACATGGAAATGTAAACCAATCAGTCTATGCACACCACTGTGGTCTTTTCATGAAATGCCAGTTATGCTGACATTTGCTCTATCTAATTATTAAGTTTATCCTGTTCTCCCATTCAGAAGCTCAGAGTGGCATCAGTAGGAGTCCCAGGCATTGCCTCATCCAGGCACTAACCAGCCAGTGTATGTATGTATGTGTGTACACACACACACACACATTATATATATAATTATTCTTATATTTCGCCATCAATTCATTGCTTATTCTTAAAACATGGAGACAAATTTAAAAGTACAAAATTGCTGTGGTGATTTGGGGGTGAATAAACGTGTGTGTGTGTGTGTGTGTGTGCGTGTGTGCAGAGTTCACAATAATTTGTAAATGACATAAGTTCTAGTAGCACATATTCCTGCATTAAAAATTATATTATGTTGCAAAACATGGGAAACTATCACCCTCTAGTGGATTGAGAAAGTAATTACAGAAGATATTGTTGAAGGCTTTCACTGTCAGAGTTCACTGGTTCTTGTAGGTTATCCGGGCTGTGTGACCGTGGTCTTGGTATTTTCTTTCCTGATGTTTTGCCCGCAGCTGTGGCAGGCATCTTCAGAAGAGTAACACTGAAGGACAGTGTCTCTCAGTGTCAGTTGTTTAGGAAGAGTAATATATAGTCAGAAGGGGGTTGGGTTTGAGCTGAGTCATTGTCCTGCAAAGTATTAAAGGTAATGTGCAAATCATTGTCCTGTGAGTATCAAGATAATGTGCTAATGAAGGTGTGGTATGTTAATGTGGAACCATTGTATCCTGAAGTGATCGGTTAATGTGTGAAATCCAAAGCTAATCTGCATGGCTATTGTGGACTGTAGTCTTTGTTAGTCTGGAGGTTTTCAGGACAGGAAGCCAAGCCTTATTCATTCTTAAACTCTCTTCTTTTCTGTTAAAGTTGTGCTGATGTTTATGAATTTCAATGGCTTCTCTGTGCAATCTGACAAAATAGTTGGTAGAATTATCCAGTATTTCAGTGTCTTGGAATAAGACCCTGTGTCCTGTTTGGGTCAGTCCATGTTCAGCCACTGCTGATTTCTCAGGTTGGCCCAGTCTGCAGTATCTTTCATGTTCTTTTATCCTTGTTTGTATGCTGCGCTGTGTGGTCCCGATGTAAACTTGTCCACAACTGCAAGGTATACGATATACTCCTGCAGAGGTGAGGGGGTCTCTTTTGTCTTTTGCTGATCGTAGCATCTGTTGTATTTTCTTGGTGGGTTTAAACACTGTTTGTAGGTTATGTTTTTTCAAAAGTTTTTCTATCCCATCAGTGACTCCTTTAATAAATGGCAAGAATACCTTTCCTATGGGAGACTGATTTTCCTGAGTTTTCTGATTTTTGTTTGGCTTAATGGCCCTTTTGATTTCATTTCTGGAATAGCCGTTTGCTAGCAGTGCGTGATTTAGATGATTAATTTCTTCCTTGAGAAACTGTGGTTCACAGATCCGTCTTGCACGGTCCATTAATGATTTGATTATTCCTCTTTTCTGTCGGGGGTGGTGGTTGGAGTTTTTGTGTAAGTAGCGATCTGTGTGAGTTGGTTTCCGGTAGACCTTGTGACCTAACTGAAAGTTTGTTTTACGGATGACAAGGGTATCAAGAAATGGGAGTTTACCCTCAATTTCTTTTTCCATGGTAAACTGAATGTTTGGATGGATATTATTGAGATGGTTTAGAAAGTCCATTAATTTTTCTTCACCATGGCTCCAAATAGTAAACATTATCTTGATACTTACAGGACAATGATTTGCACATTACCTTTAATACTTTGCAAGACAATGACTCAGCTCAAACCCAAACCCCTTCTGACTATATATTACTCTTCCTACACAACTGACACTGAGAGACACTGTCCTTCAGTGTTACTCCTCTGAAGATGCCGGCCACAGCTGCTGGCGAAACGTCAGGAAAGAAAATACCAAGACCACGGTCACACAGCCTGGATAACCTACAAGAACCAATAATTACAGAAGACTCCAGCAGATTAAAATTATTTGTTTCAACAGTTTATTTTTTACTCTATATGAATATTATTCACATTTTAAAAGAGAAGAAAAATGTTACAGCACAAGAGCTATATAGTTATGATGATGATTAAAAGGCAAGGGATTTGTTTTGTAAAAATTATCTGATATCTGATAACTATTGTGTACTGGATAACAGGTCTCTTAAAAGAAGAGCCTTTTATGTGGTAGAATTCACGAAAGCTTGTACTAGAATTAAAAACTTCTTAATCTGGAAGATACCACAAGATGATTGCTTATTTTTACTGTGACAGACTCACATGGCTTCCCTTGGGAATCAATGGTCTAGCAGTCCCATCCCAAGCAAAATTGCACACTTCTAAGACTTCAGTGGGCTTGGCAGGGAGGACTGGTTATGCTAGTAACTAGGAAATTTTCTGGTGGGCCAATGGTCTGCCTCCCCCACTTCATGCTCTAACACTAGAAAGCCAATGTGGTGTAGTGGTTAAGAGTGTCGGACTAGTATCTGGGAGACGCCCGTTCGAATTCCCACGTGTGCCATTGAAACTTGGCTGGGTGACCTTGGGCCAGTCACACTCTGTCAGCCTAACCCACCTCACAGGGTTGTTGAGAGGATAAAATGCAGGAGAGGAGAATGATCTAAGCTGGTTTGGTTGCCCATTAGGGGAGAAAGATGGGGGTATAAGCAAACAAACAAACCTAAATATGTCAAGAGCACATTGAGACAGCGTTAGAGACATCTCTCAAATATTACGGCCAAGAAAGCAAGACAAATTGGCTTTGAATTTTGGGTTGGGTAAAATACTGGTGACAATTCTAGGACATTTTTCTTTGCCTGTGTGCATGAACACTGAGTTGCTGGTCTACAAAATAATGCAACAACAATAAACACTCAGGATCTTGTGTAAATGCCTCTCAAGAGCATGCAATACAGTTGCAGAAACATGACCAAGATGTACAGTGCAGCACAACATATGTAGATCAGCCAAATCATAGTTGTATCGTCAATTTACCAAAAAAAGAGAGGGGGGCTGCACATTAGGCCTCATGGGGCAAACAAGCAGCTCCCCAGAACTCATTCAGGTCAAGAAAATTAACTGGGGGTCAGGGGTTGAGCTTTCCTCCCTGCTGCATTATGATACAAATCCAAATATAGCCCTATGTGGGATTTAAGAAAAAACAAACTAGGCGCTCCAAACACAGAACTCTGTGTCTTATGTATGTTGAATGCATGAAACTGCCTTATACTGAGACTCTTTAGTTCATTATTGTCTGCTGTGACCCACAATGGTTCTCTTGGGTCTCTCAGACAGAAGTCTTTCACATCACCTGGTCCTATTAACTGGAAATGTCAGGGCCTGAACCTGGGGCTTTTGACATGCGAAACAAATGCTCTGCAAGTGAGCCATAGCTCTGTATCTGAGACCCAGACTCGTAGAACTCAAGAGAGGACAAATGAGGTTTTCCATTACCATTCATTTTGCAAATCTCCCCTACATCATTACGTTAGCTGCTGTGATATTACAAGCCTGGATGACGTGCGGAAACTAAGGCAGAGGATGAAAGAAACTTTAAATCCAGAAAGACCAAGTCTCTTTGAATTATAAGGTTGTTTCTATTTTCTCTTTGCGTAATTGGAAATGGACCAACAGATTAAATCTAATTGAATGCATTCATTATATCATAAACTGATTTATAGTGGATTTTAATGCGAAGATGGTTATATTATCTTATCATGCGCACAAAAATGCTTTTAGCAAGAGTTCTAAATCCAACTGTTTGACATTTTTAAAGCTGTTCTGAAGAAGAGCTTTTGGTCTTGAACCACACTGGGACAGGTTTATAATAAGCACTGAGCAGCATTTTTTTGGATTTTGGGTCTCTTTGACCTGCTCCTAAGACCATGGAAAATATCCACGCACAGAGATTATTTCCGTTTCAAATAGCATCTCCAGCTCCAGTAGATGCATCATTCAACGATGATTACTTCCTGCAGCTTTAAACCCTTCAGCTATTTGTCTAAACCAAGATCAATAGGTATAGGGGCTAACATCTACCAGGGGAGGCTGCTATTATATCTTTAAGTACTCCTGCTCTGGCCAGGATACTCGCAAAGACTTCAGTTTTAAACATTCATTACATTGAAAACAAATGAACTGCAAAATGAATTTATACAGAAAGCCTGGACAAATTGTTGCAAGCTTGAGTCATGATGCTCTTTGTGGGTTTAGCTCTGACTAAGCTCCTCCATTCCTTCTGGTTTCTCCTTCTTTTCGCATTAAAATGGACTTCAGTTTGTACTAGTTCTTAGAAGAATCGGGAGGGGCTGTGGCTCAGTGGTACGGCATCTGCTTGGCATGCAGAAGGTCCCAGGTTCAGTTAAAGGGACTAGGCAGGTAGATGATGTGAAAGGTCTCTGCCTGAGACCCTGGAGAGCCACTGCTGATCTGAATATAGGGTTGCCAACCTCCAGGTGGTGGCTGAAGATCTCCTGCTATTGCAACTGATCTCCAGGCGACAGAGATCAGCTCCTCTGGAGAAAATGGCTGCTTTGGCAATTGGACTCTGTGGCATTGAAATCCCTCCCCTCCTCAAACCCTGCCCTACTCAGGTCCACCCCCCAAAATCTCCAGGTATTTCCCAACCAGGAGCTGGCAATCCTATCTGAGTAGACAATACTGACTTTGATGGACCAAGGGTCTGATTCAGTATATGGCAACTTCATGTGTTCAAGCTTATAACATACCTTAATTTTAGAGATCTCTGGCACACATGAAAGATAGCTGGGAAAAAGAGAGAGAGAGAGAGAGAGAGATTCATTCCTGAAAGGAAACACTGAAGAAGAAAAGGTAAAGGAGAAAAACTCCATGGGTCACATGTCTCAGAAGGAAAACCTAACCTTTCCTCTCACACCATAAAGTGCAAAGTCCTGGCATGCCAGTTCTTAGGTCAGTAAGGAGGGTGTCAATGTGTGCACCATCAGTGCATTCACCTCAGTAGTGAGATGATTCAAATGCAGATGAAGAACGGGGCGAGGGCAAAAGTGAGGCCAAATCCTTTTAATGTTAGCAAACTGCCAGTAGATGGCAGAGCATACCACCAAACCAGAAACCGGAATTACACCTGCCTGCAAACTGCTCATTTCTTCACACTTGTCCACTGCACATTTGGGGATAATTTCCAAATGCACTTGCATCCCTTGATTTTAGCAGCCGTGCTTGCCCTCTTCAAGCCTGGGCCCTATTTCAAGCCACAGTCCACCATGTGGAACTTACTTTAATTTTATATGAATATTCTTCCTTTTGTGATTTTGTCGAAAACGCACGGTCCGCTTTAGCCTCCTTTATTCCCTGTCTCAGCCAGGATTCAGCCAGGATCGAACGCATGCATTTCGCCGGTGGCTAAGAGGGACCTGGCAACTGACAGTGCGCAGTAAAGTGTAGGAGGCTCCAGCTTGAGAGAAAAATCTACAGAATCACAGCCCCTCCACCTTGTGTGCCTTCTGCTTGTGCAGGGATCCCATGGAGGTTTGAGAGTCTTTCAATTTGGGGAGGTGACTTCACCCATGAAAATATGAAAAGAATGGGCAATTATGCCTTTACACAATCATAAAATAAAAATAGCTGAAGAAGCCTTTTGGCGAAACGCACACTGATCCGGAGGTGGGGTCCGGTCTTGGGCCACACCTTTGTTTTTCGTGATCTTCTTTCACCAGAAGGGAGACGTGACTTGATGAACTTTGGGCATTTTCTGCCTCTACGATCGACATCTTCGGTGGACTTTTCCATCTCCTGGTTCTTTGGTTGCTGCCCCTTTGGGGAGCTATTTGTTTTGGTCTAGAGACTTCCTATTTGTATTCTAAGATTTATGTGTTTTTCTCATGAGGAATTTCACCATTGTGATTGGATTGTGTATATAAGATTGTGTTCACGGTTATAGGCTTAGATTCTTGATAGAATTAGGATTTAGTAGTAGGATACAGGATTTAGGTTATAGTTACTTTGTATAGTACTTGTTGTTTGATAATATAGAGTAAATTCATTGCTATAACATATTGAGCCTAGGTGCTGTTTTTTTGGGTTTGGAACATTGTTATTTCAGCATAGGTATTTTTTGTTATTAAACCTCCAGGTAGTAGCTGGAGATCTGCTATTATAACTGATCTCCACCGATAGAGATCAGTTCACCTGGAGAAAATGGCCACTTTGGCATTGACATCCCTTCCCTCCACAGACCCTGCCCTCTTCAGCCTCTGCCCCCAAAATCTCCAGGTATTTTCCAACCCAGAGCTGGCAACTCTTAGTGTACAAGATGCAAGTCTATACAAACCCAACACATTCATTTTGCTGTTGACTTCCCATGTAGAGACACATGATGGTCCCACCGTATGAATGGATGGCACATGCTATTCTACAGTACCTTTGATGAAGCTAAGTAGGTCTGGGTCTGGTGTGTATCTTGATGGGAGGCCTCCTGAGGACCAATGCATGACTCTTTCAGTTTCCAGATGGGGAAAAAGTGGTATACAAATATAATTAAATAATGTATGCTTAGATATCTTTGGATCTTATGAAGAGACATGCTGTGGAACTTTTCTTTAAAACATGAGTAGGAGAATAGAACATCCCAAACAATGCTGAAGCCCGGTCAAGGGTCAATATACTATTGTAGAAATCCAAGTAAAGCAGGAAAAGGTACCAAGTCTTTCATATACTGAAAGCAGATCCTGTGATGCCTAGCTAGGGAAGAAACGCTTCAGCAGATCCTATGAATCAGTTAACATCTTTTCCTAAGTTACAATGCAAAATTCTGAAGAAATGCATCGCTTGAGGAATACATGCTGAAAAGTGTTGGCTTCTTTGCTGCAAAGCAGAAGGAAGTAGAAATCTTGTCTTTTGATCCCATTATAGTGCTGAGGGGATCCATGCCAGGAATAGAACCTGGCAAAAGAGGAGCAGAGACCATGGGAGGTGATAAAAAATTCCAATATGAGGGAATATTGCAAATAGGATGAATTTCTGATAGATGTTATTGCCAAAGAAGGAATTCAGAGGAAGACGTTACATGGGGTACATTTATTTTGTGCTTTTTTCCCTCTTGGACCACCCACTCAAATTTTAAATTTCTTGCATACATAAAGGTTGAACAGAATGTTTACATAAAGATATATATCCACAGTGCTTGTTTATTAGAATGAACACTGATTACAATCCTTATCTGCCTTTAAAACACTTTTAGCATTATAGAGTTGGTTGTGTGCAAAGTGCCATCAGTTTGCAGCTGACTTATGGCAACCCAGTAGGGCAGGGGTGGGGAACCTTTTTCCCGTCAAGGGCCATTTGGATATTTATAACATCATTCGCGGGCCATACAAAATTATCAACTTAAAAATTAGCCGACCAAGCCCCAAGCAGGCAGTTGCCCCAGATGACCCCCCCGCCCGTGTGGGCAAGCAGGCAGGCATCCAACCAGTGGCGCACTCACCCACCAGGTGGCACAGGATGGTCTGTTGCACCAGCCAGGCGTAGCCGTCCAGCCACATGCTGAAGTTGCTCCTGCTCCGCATGGTCAGGGCCAGATTCTACAGCTGGCTCCTGCTACCTCGGCCTGCACTGGCTAAGAACTCAGCCCCCCACACACACATTGTGGCCATGTTTCCTTTAACCCCTCCATTGTTGCCACTTCTGCCCCCAGCCCTCTTGTAGTACAGAGGGAATATGTTTCTCCATGGCCCGAGTGGGAAAGGGTTAACACAGTTTCTTGGGCGGTCCTAGCAGTTCCATAGCTAATGACTTTTCTGCAAGGGGGGAAAAGGGTAACTTTTCTCAGCAAAACAAACTCACATCTACCTTGAATAGAGGCTATTCCTGTCTGCGGGAGGGGGTGGATCACCAGTCTTAGATCCTTCTGAGCTAGAGATGTGCCAGGACCCATGAAGGGCCAGACCAAATGAGTTCATGGGCCTTAAACGCCCCCCTGGCCTTATGTTCCCCACCCCTGCAGTAGGGTTTTCAATGCAAGAGACTTACAGAGGTGGTTTTCCATTGCTTTCCTCAGCATAGAAACCCTAGTATTCCTTGGTGGTCTCCCATCCAAGTTCTAGCCAGGGCCGACCCAGCTTAGCATCTGATATCTGATGAGATCAGGCTAGCCTGGGCCATCCAGGTCAGGGCATTATAGAGCTAGAAGAAATTAAAAAGTCCATCTAGACAAGGTCCATGCTCCATCACAGACAGAACTTATCTATCCATCTGTCTTCCATAGATTTATGTCTGGATTGTATATCCAGACCACATTCTTCCAGGAACAGAGAACAAGTGCACCAAATAGCATGCCAGTGGAGGAATAACAGCAACCTGAATAACCCAGCTTAGCCTGAGCACATCAGAGCTTGAAAGCTAAGCAGGGTTGGCCACTGTTAGTACTCAGATGGGAGACCACCAAGGAAGACTGAGGTGCTATGCAGAAGAATTCAATGATAAACCTCCTCTGCTCATCCCATCTGAAGTGTACCACAGGTAGGGTCACCATGAATCAGTTGTGACTCAATGGCATGTTCTTCTTCTTCTAAGGAATAACACCATCAGACTAAAGCAAGCAAACAATCTTCCAAAGGAAATGGTCAAAGGAAACAGTCAGATGGTCCAGGGGGGCGGGGGAGATCACAGAAAATCAGATATTCTGGTCAGACTTCTATTTAGTTGCAAACCAATATAGAGCAACCATTTAGTATGAATATTTGCTCAAGATATCTGGAGTGTTTGAAAACAGTTCAAACAAGTTCAGCTTTATTTTAAACCATATGAAATATACATCTGTAGTAAGCTAGTATAATGACTCCCCCTAAGTCTTTTGGGGAAAGGGGAGGAGCTTAAGTAGATATGCAAGATACATTTTTTTCCCTTGGCATTTGTATTTCCATAAAGGAAATGTTGACAGAGTGACTAAGGGAACCTGTCATGAACTGGTGGAAAACAAATCTTGAATCAGAATTTATTCCGGTTATTTATGGATCAGCTGTCATGCCATGCGGTGAAGTCTGCGAAAAAGGAAAGGTAGAGCGGGATTTGTTTATATGTTATGAGAATGGTCCCACAGAAAATCTAAAAAATGAGCAGGTGGATTAACGGAGGTGGCATGAACTATGGAGAAACGGAGCGGTTTCCACAAGCAAATGTCAGCAAGTATGATTCACCGGTGATGGGGTTACCCTGTTTTAACCACTAATTGATGAGGTGCCAGCCAACACCTTGTGAATGTGACCCAGTAAACACTTCCTGGAAATTCAACAGCCACATTGTAGGTCAATTACTGAGCAATGCATAAATAACGGTTACCATGAATGTGTTTTGCTATTAAAGTCAATGATATTTCCCCCCGCAAATGATAAATCTGGTCATACCAGTCAACGGTATCTTTGTTACTCAGCAACCCAAGTCCAAAATGACCTCAGACCTGGCTGGAAAATGCCTTCTCAGCAACATTAGTGTAGTTTTTGTTAACTAAAACATTGTTGTTCTCTAAACCAACACCATGGACTAGAGTTGCCATTTTGAAAGCTGCGCTATTGAATGGGCTTGCAAGGAAAACCACAGACAAGGGTTGTGTGAAGTTTAAAGTCTTTTACAAGGAAGTTTCAGATAGAAAGGGCAAAATGACTATTAATACTATATACTGAAAATTGCGATGAATTATTAAGGGAAGTAAAAATAAAGATAAAGTCAAATATTCACCATGGGGCACGAGTATAACATAAGCAGGATAGCAAGAGACATTTAACTAGATTAGAGGATGACCGCATTTCAATTAGTCATTAATTTTATACTTCATCTTTCAGCCTCAAATAATGCTTCTTGAACACACATCCACCTTCTTGATAAAGAGTGTTCATCAGGTATGTTTGACGTGGTACTCCAAACCCCATCAGTGGTATTCAAAGCCGAATTAATGTGCTAAAACCAGAGGCTGAAAAATAGAACTGGGGACCCAAAAATCATTCAGATTTGAGGCAGCTGAGTTCTGGAGCTATGGACATTTCTCCACAATCACCCCAATCAACTGCTTCAGGGCTTTCTTTTGATTATGCATGCCTTTTCTGTCCATCAGAGGTCGCCTCGTGCTCCCCACACATTTTGCCCGCATTTTCCAGATGCTGTTTTAGCCAGAATCTGGAAAACGTGGGCAAAACATGTGGGGAGCACGAGGCGACCTCTGACGGGCGGAAAAGGCCTGCATAATCAAAAGAAAGCCCCGAAGCAGTCGGCGAGGGTGACTGGGGGGAAACGTCCCTGCATAAAAGGCCATAGTCATATGTTACTGGTAAGGACCTTGAAGAACAAGGTAGTTTAACAAGTAACACTATCAACTATTAACAAGTAACACTAACATACCATACAATCCCATTGTGACAGAGCTGAACAAGGGTAAAATTCTGCAGTGGGGTGTGGGGGCACAAGCAGAAACTAAAGATTTTCCTTTCTTCATCATCATCATCATCATCATCATCAGAGTTGGCTTTTATATGCCAACTTTCTCTACCACTTAAGGAAGAATTAAACCAGCCTACAATCCCCTTCCCTTCCCCTCCCCTCAACAGACACCCTGTGAGGTAGGTGGGGCTGAGAGAGCTCTTAATAGAACTGTGACTAGCCCAAGGTCACCCAGCTGGCTTCATGTGTAGGAGTGGGAAAACAAATCAAGTTCACCAGATTAGCCTCCGCCGCTCATGTGGAGGAGTGGGGAATCAAACCCAATTTTCCAGATCAGAATCCACTGCTCCAAATCAGTGTTCTTAACCACTACAGCACACTGGCTCTCATAACTATGCTTGCTTGCCGCAATGTATTGGGAGTTGAGTATTTGAAGGATCACCTATTGATATGCAATTCTACACATCAATTAAGATCAGAGTCTCTGTTCTGTGTACTTGTCTGGAGTAAGATAGACAGCAACCACACCATTT
Source organism: Euleptes europaea (assembly GCF_029931775.1). Lineage (NCBI taxonomy): Eukaryota > Metazoa > Chordata > Lepidosauria > Squamata > Sphaerodactylidae > Euleptes > Euleptes europaea. The sequence goes on along the minus strand of NC_079318.1, from coordinate 22,080,042 downwards.
CTCTTGGAGCACATGCCTTGTGGAATCTTTCCTCAAAGTGCTTCACAGAGGGTCTTGTTTGCCAATGGGAAGTCGGCAAATTGCTAACAATCAAATGCCAAGGCAAGTATGTGCGTGGCCTTTTTGCAGAGTCCTTAAGAACAACAGCAATTAAAAAGAGGTTGTGATACAAAATATGAAACTGTATCCATTTAAACAATTGAAGACTGTTTAACTATGCAATCCTAAACAGAGTTAAAAAGGTAAAGTTCCCCTGTGCAAGCAGCGGGTCATTCCTGACCCATGGGGTGACGTCACATCTCGACGTTTCCAAGGCAGACTTTGTTTGCGGGGTGGTTTGCCAGTGCCTTCCCCAGTCATCTTCCCTTTACCCCCAGCAAGCTGGGTACTCATTTCACCGACCTCGGAAGGATGGAAGGCTGAGTCAACCTCGAGCCGGCTACCTGAAACCGACTTCCGTCGGGATCGAACTCAGGTCGTGAGCAGAGCTTTGACTGCAGTACTGCAGCTTACCACTCTGCGCCATGGGGCTCCTTAAACAGAGTTACACTAATCTAAATCCATTGAAATCCGTGGGTTTGAAAGGGTGCGATGCTTTAAGGACTGCACTGTAAGAACTAGCAATTTCCCTCCATGAAAACACTAGAGGGCGCTGTTGAGTTTAATAGTGTTTTCAAAGACCAATAAACCCCTCTTTTTTATTGATAAGTATCTAAACGCTGCACACGGCGACAAAACGGCAAAAGATTAAAACGAGCTAAGCTGTGTGCACATTTAACCTTTTTGGTGTTGTCCTACTTTTATTCAATGGAATGCAACTATATTTTATTAAGTTTTAAATTTTGGTATGTTTCGAATGAGCTTTTTCCTGGAGGTTATAACAACTTGTTCCTTAAATATTGCAGTGTTGCAAGACTTCGGTACATTTTGAAACCCTGTCCTTTCTCGTGTTTAACCTATCCAAAAATATTAGAATGTATGTTATGACTGAGAGCTCGTAGTGGAACAAAATTAATCATGCTATATAATCTTTAAGGGATTCTCGAATGGCACCGTCAGCATGCTCCTAAGCATGTTTGCCGAAAAGTAAGCCCTCCCAATAGTGTTGCCAGCAGGCCTGGGAGAAAAAAGGTCTCTATTAACAGAGGCTTAATGTTCGGAAATGGGCAGCTGAAGCTTGTCATGGCATGGGGGGTAAATAACTTCACCTGGTAAATAACATTCAATTAGGCCTCTAGTAAAGGGACAGGACATTTTTCTCTCTCTAGGCAGTTGGCAACCCTACCTACTCATGCCAACTGGAAAGGGGAAAAAAAATCCTGTCCCTTTAACAGAGGTTAATGAGTGGAAATAGGCAGCTGAAGGTTTTCATGGCATGAAGTTGAATAACATCATCTGGAAATTCCTTGCAGATCAAACTGATGTGAAAAGGACAGCTCCAGGGACCATTTTAAAAAGTAGGCAACTCTATTCTTGCAATCCTACGTACAGCTAAAATAAATCCTATTGCATTCAGTAGGGCTTACTTCTGAGTAAGCACACAGAGGATTTGGCTGCACACTTACTTGGAAGTAAACTCCATTCAACTCATGGGTTTTTAGTTCTGAATAAATATAAACTATTTTAACTGATATATGACCAGGGTATGTTCAGAGATCCCCTTCAAGAAAGCTTAGAGGGGCCATGTTTGTTTCCCACAAAACATTGTACAGGGATCTATTCATCACAACATTTCTACCTTGCCTTTGCTCATGGTGGCTGGCTGCTCTCCCAGCTCAAGCCATGACCGAAATTCATTGTCCTCTCACTCTGCTGTTTTCATTGAGGAGATCTGAGAGAGAACCAAATTTAAAATGCAGATACTGTTCAGAACCTATCCCATTCAGACATACAAAAAGATATCAACCCATGGATGGGGTGGTGGGATCCGCGAGGACCCCTGTCAACATGTTCATTCCAACAGGTGAACAGAATGCTATGCCTGCAAGTGCACATGTAGGCGCTCTTTGCATGGTTTCTTCTATTTATTTATTTAGATACTTCTGTCCCACTTTCTGCTCTGACCTGGATGGCCCAGGCTAGCCTGATCTTGTCAGACCTCAGAAACTAAGCAGGGTCAGCCCTCATTAGTACTTGGATGAGGGACCACTGAGGAATACCAGGGGCTTGGCACAGAGGCAGGCCATGGCAAGCCTCCTCTGAAGTCTCTTGCCTTGAAAACCCTATGGGGTCACCATAAGTTGGCTGCAACGATGGCACTTCCCACCCACCACCACTCCACCTTCCTCCCTAATGGGACCCAGAATGGCTTACAACATTGTTTTTCTATCCTCCTTTTTATCCTCACAACATCAACCCTGTGAGGCAGATCAGGCTGAGAAATAATGGCTGAGCTTTCGTGGGGATTCCAGGCCCTCTCTCAAGTTCAGTACTCTAACTGCTAGGCGACACTGGCTCTCAAAACCAGGAACCCTTGCATTTTGGAGAATCCCTGATCAGACTGCTCTTTCGTCCATACAACTTATATACATGAAGACTATGTTCACTCTTCTGGGTGAATGCATGGAAGGGGTGGGAGGGGAAAGCCATTAGTAAGTGTCCTCTGTATACATGTGGATTGTAACTGGGTTAGTAGTAATCACATCATGACAACAAGGGAAATCTAAAGTAATTTACAATACAGAATTCATAGAATCATAGAGTTGGTAGGGACCACAAGGGTCATCTAGTCCAACCCACTGCACAATGCAGGAAACTCACAACTACCTCCCGCCCACACACCCCAGTGACCCCCACTCCATGACTAGAAGATGGCCAAGATGCCCTCCCTCCCATAAACTGCCCAAGGTCATAGAATCAGCATTGCTGACAGATGGCCATCTAGCCTCTGCTTAAAAACCTCCAGGGAAGAAGCACTTACCACCTCCCGAGGAAGCCTGCCCTGTTCCACTGAGGAACCACTCTAACTGTTAGAAAATTCTTCCTAATGTCAAGGTGGAAACTCTTTTGATTTAATTTCAACCCGTTTGTTCTGGTCCGACCCTCTGGGGCAACCGAAAACAACTCGGCACCATCCTCCATATGACAGCCCTTGAAGTACTTGAAGATAGTTATCATATCCCCTCTCAGTCTTCTCCTCGTCAGGCTAAACATACCCAGCTCCTTCAACCTTTCCTCATAGGACTTGGTCTCCAGACCCCTCACCATCTTTGTTGCCCTCCTCTGGACAAGTTCCAGCTTGTCTACATCCTTCTTAAATTGGGATGCCCCAAACTGAACACAATACTCTAGGTTAGGTCTAACCAGAGCAGAGTAAAGCGATACCATTACTTTTTATGATCTGGACAGGCTATTATTCTGCATTTCCCATTTTCATGTTTACATACAGGCAGTCATTGCAGACAGAATGTCCTGTTCAAGTAAGAAGGAGAGAAAGAAGAAAGGAGAAACAGGTATTTGTATCCCTCAGTGAAAAACCCCCAACAAGGATTCTTTGAACGTTTGGAATAATGTTCCACTTGTATCTAGGTGTCTGTCATAAATTCATGGAATAGGTAATTTGTCCGTGCTGTTTAGTCTTGCTCAGTTTACTCTAGCAGGAAGTAACAAATGTCGTAATTGAAGAGTAATGGTTTACACATAAGACTGCTTTTTGTCAATCAGAAAGCATGAAAGGCAAACATTATTTTCCGCAAGAAAAGCCAATAATGTAGGAAACAAGTTTCCTGGTAAAGCTGTACTCAGTGGACAATTCAGCCCTTTGTGCATATCCTGTTTTTATTAGGAATGTTCTTCAAAGGCTTTCTTTCTCTGGTGAATCAAGCCTGCAAGGAAAACAAAGGGCGCATCTGCATGCCCCTCTCCCTCTGCCAGGCCTTAGATATGCTGATCTGTAGCCACAAAGAATCTGGGAGCTGTTCCTCACATCTGAAGCATTTACAGTACAGTCCGAAGAGTTACACTCTTCTAAACCCATTGACACACACATGAACACACATGAACACATGAAGCTGCCTTATACCGAATCAGACCCTGGGTCCATCAAAGTCAGTATTGTCTACTCAGACCAGCAGCAGCTCTCCACGGTCTCAGGCAGGGGCCTTTCACATCACCTACCTGCCTAGTCCCTTTAACTGGAGATGCCAGGGATTGAACCTGGGACCTTCTGCTTGCCAAGGAGATGCTCTCCTACTGAGCCACAGCCCCTCCCCAATGGACCCAGAAGGATGTGACTGTGTTTAAGATTGGACTGTTCGTCTCCAGAAGTCACACATGTGCAAATCTCTTGTCTGTGAAACAGACCACAGAATTGTAGTGTCAGTCTAGGTTGAAGAGTTTGTATGCTGCAAAGATGCACAATAGCCAACCTAATTGGGCTCTTAATTTCCAGCACTGTTCATTTCTTGGATTGTGTTAAATCACAAAATTAAAGGCATCACAGGCATATGTATTAATATTCCATAGTGGATATAATGATACCTTCTGCAGGTTCTATGGTTATAGTTTTAAGAAGATTTTGTGAGAAGACATGCCCCAATCCAGCTAGAGAGATCACACGAACACATGAAACTGCCTTATACTGAATCAGACCCTTGATCCATCAAAGCCAGTATTGTCTACTCAGACCGGCAGCGTCTCAGGCAGAGGTCTTTCACATCACCTACTCGCATAGTCCCTTTAACTGGAGAAGCCGGGGTCTGAACCTGGGACCTGGGACCTTCCGCATGCCAAGCAGATGCTCTGCCACTGAGCCATATAAACTGGCTTCTGCACATGCAGCGGATACAAACTGAGCACATAAACCGGCTTCTGCACGTGCAGCTGATACAAACATACATATATTCATCAGGATACACATTTGTACCCACAGCATGAAACCACCTCATTGTTGGGACCTGGCTTTTGGAATGTCCTCTCTCTTGAGCAAGGTTAACAACCTGTGTGTGTGTGTGTGTGTGTGTAGATTTCCTGGAATTACAACTGATCTCCAGACTACATATGTGTGTGTGTGTGTTAAGTGCCGTCAAGTCGCTTTCGACTCATGGCAACCCTATGAATCAATGTCCTCCAAAATGTCCTATCTTTGACAGCCTTGCTCAGGTCTTGCAAATTGAGGGCTGTGGCTTCCTTTATTGAGTCCATCCATCTCTTGTTGGGTCTTCCTCTTTTCCTGCTGCCCTCAACTTTTCCTAGCATGACTGTCTTTTCTAGTGACTCTTGCCTTCTCATAATGTGACCAAAATACGATAACCTCAGTTTAGTCATTTTAGGTTCTAGGGTCAGTTCAGGCTTGATTTGATCTAGAACCCACCGATTTGTTTTTTTGGCTGTCCATGGTATCCGTAAAAACAAATCAGGCCATAAAAGCAATATAAAACAAACAAAGCAGTCTAAATAATGTTGAGAAAACAGTCCCCAGGCAAGGAGCAGACCATAGAGCAGCTAAAGAAAGTTGAAACCCCTTAGTTATAAGCCTGGGTAAAGGGCAGGGTTTTCACCTGGATACCATGGTATCCAGACTACATATATCACCTATTTATTATTTATTTATGTAAAGCATTTGTCCCACTTCTCCTGGAGAAAATGGCTGCTTTGGAAGGTGGACTGCATGGTGTTATATCGTACCAAGGTCCCTCCCCTCCCTAAATCCCAGGCTACTACAACCTCAAATCTCCAGGTATTTCTGAATCCAGAATTGGCAACTCTACTCTTGAGGCTCACCTGGCACCTACTTTCCTTTAGGTGCCAAGTGAAAACCCTGCCCTTTACCCAGGCTTATAACTAAAAGGTTTCATCTTTTTTTTAGCTGCTCTATGGTCTGTTTCTTGCCTGAGGACTGTTTTCTCAACATTATTTAGACTGCTTTGTTTGTTTTATACTGCTTTTATGACCTGATTTGTTTTTTTATTAGCTGTCTTTATTGGCATGATTTTACTGATTTGGTGTTAATGATTTGTTTTATTGACTTGGTTTGTTTATTGATTTTTTTAATTGCATGATTTGCTTTTATTGACTTGGTTTTAATGTCCAGTTTGCTTGGTTTTGTTTTATTGTTTGAGTTGTAAGCTGCCTGGAGCATGTTTGGAGAGGCAGCGTGCAGACTTCCATAATAAATAAATAACAGTTCATCCAGTCCTCACTGAAATGGCTGGGCTGGATGTGTCTTTTGAGAAAGATGTGTATGCATGCTATTGACTAACATTAGTTTACTATTATTCAGCTGGGGCCATAATGTTTTCACAAACTCATAGAAAACGTGTCAGTAAATAACATTCAATTAGGAGCCCCGTGGCGCAGAGTGGTAAGCTGCAGTACTGCAGTCCAAGCTCTGCTCATGACTTGAGTTTGAGCCCAACGGAAATTGGTTTCAGGTAGCCGGCTCAAGGTTGACTCAGCCTTTCATCCTTCCAACGTCGGTCAAATGAGTACCCAGCTTGCTGGGGTAAAGGGAAGATGACTGGGGAAGGCACTGGCAAACCACCCCGTAAACAAGGTCTGCCTAGTAAACTTCGGGATGTGACGTCACCCCATGGGTCAGGAATGACCCGGTGCTTGCATAGGGGGCCTTTACCTTTAAATAACATTCCATTACTCACATTTTGTTTTGCGCATATATTTATTTATGGAATATTGGAGAAGTCATCTGATTTTTCAGATTTCACTTTGGCCTGCTAATTGGTCTAGCTGCTCTTGGTGTAGTGGTTAAGAGTGGTGGACTCTAATCTGGAAAACCGGGTTTGACTCCCCACTTTTCCACATGAGTGGCAGACTCTAATCTGGCAAACCGGGTTGGTTTCCCCACTCCTACACATGAAGCCGGCTGGGTGACCTTGGGCTAGTCACAGTTCTCTCAGAACTCTCTCAGCCCCACCTACCTCACAAGGTGTCTGTTGTGGGGAGGGGAAGGGAAGGTGCTTGTAAGCCAGTTGGAGACTGCTTAAAAACAGGTAGAGAAAATTGGCATATAGAAACCAGCTCTTCTTCTTTTTACTGGTCTGCTGACCTCTGGCAGTTGTTGCTCCCATGTACCACCCCCCCCCATGCTCTTACGCTTCAACATGTTATTTGGAAGCATGCCTGGCATCAGGGGGTTTGGGTCTGCCATTGGGGACAGCCAAGAATAGCCAACAGATGTCAGATGCCTGTTGACCGTAGTTGGCACACAGGGACATATGGAAGGAGATGGTACTTCAGATAGAAGCTTGGCTTTCTGCTTTGGCCTGATCAACAGAGCAATACGTTCCACATGCCGCACTGCGTCCTCCCACTGCACAACTCACTGTGGCCATTTATGCTTGGTAATTCGCAGTGTGTTCCAGGCTGAAGGGCCCCGCATATTATTTTTTTTTAGTTTTGCATGCTGAACCGTCATTTAGGAAGTGACTGTGAAGCCGGCGCATACCTACTTCGTATTTCTTAAGAGCCCTTTTAACGTGACCTTATGCGTTTGCTCCGTCCCCACACCGAAGAATTCCCTGAAGGAACCATGCAAAACGACAGCCGCCTGTTAGCTATGCCAACTGCGGTTGGCTAATGGAAGGAACAAAGGAGCAGGCAAGTGTGTGTGGGGGTGGAATTTCTCCTTTTGCGTCGGGACAGTGAATAAGCATTTTAAAGGTCGCATTTTTAAAAAGAGCTTTGAGCGAGCATCAAAATTGACCCTGCGTAAATGGCCGATGAGAATCTTAAGTTTGAGAACAGGTACTTTTAGCTGGGCTGTTTTCCCCCTTTGCTAACTCCGCTATACTTTTACAACCGGCAGCTCCTTCCTTCCGAAGAGCCTTTATGCTCACCCGTTTAAATGCTGCACAGTCAGCAGTATTAAACCGAAGATATGGAAATCTACCGTACCCTGAGAGACTTTGCTCATGCAATTCAAAGAAAATTGACACATTCTCTCACAAAATGATGGAATGCCCCCTCTTTAAACACCACCGAGATAAATGGATCACCCCCATATTGGTGAGAATTCCTGCCCCCATAACAATAGACAATAGTCCCCTTTTTGCTGATGGATAGAGATCCAAATATAACACTTGCCATGGCCAAATATCTCTCCATCATATTTTCCTCTAAGAAATAACTGCTCAGGACCTATGGGTCATAGGAGCAAAGAAGGAAAGTGAAAGTTGGGCTGTTTGGGCATTTGGTCCAAGTTGCCATAAAAGCAAGGAAACGGGCAATTTTACTTCTACTTGATCCCCCCCCCCAAAAAAAAATGTATATATCAGATAAACCGAGAACATTTGCGTTGAACTCTGTCCCCAGACCTGGAGATCAGTTGTAATAGCAGGAGATCTTCTGCTATTACCTGGAGGTTGGCAATCCTATCCATGGAATTTCACGGGGCTATGCCAGATATTTTGCTGCAGCATAGAGGGCATTCCTGGGCTGAATTAGGCTTGGAAGCTGCCTAAAGACAGCTCCACCCCTGGGAACACTCCCTGGATGCTGGCCTGGGGAGTTTCTGTAGGACTACGCTGCCAGGGAGGCAGCGCTGGCACTGAGTTCCACGCTGCTGCATTGCTCCCCAGGGCCAGCGTAAGTGCCCCTTGTGCTGGCGTAAGTTCCACTTATCATGGCACCGGCACAGGGTCACACAGGATTCTGTGGTACTTTACCCCCCCCCTTAGGATTGCACAGTAACACTGAGTTCAGGTATTACAGTCAGCGAACAGAAACCATGAGTCACATGCATGTACTTCTGTTTGCTCTGCATCTTGATCATTTGAAGCCATTTTTTTTTTTTACTGGACAAACATTATTATCCATCTCAGAGATTATTCAATGTTAAGGGATGGTTGTTAGGGTTAGAAAGTTGATGGTGCCTCCTTACCTTCCCATGATAATTTAGCGCCAGTCTGCATACTGTACCTTGTTCAGTATTTAGCCTTCTTATGACTGCCTAGAATTATGCCTTGAAGGACTGCCTCCTTCCATATTGTCTAGCCCCAGGGTTGCCAGCTCTGGGTTGGGAAATACTTCAAGATTTTTTAGGGGGGATGGACCCTTGGGACGGCAGGGCTTGGGAAGGGGAGGGACTTCATTGGGGTATAATGCCATAGAGTCCACCTTCCAAAGGGGCCATTTTCTCCAGGCGAACTGATCTCTGTTGTTTGGAGACCGGTTGTAATAGCTGGAGATCTCCAGCCACCCCCTGGAGGTTGGCAAGCCTCTTTAGCCCCTCAGTTAAGATCTTCCTCACAAGCCCTGCGCCCAGTGCCTCCGCCTTCAGAAGTGAGGCAAGTGGCAACCAGAGATAGTCCTTATTCAGTAGTGGGTAGGATACCAGGTCCTCTTCGCTACCGGTGGAGGTTTTTGGAGTGGAGTCTGAGGAGGGCAGGGTTTGTGGAGGGGAGGGACTTCAATGCTATTGAGTCCAATTGCCAAAGCAGCCCTTTTCTCCAGCGGAACTGATGTCTATCGGCTGGAGATCCATTGTAATATCAGGAGATCTCCCGCTACTACCTGGAGGTTGGCAACCCTAGTAGGAGCACCTCACTTTTGAGACTTGCTTTGTCTCTATATTGTTTTCTTTCAGGTGCCAGGTCAGAACATTTCTGTTCACTGAGGATTTTAATTGAGCGATTAATCCTTTAATGCCATTTTAGTGTGTTTTGAGTCTAGAAACTTTATTTTAAGCTGCTCATTGGCCTATGTTTTTTTATGCTGCAACTGGGTTTTTAATACTGGATTTTAATTAATAATGTTAAATGATTTGTTTTATTTTTTTAAAGCCACCTTGAGCATGTTCCCTGGGGAGGCAGCATTAAAAAATTCTAGACAAATAAATAATCGTAATAAACAAGCTTCCCTAAAGTCATCAGATAATGACATTTTTTTTAACTTACTGGAAAACTGGAAAGCTTCTGAAGTATAGTCAGAAGTTTAAAGGTATGCGGAGTTATATTCACTAACCATTCAGTAGACAACCCCCACACACAAAAGGACCATCAACCCATGATAAAATTCAGCATTATAGAGAACTCCCCTGCCTAAGGCTCACATACCTCTCAACCCCTGCTTAAACATGGTGTTGTAAGTGATACATTGGCCTTCTTTTAACCATCTGCTCAGACCTGGCTTTCATCCTCTGAGGCTTGCTCTATAGGAAATAATCGCTCTTGCCTACCTCCAGTAAATTATCTGGGAAACTGATTAAATACCACCCAGTTCACTTCGGCTATCAATCATTCGCAGTACTCTTTTATTGCCCTGCACACTACAAAGCAAGAGAGATTATCCTTTGAACAACCACAGTTCTGTACGTCAGTAGCATTTCCATCTGCAAGGGTATCCCTTTTTAAAAATCCAAATCAAGAATCAAGTACCTACTTGAGATCTATGACTTCAGGGTGGATCAGAGATCAGTCCTTGCCCCAAGGGGTACTTTTCTGTAAGAAGAAATGGTTTCTCTGGCCACATCTGGATTTCCAATTCCTTTGTAGCTCTGTTTAAATTTTAGATCATATGCTTATGTCCTTTGTTGAACCAAATAATATATATTTAAACAAAGAGCTGGGTCTTATTCCCCCCTTTCTGGTTATTCATCTTCTTGTTTTCACAACTGCAACAAATGTATTATAAAAAGAAAATATTCTGAGTGTTATAGTGATCAATGTATTACAACATGGGTACTGATGGAGATACCAAATACGTTAAAGATAAAAATGACTTCCAGATATGATAACAATAAGCACTTTCTTTGAAGTTGGGGTAACAAGTTCATATTTATGTACTACACATCATAAGTTGAAAAGAAACGTTGGGAAAAAATTGCAGGTTAGTAACTGAAGCCTGTGTGACTTTTTTGCAAGTTATGTTCAAATATTTTGATATTATCGAATTCATTTGGACACTGTTATATCGTGCTGATAAAAGCTTAATGGTCACAGTTTCTACCTTAGGTTCTCTATACCATGTGCTAGTAGGTCCATACAATATAATCCATAAGCAGGAAATATGAAAACCCTAATAATAACACACAGTAAAGAAAGGAGTGTGTTTCACACACTTTATAAGCAGGAGCATGTGCATTTAAGCCAACTATGCCCAACTGGATTATTAGGAAGACAATTGGAAAAAATAAATAAGTTACATATGCTTTTAACTATCCGTGTGGATCTTTAGAAGCACTTTGCTAAGCCCTGGAATGACTACTCTTACTCTCTTTTTAAATTAACTTCTAGAGAAAGAGAATGCCTGACTTGGAAGAAACTTGCGTGTTCATCAACAGCACTTCATCAATCTGGAGGAAGTTTTCAAGTGGGTGCCACAGGGCTCTATGCTGAGCCTGGTACTCGTCAACATTTTTTTTTTTTATCAATGACTCACATGAAGGAGTGGAGGGACTCTATATCAGATTGGCAGATGGCATAAAATTGGGAGGGATAATTAAGACCTTAGAAGCCAGAACTAAAATATCTTGAAAAGCTGGAATTGAAAAATGACACAATGAAATTCAGCAGAGACAAAGGCATAAAGAATCCAGTCTGCAGATACAGAACGGGGAATCGTCTGGCTTGGCAGTAGTACATGGGGAAAGGGTATTGGGTTTGCAGGCTATCAAAAAATCGAAAATGAGTGAATTGGCATCACAGCAATGCCTCGAGATCACTTCCAGCACAAATGTTTAGGTCACAATCATCCTAAATGTTTCATTGACTAAAGCAAATTTCTATTGAGTTGTAACTAGGGTTGCACCATGCCCCTACCAGGGGTGGGGTGGGGATCAGCCACTTTGGGGCCCCTCCCTCTGGCGCAGTTCAGCTGCCCAGTGAGGGATCTACCAGCGGTAAAAAAAGACCTCAGCCTGGTCGCCATCAACACGCCGACATCGCTTGCAGAAGTGACATCATCACGTTGCTGATGTCATGGGAGATGCTCTGGTATTTGGGCAAAACTCTATGGTAAAAATGGCTCCTACCATAGTGGTTTTGCCCAAAAAACAGAGTGTCTGTCATGACGTCGGCGATGTGATGCCATCACTTCTGCAAGTGATGTTGGCACGTCAGTGCTGGCCTCCCTCTGCAGCTGGAAAGTCTCCCACCCCCATCCTCCGCCAGTTGCCGGGGGGGGGGGCTGGCAACCCTAGTTGTAACTGATCTCTCAAAATTTGCTGGTTTGTCATATTTATTTCAAAAGGCCAAGGCCAGTTTATGGACCAGCCAGTTTAAACAGTTTATGTACTAGGTTCTTATTTCTTTCAGTAATTCTTTCCATCCCTTAGTTGATACATAACATGTTCTTCCCGACTGCCTTATCTCGAGGCAAATTAGCGTTGCCAGCATGGCGTCTAAAAACAATGAGTGTGTTCAGGGGGGTCGTTCCGTTGAGAAAATAGCATCGAGTGCATTGCAATGTCACATCCATTGAAAATGCAGCAGAGATGTCACAGCCAGCCCACAGTCCTCTAGGAATTCCCCAAATCTCTCCGTAGAGCATTACAGGATGTCTGGCATCACTTCTGGGTTATCACTGGCAATAACGTTGAGATCCATGAGACCCTGTATCCTCCCATTTTCTTCCCACTGCCCAGAAGAAATCAGCGGGAGGGCAGCAACAATAGACGGAAAGTGGCAACCCTAAAGTAAACAGAACCAAGGTATGGAAATCACGAAATAGAATAAAATGGCTGTCAAGTTTAAAGGCAAACAGATGCAAAATGGCTGTCCCAAAGGGGCTGCTTTTAATCATATACTACTTTGGCTTTCTCCAGATGGCAAAGTATTTGTGTGCACTTGTTTGCTGTATAAATTATTATCCTTGCCACATCAGCCCACTCCCAAAACCCCTTGGTGAATCAGAACATATGAATAGCAACTTCCTCTACTGAGTGGATGAAGGGCAGTTCAGAGAGCAATATAAAGTGGCCACCACATGGAAGGTATTTTGTTAGGGTCGCCATCCTCCAGGTAGTAGCAGGAGATCTCCTGCTATTACAACTGATCTCCAGCCGATAGAGATGAGTTCACCCAGAGAAAATGGCCACTTTGGCCATTGGACTCTATGGCATTGAGGTCCCTCCCCTCCCCAAACCCCACACTCCTCAGGCTCCACCCCCAAAACCTCCCGCCAGTGGCAAAGAGGGACCTGACAACCCTATATTTTGTGCATGCCAGTTGCTACTATGAGTTTCCATTTTAAAACTGCAGTTGTGGTATGCGGAGAACAGGGATTTTCATGGGGATCACTACATTTGAGTTTAGGGTTGCCAGGTCCCTCTTCACCACCGGCAGGAGGTTTTTGGGGCAGAGTCTGAGGAGGGTGGGGTTTGGGGAGGGGAGAGGCTTCAATGCCATAGAGTCCAATTGCCAAAGTGGCCATTTTCTCCAGGCGGACTGATCTCTATCGGCTGGAGATCAGTTGTAATAGCAGGAGATCTACAGCTAGTAGGAGGTTGGCAACCCTATTTGAGTTCAGGGTCAGTGTCAGGGACATGGGGTGGGAACAAGAGGGATCCCGTTTGTTCCTTTCCCCCTCTCTGCCTTCATGGTTGTGTGAATGAATCAGGTTGAAGCTGAACCAAATGAATTCTGTATTTTGTCTTCAAAGCTTCATAAGTATTGAGTGTGTGTGTGTGTGTTAAGTGCCGTCAAGTTGCTTCTGACCCATGGCGACCCTATGAATCAATGTCCTCCAAAGTGTCCTATCTTTTACAGCCTTGCTCAGGACTTGCAAATTGAGGGCTGTGGTTTCCTTTATAGAGTCCATCCATTTCTTGTTGGGTCTTCCTCTTTTCCTGCTGCCTTCAACTTTTCCAAGCGTGATTGTCTTTTCCAGTGACTCTTGTCTTCTCATGATGTGTCCAAAGTACGACAGCCTCAGTTTACTCATTTTAGCTTCTAGGGTCAGTTCAGGCTTGATTTGATTTAGAACCCACTGATTTGTTTGAGTACATATTATAAAATTTACACCCATGCTCAGCATGGTTGTCAGCAACTGGTATAGCAGTTGGTCTCAAGCACGACTAAGCGGCCAAGAGATACAAGGGGAAATGGTGCTCTGCAAACCAATTGGATCACTGTAACACTGCGGCCTGCTGAGTTCAGAAGCTGCTGCAAGATCAGTGGTGTTGTGGTTTGCATATTTTCTTACTGCTCGTGGGTTTACGGTTACCATCATCAGAGTATTAAAGCTCTACAGGTGTCATCTACATCTGTCTTCACCTAACAAATCCAGTATTCTCCCACTCAAATAAATCCTATTGCTGAAATGTTGGTTTATACATTCCAAAGGATTAGGGTTTAACATTACAACTTCAGCTGTCCTTGCACTCGTAAGCCATTAAAACAGAAAATTAACTTTCACACACAGACTGAAATAGTATTTCTACCTTACACAGACACTCACACAAATATTCTACGTCTTTCTCAACATATAGGCTATAGAGATTAAAAGCCGGAGTGCTTTAAAGTTGTTTGGGGCTCTTGGATAGGCTGAATGTATGGGTCTGTATGGGACTGTGAGCCCACAGACTCCAAAGTGACTTCAGCAATTTCCAGTTTTTGAGGCCCCTAGCTATAGTAGAAGTAACAAAGGGTTGATGGAGGAAAAGAAAGTAAGATACCAAAAAAGAAGGAGACATCTGTTTTGTTTTTAAAGTAATAAATGCTTTTCTAGACCTTTTCTGTGCACATGCACAAATCATTAAGGAAAATCTAGTTTTGATGTGATGTCACTTTAACAAATGAAAGAAGAACAGGATAAATGTGATAGATAGATGATAAATGTTAGAAGATAGTTTATTAGGGTTACAAACCTCCAGGTGCTAGCTGGAGATCTTCTGCTATTACAACTGATCTCCAGCCGATAGAGATCAGTTCACCTGGAGAAAATGGCCTCTCTGGCAATTGGACTCTATGGCATTGCACTCCCTCCCCTCCCCAAATCCTGCCCTTCTCAGGCTCCGCCCCAAAAACCTCCCGCCAGTGATGAAGAGGGACCTGGCAACCCTATAGATGATGATGATGATGATGATGTGTGTGTGTGTGTGTGTGTGTAAAGTGCCCTCAAGTCGCAGCCGACTTATGGCGACCCCTTATGGGGTTTTCAAGGCAAGAGACTAACAGAGGTGGTTTGCCAGTGCCTTCAACCCTGGACTTCCTTGGTGGTCTCCCATCCAAATACTAACCAGGGCTGACCCTGCTTAGCTTCTGAGATCTGACGAGATCAGGCTAGCCTGGGCCATCCATATCTATATATGATAGATAGATAGATAGATAGATAGATAGATAGATAGATAGATAGATTGATTGATAGATAGATAGATAGATAGATAGATAGATAGATCGACAGACAGACAGACAGACAGACAGACAGACAGACAGACAGACAGATCCTTGTGATCTTGCTAGCTTCCTCTCCTACTGTGAGCTCTATGGGGAAGAGTCTGTCTCGGTTCCTATAGACTCAGGAATCACTAGATCCTGATCTGGTGGACTGTAGCTTTCTCCATTTTCCTGCTCACCTGCTTACCTCATCAGAGAAGACAATGGGGAAAGAAAATATTTTGAGGGTCTTTGTATACATACGACTTTACATAACTTTCCACAGAACTTATTTTTGAGAGCCCCCTCAGTATAGTATTTTGGGAAGGAAGTGTTGAGAAATGTAGAGAAGTGTTTACCCTTTTTGCTTCAAACCACTTCTTCATTCCAAATCACCCCGTAAGCTACTCTACCCCCCTCTGGTATCCCATACTGGTTTGGTTACTTCAGCCCTTAGTTTGTTGATAATGTAGATGCTGTCAGATAGCTTGTCTTGGCCTTCAGTTGCTGTCTCTGGCCAGCGAATAGTATTTACCCTGATATTTTGGCCAACTGAGTTCAATTGTGCAAGCGTTCCCAGATAACACAAGGTTTTATCATACGATAAATCATCTTACAGTGCCATAAATGTGGCAGCGTAAAATTGCATTGGGAATACGTCCCAGTAATAATAGTACCACCCCTTTAGCCACAACTAGATCTAGCACTCAGTATAAATCCATAATTCTTCCTTGGGGTCACGAGTATTGTGGTCATTCTTCAAGCAAAGAGTCTTTACTGCTTCAAGCTTCAGAAGTCCTAGGGATCAGGACAGACTCTGTGGTCATGTAATGTCAAAGCCTATGATAAAGCTGCAGTAGTTTCCCCTTCTGTTCTGTGGTAATTATATGCTGTACAAGGCAGAAACATGAGTAGAAAACCAGATAAATGAAAGGAAAGTTTCCATTCAGGTGATGGGGAGAATGTTTTCTTTTAGTGGTGTATGCCTATTTGTCGTGGTTTATAATACAAACATTATGAGTGTCCACAACATTCCTGGACTGATGATGTATTTATTTGTTTTGGATAATCCAAGATGATTTTGCTTTTCATTGCCGAAAGTGGTGAGCCAATTTTTGGCCAACTGTAACTTTGTTTTTCTTTTCATACAACAATAGGCTACACTCTTAGGGCTCTGTCTACACAATGGCACTGGAGCCAGCAAGGCCCAAAGCCAGACGACACGTATGGATTTTTAACAAGTTGAATTCCCTGCAGCCCCACAGCGGCTGCGGGGAATGGCTTTTCAAAATAAAAGAGAGCCCAAACGGGGAGGGGCCGTGGCTCAGTGGTAGAGCATCTGCTTGGCATGCAGAAGGCCCCAGGTTCAATCCCGGGCATCTCCAGTTAAAGGGACTAGGCAAGTAGGTGATGTGAAAGACCCCTGCCTGAGACCCTGGAGAGCCACTGCCGGTCTGAGTAGACAATACTGACTTTGATGGACCCAGGGTCTAGTTCAGTATAAGGCAGCTTCATGTATTCATGTGTTTATGGGCTTAGAAAGTTGCTGGGTGGGGGAGTGCTCCTGCTCCAGTTTCCCATGAGGAAACAGCACAGGGGTGGGAGGCTCAGATGGGGACATGTGGGGGCTGTGATGTCCTGTGTGTCACTGTGTCACTTCGGGGGAAAACCCATTTCATAGTGGTTCAGATGACTCTGGCATTTAAAGAAAAAATTCTTCCACCATTTCTTGGAGGGGCAGTGGGCAAAGAGAGCTGCCAGCAGGATTCCTCTTGCTATAGTGGAATAATGTGTGTGTGTGTGCAATCTAGAAAACACATATATAGCCAATATTCTATTTCATTGCTATCTTAAACCTAAACCAGTGTGTCTCTGTATTGTACTCGTGTACGAGTTTAGTTATAGATCAAATCAAGCCTGAACTGACCCTAGAAGCTAAAATGGCTAAACTGAGGCTGTTGTAGTTTGGTCACATTATGAGAAGATGAGAGTCACTGGAAAAGACAATCATGCTAGGAAAAGTGGAAGGCAGCAGGATAAGAGGAAGACCCAACAAGAGATGGATTGACTCAGTAAAGGAAGCCACAGCCCTCAATTTGCAGAACCTGAGCAGGGCTGTCAAAGATAGGAAGTTTTGGAAGACATTGATTCATAGAGTCGGCATGAGTTGGAAGCGACTTGACGGCACTTAACACACACATGAGTTTAGTTACCATTCTAAGCAGTTTGCAGAACAGCTTTAGGATTGGGCCCTTACCTGCCATTTGGGGTTGCTGGCCAATGGCTGGCCCCCCCATGGTAGAGGGGGGTGGGGATAATGTTTCCTCTCCCTGTATCATGTAATTTTGAAAAGGTACGTTGTGATACTATCCCAGCATGCTTTTGCCTATGATCCTTTAATATGAATAGGTGCTGTATGAGATAGGGCATGAGGTGGTGGAGGATTACCTGTTACAGAGTGATGATGAGAGCAAAGACAACACAAAGTTGCCATTTTGGGTGAAAAAATACATGGTGCTCATCTTGTTCTTCTTTCATCCTTTCTTGTATCTTTTAAGAGATTCTTGCCTGTCATCCCAGTTGACCATTATGTAGCTGAGATGCTCTATTCTCAACTCAGACAAGAAATCTCGCTATGCCGTTCTAATTGTCCTCTTACCCCCTCCCTGCATCTCTCTCTTTCCGGAAGACAAGAATTGAAGCCGAGGAGTTTTAAGATTGCATCCAACCTATCTGTGGTCCAAAACGCATGGTCGCTTTAGCCTCCTTTATTCCCTGTTTCAGCCAGGATTCAGCCAGGATTCAGCCAGGATTGAACACATGCGTTTCACCGAACGTGCGTTCAATCCTGGCTGAATCCTGGCTGAAACAGGGAATAAAGGAGGCTAAAGCGACCATGCGTTTTCGCCCTGTGTCCATTCAGCCAGTCATATAAGCCCATGGCAAAGACTATGTGTGGGGCAAGAGGAGTCGATGCATTTTCCTTTGTTCAGGCAAAGGGGAGACCACTGCTTCTTGGCACTACCGCAGCTCTCCCGTTTGGCATAATCAAGACCTGGAAATTAACCATGACTAAATCTCTTTTATATCAAATCCAAACATTCTTGTCAGTGGCAGGACTCAAATTGCAGTATCGTTGCCAAAGGCTGGTGGACTAATTCAACCACCAGCTGCAAAGTCATTTCCATGGCCAGAGGGGGAGCCTTTTTTCTCGTTTAATGTGATTAAAATACCAACGGACATTTTTAGCATACTCTGTGTGTGGTTTCAGGAGTATTAGCAACAAGAAGGATTAACATAAAAGCTCATTGACAGATGATTTTCCCAGTCAAGGTAAGGCATTCTGTTCAAATGGGACCTTAAACCTGAATATCTGACAATTGTATTTCCGCTTGCAGACAAGGTCAGTATCAAGGATCAACATGGTGAAGCATCTGCAAAGGCTATGACTCGGTAGAAGGCTCACTGCCACCAGAGATGCTGGACTCACTCACTCTTACTAGGAACAGGAGATCACCCCAGAGGACAACTGGAGTACACCTGGTTTTTGCTGATGGAGGTTCATTCCTTTCTGGATGTACCTCTGACCTCTATGAGATCAACAGCCTTCTCAGTGTCATCCCCCTCACATTCTGGAATAGCCTGGCAGTGTCAGGCACCTTCTCTGGCTAGGTTCAGGAAATTGTGCAAGGTCATTTAAATTCTGTAGTCCTTTGCAGGTCAGTAGGTCTATTGATTAAACTATTTTGGACATTGATTTGCATGTCTGGGACTGTTCACGTTTTGTTGTGCTAATGGATATTGGGTTTGGATTTTCAATGTTTGATGGAGATGTTTCTCCATTGGTTTGGGTTCTGATTATTGTATTATGATTTTTGTCAGCTATACTTTATTATTATGAGTATGCATCTGCATACAATACAGTGGTGTATGTAGCAGAGAGACTTTGGAGCACATCCTGCCCAGGGGAGGGGCTGTGGCTCAGTGGTAGAGCATCTGCTTGGCATGCAGAAGGTCCCAGGTTCAAACCCTGGCATTTCCAGTTAAAGGAACTAGGCAAGTAGGTGATATGAAAGACCCCTGCCTGAGACCCTGGAGAGCTGCTGCTGGTCCAAGTAGACAATACTGACTGATGGACCAAAGGTCTGATTCAGTATAAGGCATAAGAACATAAGAAAAGCCATGCTGGATCAGACCAAGGCCCATCAAGTCCAGCACTCTGCTTACACAGTGGCCAGACACTGAAGCGTCATGTGTTCATGTGACTCCCCAAGTATGGAGCCAGACCTGCCTGAAGACATAGTGTTCTCATTCATGGAAATGTGTTTCTGCTACAGTTTAAGCAGAGGGACATCACAAAACACCAGATCCATTAACAATAAGACTGCCACCCTGCAGAACTATTTTGTCTACCAGGCTGTGGACCTGGCCTGCATGACTGATACCTGGGTGAGAGAGGGTGAAGTTACCACCTGAAAGAACTAACTCCCCCAGGTTTCTTGGTCCTTCACCAGTCTTGGAAGATGGGCTGGGGGTGGGGGCTGGTAGCATGCTCAGTTTTGAAAATAAATTATTCAAACCTGTTTGGCAGGTGTTTTCAGTTCAACATGAACCAACATCTGATTGGCACCTTTGAACCTGAAATTCAACTGCCAGACACATTCAATGTAAAATTTGTGGCACTCCGCTAGAAGGAACATGAAGCACATCTTGGGTCCATCAAACGTGGTTTTATTGTGCAGAAGTCACTGGGCAACATTCTAGAATATAAAGCAGAGAAAGAAAGAAAATGGAATAGAAAGCAAACTATTCTTGTCGCAAGATTAAACTCTACTGCTAACCATGAATTGAGAATATACAATTTTCAGCTTCAACATTGTTTCTTTAAATTCACATCTAAAAATGTGATTTAAACCTGGCTTCTATTCAGCAATTTCATATGGCATGTAAATCTTCAGTACTGTGTTTTGAATCACATATTATTTACCTCCTTCAAGGTTTTGGTGATGTTTTAAAGCATTTTGCCCTCCTCAATTATTTTAAAATCGTTTAGTGAAGGCACATTCAAAGCTGAGTTGTGGGAAGCTTCACTGATGAAACTTAAAACTACACTTATACTACTTATACACAATCCCGGATAAATAAGCTTGGAATCTCAGAAGTCTTCAGCAAGTTTCAAAGAGATTGCAAGAGTTTGCCAGAAGGTCACTATAGAGATTCTTGTGGATATGAATGAAACACACAGAGAGAAAGAGTTGCAGGGTTTCCAAACTCTAACAAAAGTGGCCACACACAAAACATATGCAACCCAGTGCACAGGGTGGAGCCAGGAGACAGAGCTGGGTTAGACTACAGGAATGACCCAGTTCAGACTATGCTGAGGAGGCAGGATGGGAACTGGTAGGATATCAGTTCTCCTGGAGAAAACGGCCGCTTCAGAGGGTGGACGCCGTGGCATAACATCCCCGCTGAGCTCCCTTCCCTCCCCAAACTCTTGCAGTTGGACTATCCATCTTGGGCTCTTTTGGTGACTTCTTGTCTGGTGCCCCTCTCTAAGTGGAATGCATTAGGGTCTACTTATGCTAGGGTGGATCCCATTCCTGCTGAAATTTCTGCAGCTAGGGAACCATGGTGCATCAGTAGGGTTGCCAGGTCCCTCTTTTCCTCCGGCAAGAGGCTTTCGTGTTTAAGTGCATGCGCATGAGTGCGTGCGCATGTGCTGATGCACACACGGCACTTCCGGTTTAGAAACCGGAAGTGCCGCGTGCAGTATGCACGCGCACGTACATGTTTGCCTGCCGACCCTCAGGTGGTCGGCAGGCAGAGGGGGCAATTGCCAGGGGTTTGCCCGCCACAATCAGGCACCTGGCAACCTTATGCATAAGGTCATGACAATATCAATTTGATCTATTTTCACATGCTAAATTAAAATATGGGCCCATCCAGACCTAAAATTTGGTAAGAAATATATTTTTTTTATGGAAGGCTTGGCCCAATAGGGGGATTTTTACATTGGACCAATTGATAGACTATGATGATAAGTTTTTGTCATTTTCTCAGCTGAGGTCAAGACATACTTCAAGAGAGGCACAGAGCTTAGTTGGTTAGGAACAGTTCAAATCTTGAATGGTTACAGGCACAGTATTTAGTTTTCAGTACGGACTCTTCAGGCTATTCAGTAAATAGTCAGACTGTGTTCCTTATACTCAGTGGGGACTCGGTTTACCCTAGCACAAAGAACACCAGAGAGTGGAGGTTTATCCACAACCTTTCCCACTCCTCAGATTTTCCCACACCTCGTGGAAGACATATCTTTCCCCCAAAAACACTGAATAGGAGTCTCCCTATTTCAGGAGCCGCCTCCCACTTTGTGACTGAAGAAAGGGTTTTCTCTCTCTACCTCAAGCTTCCCTTTGTCACCACTCAGGTTTGGTTTATGTAAGCTAGGTAATATATGAACACACAGGTTCTAAGAGGCTCAACACACAACTGCACAGTTTGGGAGCTCAGAGCTAAAAGATCAAGAACTTCTCTCTCCCGCCAAGAAGACTCCTGTCAGCTCACCAGACTCTGCCCACTGCCTGCTTGCACTGGCTGACAGAATTCCTCAGTCTCAGATTTTACATTTAACCCTGTATCTATCACACCTGCTCTTTCTATAGGTGGAAAATTGTGTCTTATTCAGCAAAAAAAAAAAAAACCCAAAAAAACAAAAAAAATCCCATAGCGGTTGTTTGCCGAAGGATTAAGTCAAGGGTCTAACTGTTGGCACCATAACCCTTAATCATAAGCTTTGGGCATGTCCAGTCATTCGGTATTCTTGGAAAGAAGTTCTTGTGTGTGTGTGTAAAGTTGCTGTCCAGTTGCAGCTGACTTATGGGGACCCCACAGGGTTTTAAAGGCAAGTGAGTAAGCAGCGGTGGTCTGCCGTTGCCTTCTTCTGCAAATTCTTCCTTGGTAGTCTCCCATCCAAGTACTGATCTTGAGTCGCTTTTGAGATCTGACAAGATTGGGATATATTAGACCGTTTCACATCCCTGAAGAAGTTGTTACTCATATCAATTTTTATTAGAATGTTCATCGATTTTTCATGATGCGTATATACTTTTAAACTGTCTGCCTGTCTCTAGAGGCTAACCAATAGTCAACGAAAATAGACCCTCCGTGCCTTTACTACAATCAGAAGAGCTGTATTACAATATTTGAGAGATAAATGCCTACCTCTGGCAAATCAATGGATTGAGGACCTTAGAACTCTATCAGTATTTGAATGCATGGCATATAAATAATTGCATATGGACTTACTTCCAGATATTTGGAAACCTTTTATAGAAACGTATGTGTAGATCTGCCACTGCCATTGTTATATTCTTGTCTCTACTTTATGCATGCTTTTTTTCTTTTTAAAAATTCTGTTTAGTTGATGGATTTTGAGATTTTCTCTTGAGGTTCATTTTTTATTTTATTATAAAATGCCACATTGGATTCTGGAGCAGAATTTTTTCCACGTTTCTGCTTTAGTGTGCTCATGGTGCCAAGATGCAATCTAAGTGAATGGACCTTCCACTGGCGTTCCACTAGTGTAAAGGCCCGTGCTAGTGTTCCAGGGGGCGTTCTGGCATCCTGGGAAGCATTCCCAGGGTGTCCCGGGGGGGAAAGCTGCTGTTAGGCAGCCTCCTGTCCCCTTTCAGCCCTGGATGCCAGCCCAAGAATGGCGTTGCTGCGCCTGCTTTTTAGCTGCTTTTTAGCAGGCGCAGCCTCGCTATTCTCTATGGAGCGAAAAGCAGTCTCCTTATTAATTACTATTTTTTCCTTCTGCTTATAATTCTGTCTTAGCTGCATACTTCATGTTTCCTCACTTTTTTGAACTTAACAACCCTGGATTCCATCCGAGATGTCACATGTGTGTGGTTTTGCTTACAGCCATTGTGTCTCTTTGTGGTCAGTCCCTGAATTTGTTACAAAATGGAACATGACAAATTAATAATTAAACCAAACAGTACCCACTTGGCATATTTCCTCTCATTTATGATTTGGTATTCAAACAGCTTTTGCTTTGAGTCGTGTTCTTTCTCCTGTCCGCTGAAGTAAACCCAGGGAGAATGTCATTTTTGTTAACAAATGAACATTTTATCATTCTGCTACTTTCCCTTTATTTCAAATAACTGAAATGTTGTATTTGTTTTCCCTTCAGGGGAATTTTTCTGCCCTTGGCGCCTATTCTAAGAAAGTGGAGGGTCCCCCCACAACCCTTTTTTTAGCCAAAAACTAATGACAAAAAGCTGGTTGCTCAAGTTTTGCACTACAATTGCATCCAGCCTGTGTATTTAGGAAGTCATAGGTCTCCATTGGCAGTTGTAAAATTAAGAGAGTAACTTTCATGACAGATGGATTCACATTCTAGCTGTATCTGAAGAAGTGAGCTGTGGCTCATGAAAGCTCATACCCTGCCAGAAAATATTTTTGTTACTCTTTAAGGTGCTACTGGACTCTTGGGGGTATTCTTCACGGAGATTTGCTGCTGTTTCGATGCTGATTTGCGTCGGAGGCAAATTTTGGTTATTCACTGCAGATCCGTGTTTTCCCCCACTGAGCAAAATAAGCCGGGTTAAAAGAGAGGCAATCCAAACCACTTCTGAGCCGTACTTTCCAGTAGAAGAGCATTTTGTTGCTCGGATGCCCATGAAAAAATGTTTGCTTTGCTCCCCGGGACGTCTCCTTTCTCCTCCCCCAAGAACGGTGATTGGCTGGGGGAGTTGCCACTCTAACAGCATCGCACCGGCAGGAGGGAGACCCAAAGCAGACTGGCTGCCCCTCTTCAGAAGGGTGATGGGAGTTTTGGCTTGGATTTGCCGCTCTCAGGATGCCCCCCCCAAACACACACACACATAGGATCATGGGAAGAGTGGGCGGGATTAGGCGGATTTGGAGCGGTGAGTCATGAGCGGCAGCAGACGTAAGCAGCGCAGAGAAGTGCGCTGTTTCTCCCATGAAAAACTGAAAATGCCTTGGGATGGGGGGGGGGGAATCTGCGCTGCCATGAAAAAGCTATTTAAATCGGTTTATTGTTTGCTCTTATTCGAAACCGAAGCAAAATCCACCGTGAAAAATACCCCTTGCTCTTTTCTATTTCATGAAACATGTCCAACATCACTGCTGGTTGTCATGGAATGTCTCTGTTCTTCGTATGCACAGATAGTCATCTCTCCAGTTTCTTTGTGATGAACTTGTGAAAGAGAATGTGAGATGGATCTGAGCACTTTATTGGTTGCCTCTGAGATTATCGAAATATAATTTAAAGGCCTAGGCCTTGCCAGTGTGTTCATTGGCGGAGCGCCACTTCTAAGGACGTCCTCCACATTAAAACTGTCATTTTTCATTGTTTGTAACTTTCATCACTCATGCAGCTTACAATAGCATTTGCTATGAGCTACTCATTTCCCAGACATACAAGAGACAGTCCTTGCACAATTTGAGTCATAAAACCATTCCAGAAATTAGAGGATGTGTTTGATTTCTATGACTTGGTAAACCGGCAATCCAAATATTCTTAGCTGATTCCAATTACTGTAGTGCCTCAATTTCTAGGCAGGATTTTAAAGGCAAATCATGAAGAAACCAGCTTCAGGGTCTACTCTGAGGTCACCAAATCATAGGCTTATCATAGTGACCTTCTGTCACCTATCAGATCTATGGGGTTGCCAGCCTCCAGGTACTAGCTGGTGATCTGCTATTACAACTGATCTCCAGCCAAGTAGACTTTTCAGAAGTTCACTACAGGATGGCATAAAAAGGGTTAAGCATGAAAGAATGCTGGAAGGCTGTATCTTTGTTCAGGACATATGACAGCTAAAGATCTTATTTATGGTCATGAGGAAATAGTGGCATTCTATCAGGTCACCTGTGTTAACATCTGCTTTCATTTGGGAAAGGAGTTTGCATCAAAGGAGTTAATAATTTATTTGACTGTGTTTGGCACAGGTCAGAAAACTTTGGTAGTCAATATATTGGAAGATTTATGGTACACTGTAGATTAAAAGGGGGGGAGACAACAAATTTACCTTGCTGTCATTTTTTTTTTAAATAGAGTTTTTGATAGAAGCGCCAACAATTGCAGGCAACCTTTTCCATCAGCAATACACTACGTATTTTTGTATTTTCAGCCCCCACCATCATAAATTAATGCATAAATGGGGACATAAATGTTGTTAAACAAGAATCAAACACAAATTTTAAAAAATCTGCTATCTCCCAAGTGTTTCATTCTTTTCTTTTATAAGGAAGAGATGTTTATTTCTTGGTTCAATATATTCCTCCAAGACACCTACATTTCTAGCCCATTGATTTTGTGTACTGGTTGACTGTTCTTAGATACAGTCCTGCGTATGCAAGGCACAAATCCTTTTGCAAAAGCGGGATGGGATGGATTTGTGTCAGCAATATCACTATAGCTGTTAGGAGTCATAAAACGCTCTTAAAACACACACTCTTTGCAAAGTTAGGTTGAATGTATTTAAAAGGGGTACTTTATACCATGCTGAGGACCGCGCTACTCCTGACTGAAATCTCTGTGAATCTCTCCAACAAAAATCTGAAATAGCAACTCTGGCTGAAAGTGGCATGCTAACGTTACCACACATAGGTATGCCGGTCCCAGCTACATTTGCCAGCTCTGGGTTGAGAAAATCCTGGAGATTTGAGGCATGGGGCGGGGAGGGAGGGATTTGGGGAGGTGAGGGACCTCAGCAGAGTATAATGCTGTAGACTCCGCCCTCCAAAGCAGCAATTGTCTCCTGGGGAACTGATCTCTCAATCTGAAGATCAGTTGTAATTCCAGGAGGTCTCTAGGTCCCAACTGGAGGTTAGCAACCTTGCTTCAGAAGATATTTAGAATATTAGGGACTGGAGAAAAGGTATGTATGTGGAGGAACATGTGGTGAAGGGGTTGTAGAGGCTTGGATTCTGTATCCTCATTCCATACATGCTTCTCTTTGTCCATTGTGGAAGTGGTTCTCTGCTGTGGAACATGTTTAGGTTTGTCAACTCTGAGTTAGGAAATACCTGAAGATTTTTGGGGTGGAGCATGGGGAGGCCAGGGACCTCAGCAGGGTATAATGCCACAGAGTTCACTCTCCAAAGTAGCCATTTTTTCCAAGGGAAATGATATTGAGATCAATTGTAATCACAGGAGATATCCAGGTGCTACCTGGACGGTGGCAACTATGGTCGTGCAAAACAAATCCCGTAAATTTTGGATTCAGGTTTATTTTAGGGGTAAATTGGTCTGACAACTATTCAGTGGGTTGATCTGCAATTCTGCATCAAGCATAAGGGTTATTTAAATGATAGGGCTCACACAGTCCCATCTGGAGGGGTATACCCTCCAACTAAAAAACGGCCACTCCGACAGCTACTTACCAGGCTTCTGATTTTAGGGGGTAAATCCAGAATAAGCCGAATACCCATACTGGTAAATATAGGTATTTGGCCTATTTCCGGGTTTACTGAAAAAATTCAGATCCATTAAAGTCTATGCAGATTTTTTGAAGCTCCTGTGGGGGGGGGGGTTTGGAGGTAGAGTCACCAAATTTGCAGTGTGGCTGCAAGGGACTCTCCTTAGATGACCAAAGATTGGTGAACTTTGGGAGAGGGGGTCCAATTTTATAGGCCAGTAAAGGGGTCGCCCCCATCCTCCAGGCATTTGTGAGCTGAGCTGTCCATCCGTTTTCAGGTACAGAAGTTCAGCATTGCCAAGGACAGAGGGAAAGAGTCGATTGGCAGGCTGATGCCTCAAAGTCTGGGGCTCCCTTCGTATTTGGGGCGCATAGCATGTTTTCCATGCAAATTATCTTACAAAATGAGGAAAATGGATTAAATGCAAGGAAAATAAAGCATGGAAAACATTTCTTTTGGTGGTAAATGACACCCTATGAACAGTTCTTTATTATAGTCATCAAAAATCTGATTTCAAGAGATGGTCATGGTGTGGGGAAGTGAAGCCTCTACTCAGGGTGACCTGCAGTTTGACAGCAGGTTTCAGGAGTGGCGGTGGTGATATTGGAGCCAGCCGAAGTCATGATCAAGGCAGCTCTTGTGAAGGAGATTGCTCATCTGTGCTGGTGAGGAGTCTTCTTCAGAAGCCTGGTAAGTAGCTGTCGGAGTGGCCGTTTTTTAGTTGGAGGGTATACCCCTCCAGATGGGACTGTGTGAGCCCTATCATTTAAATAACCCTTATGCTTGATGCAGAATTGCAGATCAACCCACTGAATAGTTGTCAGACCAAGTTGGCTCTGATTACACGACCCCTACCTCAAAAAGGCCCCAACTATGGGGCCCTAACAAAACCAGTCAAAAGATGGGAGGATGCACAGAGCTGTGCATTTGACCGAAAGGCAAATAGCTGAAACCCTAAAAAGCCAAATATCCATTCAGCTTTTTCAGGAACTGCAAATTCAGCTTTGGGCAGATACCCAGGTTTTGGTATTCAGTCTACCTGAAACATGAATATTGCTGAAGCAGCTAATTTCGGGTTAATTTTCGGTTTGGGTATATTGATATGCACAACTCTAGAGGCAACCTTAACATGTTCCTCTCATACTAGGCCTATTCAGCTCCTTGAAATACATTGGTCTTATGCAAGAGGAATTGCCTAGCACCAGAGGGAGCATGCTCCACGGAACTTCCTACTCCATGGATGAAAGGAGGCAATGGGGAATGAAGGCATAGGATCCAAGCCAGAGTAAGGATTACACACATAAAACATGTTGTGAGTATATATGCACATCACACTCTCTCTCTCTCTCTCTCTCACACACACAGAGGTTTGGATATTGTAGCAGGACTAAATGCAGATTTGTTAGATCATGTTGTCAGTCTGAATGATGACTAAGACACTTCCATCTGAAACATTTCTGATGGCTCAAAGCTGGGCAGCAGGTTAAGCCCTCGCTGAAGGATTAACTGTGCGCATCTTATGTGCTGACATGTCTTTAAAATGAGCCATCATCCCTGATGATGATCTGCTTTCATTTCTGCCTCCTTTGCCTGCCAAGCAAGTTACATTCCTGGAACGATGAAGTTTCCGATCCTCACAAAGTATCTTAGCTTGACAAATGGGTTCAGCAGAGTTCCTCCATGGGATTGATGGGATTTTCCACCTGTATCAAATCTGTAAGACAGAATTCTGCGCCGCTTTGCAAAAAAATCTCTTTTCACTCTGAAATATCTTTATGATTCTGTCTTTTAGCCTATTCACATGCTACTTTTTTGATAGGGTGAAGTTATCCTGCAGCTGTTTTAGCACAAGAATGTGACATAAATATGTGAAAATGCAGTTCAGTGGCACAAAGCATGCTCATGTGGCAAGAGGAGTTGATGACTATGTCAAAGCAATCCTTATTCTCAATGTTCATGTTGTTATGTTCTTACCATATGAGGATACATTCAAACAACACATTTTACAAGCAAACCTCTGTACTAAAATCTCTCTATGATGTCCCATTAAAAATATTGTGTGAACCAATATCAAGACTTGCTATTGCAGAAAATGAATTCTCGTGTTCGGGAGCTGCTGGATTAAATTTTATACCTGGCTATGAGAATGCATTCACTCATCACTGCAAGGACACACAGCAACAGCAAAACTGATCTTTGACAATGCAACAAGGTTTCTTTTACAAATTTGGAAGAAGTACAGAGATCTTAAAATCAGAGATGGATTATTGGAAAGAATAATTAGCACATGCAAGCAGTCACAATAACATACAACTCTGTATTAGAATGCCCATGTTAAAGTATAAATATTCCAAATGCCTATCCATACCTATTTGTGCAGGTTCCATCCACTGATCTGAGTCCTGGGAAGAAGTCCCAAACCTCTGGGTGGCCAACAATCTAGAAAGGGTAAATCTGAAGGAGAGAGCAGCAGAAGCCAAGCCTTGCTATGGGTCCGAGCTGGGTAAAAAAGGAAAGACACATGACAGTGTGTCTTGAACTGGGAAGCCTCCATAACTGCATACAGAGGTGAGCACACAGGAACTTCCAAGGGAAAGCTGATCACACACAACCCCCCCACTAAGAAAAATCCCCACAAAAAAATCCCCATTAAGAGTATTAAACAAGAACAGATCACAATTTGGGTACAGATTTTGGCTCCAGTTATAGGGGCAGAGGCTTGAGTTCCAAAATGAAAGATTATTTTCTCTCCTGGATTGGAAAGTGTGGAGTGGGCCAGGTAAAACTGGTCAGCAAAAAGTGAGAAGGGTGCTCCAGGGACCAAAGAAGAAAGAGAGGGAAGGTCTATGAAAAGGAAGGAGGTATGTTTTTTTTTTTTATAATTTTTATTATTTTTCTGAAACAGGTTAACATATAAAAATAAAGAGAAAGAAAAGAAAAATATAACAGGACTTCCCCTACATCTTCCTCCATCCATTAATAAATCTGTATACTCTTTGGTATCTACAATTCTAATCCTAATATTTCTAATTACACTCATTGAACTAAATCTCATACAGTTTTAAAAATATAATATTGAATGTAATCATTAAAAGGTGGTGAATATTATATCAGAAAAAAGGAAGGTTAATAAATCTCACTAATAATAAATGGATTAGATCAATAAGTAAAGATTATCATCTTCTTCATAAAACAATACCTCCGTAAACCCTCCATGTCTCCCTACACCTATTCATTGTAAATTGTCTTTATAATGTGTTAATATAGTAAATTCTACCATTATTGCCAAAATCAAGCCTTTTAACCAGTCCCTTGTCTATTTCCAGAAAACAAAACTAGACTCTTTTAGCCAGTCCCTTTGTCCGGAATTTCCAGGGTCTTCCACTTTTCTTCATTGACTCCAAACACCGGAGAGCATCCTTGGATGTGTTTGATAAAATTCCCTCTGCAAGCATAGAGTTCTCATAGTACATCTGCAATGTAGTTTCTTCAATTCCAAGTTCATAAAAAGAAATGCCGGTAGCTCCAGCCTTACCACCCTTCAAGTCCTCCAAGCTAATATCAAAGAATTCTTCAGGCAATTTATAAAGATAAAAGTCAAGGTCTCTCACGTTCATATGCTTTGTGAGCAGCTGGTCTGTTGCAGTTTCCTGTTGAAGGGATGCGCCATCTTGTTGTTTATCCTGGCTCTCCTTTTCCTTTGTGGGAATTTCCTGATCTTGAGCCATCTTCTCACTTGGAGAATCCACTGCTATCACATCTGACTTCGTTGTATTAGAAAAATGGGGGTCAAACTGCAGGAGAGTTCCTGGTCCCCGGTCCACTATTTAGGATCCGGGTAGGGGTGCAGGATGCATCCCAGATTTGAACGTTTCTTGGGTTCTTCGGGAGTCCCCGAAGAACGTGGCACTCAGTCCAGCATCTATAGCGGAAGTCCGGAGGTATGTTGCTTGAAGCAGTCATTGAGGTGGGATTAGGAATGACAGGCAACAAAAGGAATGGCGTTTTCTTATGTTCAGGCTATTCTCATAAGTGCCCCCCCCCAGGAGCTTCGAAAAAAATCCCCATGGATTATAATGGGCCCGAATTTTTTGGTAAACCTGGAAATAAGCTGAATACTGAAATTTGCTGGTATAGGAATTAGGCTTATTCCGTGTTTACCACAAAAAATCAGACCCGAAATTTACCGATTTTTTTTTTTTGCACGACCCTAGTTGCATTACAGATGGAGGCTCACTAACTGGATATCTTCTGTCCTGCGATGGGCCCTGCCCCGGACTCCACAGGTCTCTCCCCGGGCCCTCTACTCACCCCGATACCGGGAGGGGAGGAGAGCAGACAAGGCCGCACCGCAGCAGAGGACGGACTCCAAGTTACCAGGGCCACACCCCAGACACCAGAGCGCACCAGAGAAGGCGGGAGGGAAGGGGGCCGCCCAGAATCGGCAGGGGATGGGTCAGTGTCGCACCCTCTCAGAGACCCCTCCTCTTACCTCCGCAGGCTGACGGCCGGGGCAGGAATCGGCAGGAGGCACGGACAGCGGAGAACGCATCAACCCCCGCGAACGCGACGGAATGCTGTGGGGGTTGGCGGCGGGAACCCCGCCCGATGGCCAGCTGAGTCACGGCCGAGCAAGGATGGGGCGGGCCGAGGAGACGGCCTGCCATCCCGATTGGGTACAGGGGTCAGGTGGGGGAGCGAGCATTATGGGTTCAGAAAGGGCGGAGACTGGGAGGGAAGCCCTGAAAAAGGGTTGTGAGGTGGAGGCCGAGGAGGAGAGAGTCAGGACGGGCTTGCTGTGAAGAGCCCACAATCCTGGCGGACTCTGATGGGGAAGAAAGCTCTGATTCCCCAGCCGAGTGGTCTGAGGCCGAGGAAACCCCACAACCGTGGGTGGTGATGAGGGAGACCAGCGGGGAAGTGACGACCGAGGGCCAGCGACCCCTCACATCTTCCATACAAAAATTCCTCTGCTAATAGACAGCTAGAAGTCTGGGAGTAGGCTAGCTAGAATCCTTCTCCCTGTAGAGTTGACATTTGGCTTCTGCTGGTAGGGGAACTCCACAGGCACTTCCCCACCACCTGCTGTTCCTCAGTGGGGCATCAAGGGGAACACTGGGGGTGCAAAACCATTACCTTCTAATGCTGCAAAGTCATTTCCAGCTACATGACTGAAAGTCCTTGGTTCCAGGATCACCTGGAGTCAGGTTTGCTAGGGCCAGGTGAGAGGGTGGCAATTCTGTGCCAGACAGGGGGCTTGGTGGGCTGCTGCCTGGCGGCCAATCAGTTCTCTCCCCCCGGGCAAAGGGGAGGGGATGGCGGCTGTGACTGCTGAAAATGGGGGAATAGAACGGAGTGGGGGGGGAAAGTCCCCTCCCTGGTCCATCCATGCAAAATAAAAAGAGCCCGACAGAGCAGGCTTCAGTTCTTTGCTGGTTTTTGGACCCGACGGAACTGGTCCATCTAGGGACCAAAAAGTGCTGAAGGGCCGTTGCGTCAGCCACAAGAGCTGAAAAAGCCCAGTCTGAAAACCCCTTTCCTCTGTTGTGGGAATCCCCATAAGGGATTTAGGGGAGAGACATGGTGGTAAGGCAGGCCAGTTCTGGGGCGGCCAGGGTGGTCTCTCCCTAGGGTGGCGGAGGATTTTATCAAATGGCTCACGCCCAGGTATATCCAGTTACTGCCATCCCCAGCTATTCCAGCGGGACTGCTGGAATAGGTACAACATCAGTCTGCATTGGGGTCGGCAGATGTTCCGGATCCTGCTTCAGATGCTGCGCCTATCCTTACAGCTGTTTATAGAGTTAAGAAATTAAGTTGTGGCCAGTTAACACCACAATTCTCTTCTTCTTTTGTAAAAATAAAAATTTGTATTGTTTTATTGGACTTTGGTTATGGTTATTTTAAGGTTAGCCAAACCTCTCAGATAGCCTTGCATCAGCAAGTAATATCACTGTGTCATGGGTTGCTGTAGGAATCACCCCTAGGACTCAGGTTAATCGTAGAGTGTAAATGATATAATGATGTCACGTTCAGTTACTTAGCTGGAAGTGACATCGAAGCATCGGGAAGTTGTCATTCAGGTAAGTCCCACCCTCTCCAGTCTGCCGTGATGGCAACCCTGCCTCCCTAATATCTACAAGAATATTTTTTTGTATAGAGAGGCATTCAGTCATGTAAGGCTCTATCTACCATCTGAAAATCTATAGTCCAGACAGACATTTAACACCTCAGTGTGAACTAGACCTTAGCATGCTTGTTTACAAAAAGTCTCACCTGCATGTTTTGCTGTTTGGCCAAGAAAAGGCTTTTGAACCCTGCTGAACAAAGAACATTATTTAATCTAATTTGGGAAAGCAGTCAAGAATGTGAAAAAGGGCCTGCAGTGGGAATGTGCTTTCTTGATTTAGTGCCAAATCGTGTGTGTTGTAATACTGCCTGGATAAACCTCGGTTATTTATTACAACATATGTCAGTTCTCCAGAGAGGCATAACTATTTTCTCACAGATCATATGTTAGAGGGCTTGTATTAGGATGATGACAGTTTCCTGAGCTCTGATTGGTATTTTGAGGTCTATAGGTTTATGTGTATGATGCTAGTGAAACCTGCAGTGTATCTTTGTTTCAGTAGGCCTGCTGTAGTAACCTGTCAAGTGGCTGCTGCTTCAATCACATGTATTGATTTTTGGTTTATAATTAATGACTAGGGATGAGTCAAACAGCTTGGTTCTCCTCAGAAAGGTTTTTCAGAGTTTGGAATGGATTCATTGTAAAAAGGTCAAAGTAAAGGTCCCCTGTGCAAGCATTCCTGACCCATGGGGTGACGTCACATCCCAACGTTTTCTAGGCAGACTTTTGTTTTACGGGGTGGTTTGCCAGTGCCTTCCCCAGTCATCTTCCCTTTACCCCCCGCAAGCTGGGTATTCATCTGACCGACCTCGGAAGGTTGGAAGGCTGAGTCAACCTTGAGCTGCCTACCTGAAACCAACTTCCGTTGGGATCGAACTCAGGTTGTGAGCAGAACTTGGACTGCAGTACTGCAGTTTATCACTCTGCACCACGGGGCTCTTGGATTCATTGTACTCAGTGGAAATTTTGGCATGGATCGCTGCCAGTCTGAGTAGACAATACTGACTTTGATGGATCATGGGTCTGATTCAGTGTAAGGCAGCTTTATGTGTTCATGTGTTCAAGGCAGATTACACAGAGTGAGTCCACACAATTGATGGACCAGACATCCAATAAACAATGAAAAAGGATTAGGGTTGTAAAACCAAAAAGAAGTCTAAAACAGAACTGAAGCAAAGCACAAGTATTAACGTGACACATTAAATTATGCAAAAATTACATCGTAGGATTCTAGTTTCAGCAAGCTATATACAGCAGTATGGACCACGGTTCTTAATAATTTGTCCAAGTAACTTTGTGAATCATTTGGTACAGCGTAACCCCTTTGTAGAAGAGCCCTCTTGAATAATTCAGTTTTGCATAGTTTGCAGAAAGCCAGGAGGGTGGGAGCCTTCCTGATCTCCCCAGGCAAGCCATTCCATAAGGTGCGGGAGAACACACATGTATGGGCGCTTACTGATTTTGCCCATTTGTAGGTTGGCACCTGTAAAAGGCCCTGCTCAGATGAGTGAAACTGTCAAGGTGGAGCAGTTGGCTCATGGGGTTAGCATCACAAAGTGCAAAGACAGAGAGAGGAGGTTGTCTGTTTTTGAGTTTAAACTCTTTTTGGGGGGGGGTATCTTCCTTTCAGGTACATATCATACTAAAGATTAAAGCTTTTAACGTGCTGTAAAACTGTGGCGCAGAGAGGTAAGCTGCAGTACTGCAGTCCAAAGCTCTGCTTACGACCTGAGTTCGATCCCAATGGAAGTTGGTTTCAGGTAGCCGGCTCAAGGTCCTTCTGTCCTTCCGAGGTCGGTCAAATGAGTACCCAGCTTGCTGGGGGTAAAGGGAAGATGACTGGGGAAGGCACTGGAAAACCACCCCGCAAACAAAGTCTGCCTTGGAAACGTCGGGATGTGACGTCACCCCATGGGTCAGGGATGACCCGGTGCTTGCACAGGGGACCTTTACCTTTTTAAAACTGAAAAACTATAATCAATTCGAAAACGGAGCGTACCGTGTTAAAAAATTCTGAAAATTAAAAAAGTGTACCATTATTTACATACTTAATCCTGTTATATTAAGAAACCACAGTTCAAATATTTTCACATAAAATCTATGAAAATGCTTAACGTCTATATGAAATTTCGACAAAAAGATCAGTATGTTCTCACTAAAAAGCAGCTGCATT
Organism: Euleptes europaea; assembly: GCF_029931775.1. NCBI lineage: Eukaryota > Metazoa > Chordata > Lepidosauria > Squamata > Sphaerodactylidae > Euleptes > Euleptes europaea. The sequence continues at coordinate 22,045,016 of NC_079318.1, read as the reverse complement.
CAAAACACTTGGTTTGTTTTTAGAAAAAACACTTAACTCATTTTTTGAGGTCTAGCCATCCATACATCCAAATAGAACGTGCTTTCTGAGGAAATATTTATTTTAAAATATATAAACAAGAGGGTCTTTGCTTAATACCTAGAAATTCCATTGCACTGCAGGTGTATTACAGCTTCCAAAAGGACTTGGGGTTGGAGGGGAGATTAATTTCCCCGAACGACTCTCTTCATGCCATCTTTTACTTTGTTATTTGCTGTTTTCGCAGCAGCACTGAAACAGCCTCTAAGATTCAGCACCTTGCCCAAAAAAAAAAAAAGACTATCCAGCAATGCACAAGATTTTCTTCAACTGCTATGCGAGTCGTATTTGCAACCAAATTGGCATTCAACCCACAAAAGAATTAAATGCTAAAAGGGGATTCGGGTCCTATGGCACTGAATATTGAGGGAGAAGACCACCTGAGGAAAAACACAACTGTCTCCTCTCACTTCATTGGACTCCCATTATTTAAATGGTTGGAGGAAGTAGGGGATTAATTGAGGCAGATGTTTAACACTTAGCCAGTGTAGTAGGTACCAGAAAAAAAACAATATAAATGAAGCTCTGTTTGGTAATTATTTAGCTTTTAACTAGCTTTTAACGTCACACAGACTTGGATTTGGCGTCTCTTTCTACAGTGACCCGAATCCTTCAAAATCCTTCAAATTGTCCTCTCTGAATGGATCAGATTCTTAATTCCAGGAACTGAATCGGGAATTATTTATTTATTTGTAGATGGGAGGGGAAGAGGCCTCTGGGGTCCACACAGAGCCATTGTTGTCTCTTTATTTTTCTAGATCCCTTTCATTTCATCTGCCTCGGAGCCGAGTAGGATGCAGGCTGAAGAAAAAGTAACTGAGCACCGCAGGCCAACATTTCCCCACCAAAATCTGCAGTTGGGGCTGCCATATCTTCTGCAATGGAGGAAAAAATAGACACCACTGTACAATTATCAACAGATTTGGAAATTAGTACAGGAGCGAAACACTACTTAAACAAAGTGCAAAATAGATTTATAAATAGCTATGTGGAATTACATACAATATGAGACATTATGTACACAAAAACACCTACGAAAAGTCATTCATAGACATTCATATTTTTAAATGTCCCAAAAGCTGGGTAACATTCAAATACCGGTCCCAAGAAGGGTAAGGAAGCTTCCTTACCCTTCTTGGGACCGGCATTTGAATGTTACCCGTGGCGGGACATACATTATAACCTACATTGGAAATGAAAACTAGGTAGAAAATGCTGCAAGATGCCTTCTGAAGGACTGAAGAAGCATTGTTAAATTGCCAAGAATTTGAAACAGCCGTATCCTCCATTACTATTGGCATCCATTGTACTACATGAGATTAGTCTGTGGAAGAAGAATTTGTACCCTGCTTTTGGGACATTTAAAAATATGAATGTCTATGAATGACTTTTTGTAGATCTTTTTGTGTACATAAGATCTTCTGCAATGGCAGGGAACCTCTTCCTGGAAACCTCGCCGCCCGCCACTGCTCCATTGGCCAGTAGGAGAAAAATAAATTTAAAAATCACTATTGGTATGACAGAGTAACGTCACTTCCGAGGAAAAGCAGGAAGTGACATCGCTCCGCTCTAGGAATCGCCGGTTTCACCAAGGAGTTTCTGGTGATTTTTAGAGTGGCACGACATGCAATGCTATGGCATTATGTTATTTCCAAGAAAAAAACGGAAGCGACATAATGCCATTGCACTGATGGTGACCCCCCCCCCCCGATGTCCCAACCCCCAGGCTCTTACTGGTTGCCAGCCACTGGCTATCAACTAGTGTAAGTTTCATTTGCTGATTTTCTGGCCTAAAACATATGCCTTTATGAATTTTAGGCAATACATTAGAATGCCACTTGACACTTTGCACCATTATCTATAGCCCTCTCAATAAACTACCACACAAGCTACCTACGGCTTGGATCCTACAGAGTATTTCCACAGATAGAAGGGGAGGATATTATAGCTGCTGGCCTCCAACTTACCCCATGCTGTTTCTGAGGGGCCCCTTTCCCCCAGGATCAATATTTGGAAAGTATTTTGGGCTGCAATATGATGGGGAGGGAGTAGGGTTGCCAACCTCCAGGTACTGTGTCAAAGAATAGTATACGACTCTCAAAAATGTAAGCAAGCTGTACAAAGATATTCAGTGCTGAACAACATCAACATGCCAAAAGTAGGTGGGGGTACAACATCACACACATATGAACAAGACAAAGAACGGAAAATGTAGCTAAATACAATGCTACACAGCTAATAAGTACAAAAGTAAGTTCAATGAATTTCTAATTCCAATATGGTAAGTACAATGTCTCTAAACATATCTTCCAGGAACTGTAATGAAGCCAAAGGTGAATAAATGGATGGGGAAGCGCTGTCTGGATGTGCTTGAACTCTTTCACTGTCGTGAGACAGCTTCTTCAGCCATGAGCTTCATAAATCTTACTGTTCCTATGTTTCATAATAAATTTCCAATTTATAAACATATCTGTATATGTACTAGCTTGAGATCCCCTGCTGTTACAACTGATCTCCAGCCGATAGAGATCAGTTCCCCTGGAGAAAATGGCAGCTTTGGCAATTGGAGTCTATGACATTGAAGTCCCTCCACTCTCCAAACTCCGCCCTCCTCAGACTCCGCCCCAAAAACCTCCCGCTAGTGACAAAGAGGGACCTGGAAACCCTAGGAGGCAGTGAAGTCCCGCTTCATGGACAATACTTGCACAGTAAATTCAGAGGTAGTTTGGGCCTTTCCTCTTTTAAAATGTAAATGGCGATGGGCACGGGGCAGGTCTGTCTGACCACCAGCTCCCTCTATTTCCCTCCCCACTCCTGCGCCACTCTGAAACGCTTCCAAAATTCTCCTGATACCCTGAAACGCTTCCAAAATTTTGGGAGATACATTTCTGTTACTCCTGGAATTTCTGGAGTGTTTTGTGTCAGAAACCTCCCATGCTTATCATAACATCTAGTTCCATCCTTAGACTATCACCATACTTAGAGTTTCATTATGCCTGCTCCATTTGTACCTGGCATATTATTGCATGTGTCGGAAAGGGTTACATTAAGCAGATGCAGAACAATTATGACTTAGCATGAACCACTGGGACAGTATTTCAAAGTATGTAGCTGTAGAACTCTTCACTGTATAGCAACAGTTGTTTCCCTCTGCAATGCATGCATATGTTAAGAAGCACATAATAAAAAGCAAAGAATATACATATTGCTGTAATTGGAACCAGACTGTAGCAGAGAGTAGTTTAAAAAGAACATCTTCTCCTTTGATTCTACTGATTTATTGAGGTTTATAAAACCATTAGGAAAGGGTCCTTGAGCATCAGCTCCATAAAACACTATGGTTCTATTGTTTGCTAGCAATGTCAAGTTCTTCTGTAGAAATGTAATGTGTGTGTGAAGAAAACAATTAAACACAACTTGCCAAACACATAGAAATAATTAGAATCACAGAACTGGACACAAGCAATAGTTCCTCCATCTCAACCTCAGCCCTAAGTTACAGCCATCTACTAGGGTTGCCAACTTCCAGGTATTAGTGAGAGATCTCCAGCTAGTACCTGGAGGTTGGCAACCATAGCCAGCATGATGTAGTGTTTAGAGCATCAAATTAGGATCTGGGAGACCCAGGTTTGAATACCCATTCTGCCATAGAAGCTTGCTTGGGTGAGTTTCATGGCAGAGGCTTTTTTTGATTGCTTAATTTGTTATGGGATCAGTGTGGTGAGGGAATTAATGCATTTTTCTTACAAGAAGAAGAAGAAGAAGAAGAAGAAGAAGAAGAAGAAAAAGAAGAAGAAGAAGAAGAAGAAGAGTTTGTTTTTATATGCCGACTTTCTCTACCACTTAAGGCAGAATCAAACCGGCTTATAATCACCTTCCCTTCCCCTCCCCACAACAGACACCCTGTGAGGTAGGTGCGGCTGAGAGAGCGTGACTTGCCCAAAGTCACCCAGCTGGCTTCGTGTGTAGGAGTGGGGAAACAAATCCAGTTCACCAGGTTAGCCTTTGCCGCTCACGTGGAGGAGTGGGGAATCAAACCTGGTTCTCCAGATCAGACTTCACTGCTCCAAACCACTGCTCTTAACCACTACACCATGCTGGCACAAGTGACTGTAGTAGGTGTTCACCAGGTTTTAACCATTGATGAGGACCTTATGTGAAACTGCTTTCTCCAATCTCTAAACTACATTTAAAAATCTCTTTTACTCCCCACCCCCCTCCCGGGTTAGGTATTACCGATGGTATCTGACACACAAGAGATACTATTTTTAAGTATTAATTTACTTGTATAAAGGGGTTAACCTGCTTATTTGTCGTGAAGGACCCTTTAAATGATTCAGAAACAATGTAACTATGTTGCTTTAAGCTGAATAATTCATTCTTAAAAAGTGGCTACTAATTCCATGTCACTTGAGTACAAAGTAACATAAAACCATCCAAAGAGCATGAGTGCTCTTTCTTTAATCTTAACCTGCCTAATAACTTTTCTGTCAACTGCTATTTTCCTAGATCCACCTTTAGGGAATCTTTAAATCCACTAGACCCAAATTCTCAACTGTCTAGTTCTACTGTGTCCATTTTTATTAGATGACAACTCTCTATTGATTAAGGCCCAATATTTTCAGTAATCTTAATCAGTCTGCTCAATACGTGAGTCAGATTCCATATTCAGTTCATCTTCTCAGTGGCCAGACTCTATCAGAAGAAAAACTGCCACTGGAATAGGCAATTGGCTCTCACCTTCTTCTCCCCCCCCCCTCACCATTCTCCCCCTTACTTAGGGTTGCCAGGTTCCTCCTCTCCTTCAACAGGAGGTTTTAAGGGGGGTGGGACGATCATGCACGTGCGATCCCCACTCCAGAGCAGCTGGGTGGAAACCACCCACTTGGCAACCCTACTCTTACTCTCTGAATTGCTCTGAACAATATAATATCCTTGCTGGAGGTTGGTTAATACCCTCGAAGAAGGACCAAACAGCCTATTGTCTATCACAATGAGCTTGGGCCAGTCATTCGGTCTTAATCTAATGTATCTCATCTGGTTGTTGACACACCAAACCATGTCTTGATGCTGTATGAATGAGTCATCTGTTTGCATGGTCCTTCTCTAAACTGCTTTGAGACACACTGATTGGAAATGATATGAATATTTTAAACAAATTAAATAAAATTTCTCATCTGCTTACTCATCCTTCCCCTTGCACTGTGTGCTGTGATACAATGGATTGCTTTTTTAAGTGCAAGCCATAGTTCCATATTGCACTGATATTAGGAGAAGGAGGAGGAGAACAAGAAGAGTTGGTTTTTATATGCTGACTTTTCTCTACCACTTAAGGAAGAATCAAACCGGCTTACAATCACCTTCCCTTCCCCACAACAGTCACCCTGTGAGGTAGGTGGGGCTGAGAGAGTTAGGAGAGAACTGTGACTAGCCCAAGGTCACCCAGCTGGCTTCATGTGTAGGAGTGGGGAAACCAATCCAGTTCATCAGATTAGCATCTGCTGCTCATGTGAAGGAGAGGGGAATCAAACCCAGTTCTCCAGATTAGAATCCACTGCTCCAAACCACCACTCTTAACCACAACACCACACTGGCAAGCCATGGTTTTCACAGGTCTTCCAAACCAAGATTAAACGGTTCAATTTTGGTTTGGAGTTGGGCAAGTACAAACCATAGTCTGCTTGATTCAGATGCAATTTATATTTGTGTTTTTGTTCATATTTGGTAGCTGTGTTAAGGGTTGTTTTTTTAAAAAGTGGGGTTTAAATCACATGCTCAGCTGTACATGCATTGAATGTAACATGAGAATTACTCAATGCACATATATAGAAAAGTCAATTGTACACTGTACACAAATTGTACATAAAGAAGGCTCATGTGTACTGGGGTTCTGATCCTAATTAAGCACCACATATGTAGGAATAGAGGAAAACTGTCAACTCATGTGTGATTGTTTGGGTTGCCAACTCCAAGCTGGGAAATACCTGGAGATTTTGGGGGAGGAGACTGAGAAGGGGACGGTTTGGGGAAGGGAGGGACTTCAATGGGGTAGAATGCCATAAAACCCACTTTCCAAAGCAGCCATTTCCTCCAGGTTAACTGATCTCTGTCGCCTGGAGATCAGTTGTAATAGCAGGAGATCTCCAGCAAGCACCTGGAGGTTGGCAACCTTAGTGATTGTTATCTCTGACACAGATTGGGGACCCCAGATCAAACCTGTGCGCTCTATAATGTTTAAAGAGAGGCACACATATGATGGCGGAGGGGGGAGAGGTAAAGTCAGTGTCAGGTTTATTTTTTACTTAAAAAAACCCTCATTTGAATTTTGGCTGAAACTTCTGTAACATTTTTTTTTTTACTCTTCAGTATTTCTTTCAGTGTTATCTTCATTGTTTACATTGACCAGAGAAAAGCAAACATCCTTTATTGGATGCCCAGGATTTGCTTGAAATCTGAAGAGCATTTCATGCTACTGCTGGTGCTTTGCTTGAAAAGCCCGTCTCCAGTGTAAACACTTGGGACTGTTTACTCAGACTAAACATCAGCCAATGCTAAATCCATTCAGAGCAAGAAACGTAGTGAACCAAACTGACAGCAACCATCTTTGTCACTACAAAAAAAAGAAGAAGTTTAAGCTGCAGAAAGAAAACAACTCGCCCCCAAATGTTCACTCACTCTTCACACAAGGCTGTGTACACTCCATTACTGTGTGAATGTACTGCATAATATAGTCATTGGTATTATGCAAACAATTCTGAAAATCCCAATGACCATGCTGGAAAAAAAATTCTAGTCCTTAAGTCTGTGATGACATGACTCTAGGGAGCCAGCGTGATGTAGTGGTTAAGAGCAGTGGTTTGGAGCGGTGGACTCTGATCTGGAGAACCAGTTTTGATTCCCCACTCCTCCACATGAGCGGTGGAGGCTAATCTGGTGAATTGGATTGGTTCCCCCACTCCTACACACTAAGCCAACTGGGTGACCTTGGGCAAGTTACAGTTCTCTTAGAGCTCTCTCAGCCCCACCTACCTCACAGGGTGTCTGTTGTGGGGAGAGGAAGAGAAGGTGATTGTAAGCCGGTTTGAGTCTCCCTTAAGTGGTAGAGAAAGTCGGCATATAAAAACCAACTCTTCTTCTTCATCTTCTTCTTCTTCGTCTTCTACTACGACTACTACTATGACTACTACTACGACTACTACTACTAGGGTTGCCAACCTCCAGGTACTAGCTGGAGATCTCCTGCTACTATAATTGGTCTCCAGCTGATAGAGATCAGTTCACCTGGAGAAAATGGGCGCCTTGAAGTGTCTGAAGGAGATTGCTCATCCTCGCAGGTGAGGAAGTCTCCTTCGGAAGCCTGGTGGTGTAAGCAGCTGTTGAAGCTGGTTCTTTTTAGTTGGAGGGTATATCCCTCCGGACAGGACTGGTGAGCTCCTTAACCCTTAAGCTTTATCCAAATTAATCCACTGAATGGTGATGGACGGATGGTTGTGTGGTTGGATGGTTGGTCCGACCAAGTTGGCTCCGATTATATGACCCAGACCTCAAAAGGGCCCCTACTATGGGGCCCTAATAAAACCAGTAAAAAGAAAAAGATAGAAAAATGGGAGAAAGCACAGAGCCGTGCCTCTGAGCAAAGGCAAATAGCTGAACCCGAAAAAGCAGACAATCATTCGGCTTTTTCAGGAATTGCCTATTCGGCTTTGGGGAGATCCCCAGGTTTTGGCGTTCAGTAAACCTGAAACCCAAAAATTACCCAAACGGCTAATTTCGGGTTAATTTTCAGTTTGGGTTTATTGATATGCACAACCCTATCCAGCACTTTGGGACTTATTTGCTAGGAATTGTTTCCACCCAACACAGGTCCACAGTGCACCTGCAAAACCTTTTGAGAGGGCAATATGTGAATACGGCATGGCTTCTTCCCATAACAGTGTTACCATTATCTGAAGACCACCAATGCTTGAATAAGAAGGAACCATGTTATTTTAGCAACTTGCATACAAAAATAATTAGTACACATTTATGCCATCTTTCCTCCAAGGAGTGCAGGGTGACATATAAGAATTTCCCTTTCTCCATTTTATCCTCTGTGAAAAATTGGGGGAATTAGGTTAGGTTGAGAATACAGATGTGAAAGCCTGGGAGGAAAAATAGATTTTTTGGTAAAACTTTTTCCTCCTAGATAAGAATCTTTACCCAGTTTTTCCAGAGAAAAAATTGGCAAAGATTGGGGAGCACTAAAAAAAAATCCAGTGGAAAACGTTGTCAATTTTGTGGTATACTTAGAGAAGTTCTGTTTCCCCCTCTTCTTTTGGAATGAGTGCAATGTTTGTAAAGCAAAGTTTTTTAAAACAAATTATAGCATTATATATAGTGTATCCATATACCGCATATCTTAAATAACATGTTTATTGTTTAAATGTGAATAATTTTGGCAACAACTAATATGCTATAATGGGTTTACTTAGAGTTGCTAGGACCCCCCCTCACCACCAGTGGGAGCTTCGTGTGGGTGGGCTGGGGACAGCAATCTGCATGTGCACCATGCGTGCGGTGCAATGATGTCACTTCCGGGTTTACCCCGGAAGCACCAGCATTGCACTGGAAACCATTGTGGCAAGAGTGTCACATTTCTTGCCACCCACCCTTCAGCTGGCCAGCTTCCCCACACCAATCACCTGAGGGGCGGCGGGCAGCCTGGTTAATTGGCGGGCAATTACCCACCATAACCGAGCAAATGGTAAGCCTAGGTTTACTAATAACACATTTTTAAAAGTTGTGTGTTTTCACAGTTATAAAGTTCAATATCCAAATATAATGGTAGTCCTACATATTGTGTCTGTATGAGAATGTTTCTGTTCTAATAATCTACTTTCTTTTGTTTACTTCAGAATTTTTTTTCTACCTTCAATTTTATTTTTTCCTACCTTCAATTTTATTTTATTTTTCACCTCTCAGATGGCAAAAATTAGTGTGCAGACTGAAGTTTGCAATTTTCTCTCTTTCTCTCTCCTGAGTATTGGGTATATTTGCAATTGTTCTTATAATAAACACTAATGCATTTATATTTTTACATTCCATAAATATGCCAAGTACTACAAATCGATGTACTAAGTTATAAATGATACATTTTATGTTGTTAAATCAGTAAAATGACTTTAGGTTTGATAGGAAATCAAATATTGCATATATTTTAATTCCCTCCTACCCACCTACCCCCAAAAATTTTTTTTTCTTGGGGGGGGGGGGAATGTTAGTTTTTCATGTTCCAGAAATTGTACATCTCCAGTTGAGAGAAACTGATATTTTTGGAGTGGGTTGCAGCTGGATCACTGGAGAGAGGTTTCCATACTCTTATTTTTACCCCAGGCTTCTTTCAAGAATCTCAGGATGACTTACCTGATTCTTTCCTCTTTTTTTTATCCTGTCAGCATCACCATGGAATATGTTAGGCTGTGAGAAAGTGACCAGGCCAAGGTGAGGTTCATGGCATTTGAGCCCTGGTTTCCTCAGTCCTTTTCTGACATGTCATACCAACTATTCTACACTTGACCCTCTATAATTGACACCCTAGGTAGGTCACCCACTATTCAGCAAATGCATATCACTGCAGCCTATGTAAAAACAGGAAGACAGAACTGGTCAGCTTGCTTGTTCTTGTGTTTCAGCAAATCTTTCCTGAACTGTTGCTAAAAAATAAAACTTAGAGACTGAAAATGCCCTTATTCTGCATCCGACCACACAGAACAAAAAATCAAATGTATGGAGGTTGGCTGTGGTCAAGAGAACACCCACATGCTGTCAGGAGATCACATACCAACAATATGAATGAACAAGAAATTTCAGTTAACACTATTAGATCTTTGTTTTTCACTAACAGAATGTGTATTGAACAAAAATATAGTACACAAAGGTACTATACTGTGTATTATGCAGTAGGGTTTTCCCACTTTTGGATTGTTTTCAGCATCACGCTCAGTGAAGGGAAGTCTTTTCAAATTAAATAGTTATTTTGAAGATGTATAATGCATGGGAACCAGCATGGTGTAGTGGTTAAGAGCGGCGGACTCTAGTCTGGATAACCGGGTTAAATTCCCCACCCCTCCACATAGGCTTGCCAGGCCCTCAGCTCCACCAGCGGGAGCTTTGCGGGGCTGTGGCATTAGTGCGCGATGCGCGCGTGCGATACACCTACGTCACTTCTGGTTTAACCCAGTTTAACCCGGAAGTGACGGGGACACTCGTGATCCCAGCCAAAACTCTATGGTTTCCATAGAGTTTTAGCCGAGGGTGCTAGAGCATCCACGTTACTTTCGGGTTAAACCAAAAGTGACGTGTGCGCTGCATCTGCGCGTGCATGCACGTGCATGCCCGCAGTGCCCACACACGTGCCCGCATTGCCCGCCGGCCCTCAGCTGGCTGGCAGGCAGCCTGTTGGATAGGCGGAAGTTTACCCGCCACCACCAGGCAATTGGCAACCCTACCTCCACATGAAACCTGCTGGGTGACCTTGGGCCAATCACAGTTCTCTCAGAACTCTCTCAGCCCATGAGGAGTGGGGTTTCCAGCTCCTGGTTGGGGAATACCCTGAGATTTTTGGGGCGGAGCCTGAGGAAGGCAGGACTTGGGGTGAGGGACTTCAATGCCATGGAGCCCAACTGCCAAAGCAGCATTTTCTCCAGGTGAACTGATCTCTATCAGCTGGAGATCAGTTGTGGTGGCAGGAGATCTCCAGCTAGCACCTGGAGGTTGGCGACCCTAATGAGGAGGAAGGCAATGGCAAACTATGTCCAAATGTCTCTTGCCTTGAAAACCCAGGGTTGCCATAAGTGAGCTGTGACTTGACGGCGCACGTACACACACACGAATGAATTCAGAAGCAAGACATCACATGGTAAAGAAGGTATACCTATAAACTAAGAGTTCCATTGCCCTTTTCTCTCTATTTAGTTCATTATGCAGATCAGTAGCAGTTTTAGGCTCCAATTTGATAGCAGGAAGGCTTATGAAAATAAATGGTCCTTATTCCAAATTAGAGCTAGAGACTTACTTTAAAAAAATGAAAGTTAGGAATTCAGAGAACCTGGTACACACACTGTTATAAAGGTATACTGATATGAGAGCATTCAATTGCTGAACATTCACCACCCTGTGGTGGCTGATGTAGAGACAAGGTCGGAGAAAATGGCTGCCATGTGAGTGGGGAAATCTGAAGTTTCTTACCCACAGGACAGCTATCCAGGCTTTACTGCCACCTTTCCCAGAACTTCTCAGCAAAGCAGGTTTGAAAAAGATCAGAGAAAAGCTGGAGAAAACCCAGGAGGTACACAAATGTACTACAATGCTGTGGGGAAGCAGGAAAATCGCCCGCTTCCCTGAGCCATAGCCTTGAACCACAAGGAAAGCAGGGTGTAAATATTTTTAAAAATAAATAAATAAACCAACAAACCCATGTGAAAATTCCCTTTTAAAACTGCAACTAATTAGGTTATTTTAGATTTACGTAAATTGCCGCTTTGGAAGGTGAACTCTATAGCATTATACCCAATTGAAGTTCTTCTGTTCCCCAAACCCCACCTTCCTCAGGCTCCACCCCCACGATTTCCAGGTATTTCCCAACCCAGAGCTGTCAACCCTATTTGTAGGGTTGCCAACCTCCAGGTACTAGCTGGAGATCTCCTGCTATTACAATTTATCTCCAGCCGATAGAGATCAGTTCACCTTAGGGTTTCCAGGTGCCCGGTGGTGGCAGACAATCCCCCGGCAATTTGCCCCTTTACCCGCCGACCAGCTGATGGTCGGCGGGCAAACGTGCACGCGGGTACACGCCACTGCAGGTCACTTCTGGTTTACAACCGGAAGTCCCACCTCGCGAGGGGCCTTCTGGTTGTAAACTTCTGGTTGTAAACTCTTGCGAGGCGGGACTTCTGGTTGTAAACTGGAAGTGACGCGCATGCGCATTGTTGCGTCCAAGCGTTGTCGCGCGACCCCGAGCTGTGCCTTAAAAGTCTCCCGCTGGAGGAGAGGTAGGACCTGGCAACCCTAGTTCACCTGGAGAAAATGGCTGCTTTGGCAATTGGACTCTATGGTATTGAAGTCCCTCCCCTCCCCAAACCCCTCCCTTTTCTGGCTCTGCCTCAAAAACCTCCTACTGATGACAAAGTGGGCCCTGGCAACCCTACCTTTTGGGGTCCTCTTCACTGGCAAGAAAAGCATGGCATAAATAGTTAAATAAACCAAGCTCAACGGTCTTGGCTAAACCTGACCTGAAACCGAATTGTGTTGCTCTATAATAGCAGACATGAGGCGTTTAGTAGGCACGATAGGTCCTGTAGGTTCACATTAGTATAGTTCAGCATAATCTGTTCCTACAGGCACAGTAAAGAATATTTCAGTATAGGTGTCACATTGTAAAGCATTTGTAATTGCTCAGACATGTGTAATGTGGTATGGAACAGTTTAGCTTTCCTCCAGATGAGAGTAGAGTTAGGCCAATGCTGTGAATACCTATGAGTTCACCTCAGTGTTTGGTGTTCCATAAAAGTTTGAAGCTATTAATATATTGTAAAGCTAGCAAGTGGTAAACCATTCTGAACATATTCAATGGTTAACTTGATGAACTTCGAGCCATACAACACAAGGGAGGGGCATAAATGAACATTACAGTTCAAAGGAGGATCAGCTTTTTACTGGAAGAACGACATCTGCACCCACTCAAGTCAGGACCCCCCAAAAATCACAATAGTTATTAATACTCAATTTTCAAGACGCAGTTGAGAAAGAGTTGGAGTCAGAGAGGCTCTCCCTTCTCCTTCGTGGCAACATGTTGAACAATACATTTTCGCACAGAGAGCATTCTGCCTCTTGTCTACCAGCACAGAAAGGATGCCAGACAAGAAGGCCCAAAGTCTCTTTTGGTGTGGCAGTTCTTACAAAATGATTCCCGCAGTAACATTCCTGAGTTGTGTCAGGCGTCATGCGGGTGCTAATGGCTGCTTCTTCACTTTGCATTTTCCGTCTGCATTGGATAGCACGGAAATTGGGACCAGCTGAGGCTGCGGTTGCTCCTGTACCGACAGCCAACCAACCATGAAGGTTATGAAAAAGCTACAGACTGTGTAATGCATAAGGATGTACAACAACAGCACATATACTTTTGTCAGAGTTTGCTACCTTGGATTAGCAAACATATTCAGGAAATAGCAAAGAACGCGAGGAAAGATCTTTCTCTCAGCAGCACCTTATTTCATCCAGTTAGCAACACTGGTGTATCGATGGTTTGCATATGGCAGTCAGGAAGGCAGCACGCATACCACTTTCTTCAGCACAGGGGAAAGGCTTTTTTTAAAAAAAAACACTTCCTGCCAGGCCATTTCCCCAGTGGAAAATGACCCCGCTCCCCAGCTGCTTTACCTTTTGGTGGGAAAAAAAGATATGTATTAGAACAGTGGTTCCCAACCTTTTTTTGACCAGGGACCACTAGGACTTTTTTGTTCGGTGCAGGGACCCCAAGGTTCAAAATAAAAATTCCGGGAATTTGAAAATAAACTTTAATCATAACTGTTAGTTAAACATTAAACTTAGAATTATATTTGAATATATATATTTTATAATAGAGAACTTTTAATCGAAAATATTAATTTATTATGGGTTTATAACTTTGTTTCGCGGACCTTAATTTAGTTCTTGCGGACCCCTGGGGGTTCACGGACCCCTGGTTGGGAACCAGTGTATTAGAAGGAGGAGGAGGAGGAGGAGGAGGAGAGTTGGTTTTTATATGCCGACTTTCTCTACCACTTCAGGCAGAATCAAACCGGCTTACAATCACCTTCCCTTTTGGGGGTGGAGCCTGAGGAGGATGGGGTTTGGAGAGGGGAGGGACTTCAATGCCATAGAGTCCAATGGCCAAAGCAGCCATTTTCTCCAGGTGAACTGATCTCTATCGGCTGGAGATCAGTTGTAATAGCAGGAGCTCTCCAGCCACCACCTGGAGGTTTGGTAATTCAAAATAAAGGCACTAGCAAAAATACACCCAATAAGGTAACTACAATGCAAAATTGAGACGTCTTACTTTGCCATCCATGCAAAAGGAAGATACACTCCTTCATAGACTGAATAGTGCACAGAAGGACTGAAAGCTTGAAAAAGTTTCGTATGAAATGGAACTATACCGGATTTCCATTGCACAACGTCCGGTTTCCGCTGCCTAACTGTTGCATCTTGCATTTTATGGGGATTTTATATGGATGGACTTGAAATGAACTGAGCAATTGTGCCTATATTTACTTACTTGTAACGCTCTTGCGTCATCATATTGGGTCTAATTTAGACCACCTGTAAAAATATATTTTTCTATCTGCTCAACTGAGGTTGTGTTAGTAAGAATTTATTTTCAATATATATTTTTCTAATAGCAATTTTGCATTGTAGTTACCTTATTGGGTGTATTTTTGCTAGTGCCTTTATTTTGAATTACCAAAACTCCTGAGTAGCACTTGTAGCCGTTTTTGACTACTACCACCTGGAGGTTGGCAACCCTAACTGTAGATGCAGGCTGGGCGTGGGAGACTGAGGGAGAGAGAATGATTGGTGGCTTTCCAAAGAGCACCATGTGATTTGATGGCTGATGTGAGATCTGGATTCATTTGCATTCAAAGTACCACACTCTTAGCAAATACACAGATTAGTTACCTTGGGCTTGGAGGCAATGCATGTTGGTAGAAATATGTAGACAGTATGTGTAGAGAGTGAGGATGTTTTCACTCTTCTTGTGAGTTTACAATATGAAATGGCTGCAGGAAGATGGCAAGCTGGCAGATTTCTCCTTCAGTTCTGAAAAGAAGAAAGCCCCGTGTGCTTCACTGTTGTCATTTTGAGGATTGTGATTGCTAAACCAGAGCGGAATCTGACAACACTGTGATAAAGCTGGCTAAGAAAATGCAATTTTCACCATGTTGTGGCAAGCAGGATGACATTTGGCTGCTTTAGTAGAGGTTGGGGGAGGGAGCACAATGGGACTTGCTCTCCTCGCATTCTGCTTGTACCCAAGCAATAATTACACTGCTGTGGTAGGGAGCAGGCCACACTGATGGCTGAATAGCAGACGGTAACAGCTACAAGGTGGTCTAAAGATCTCAGTGACTCATTCAGCCTTCTGTAGTTCCTTTTCAGAGTTTCAAATGCATTGCTGCACATTGGGGAAACGCAATACATTCAGATCTCATTTTCTGAGCATTGTAGGGGTCATGCTCTTGATGTCATGATTATCTCTTATCAAGGGGGAAATACATTATTGAGCTATTGATTTATTTATATTTACAGCCTGCCCTTGCCTTGCACAGCAGGGCTCCGGGCAGGTAACAACAATTTAAAAGACATTGATTAAATGCATATTTTAATAACTAAATTTAAAACAGTGCAATATAGATGGTTCTAAAAAGGCAGTGCCCTGACCTGGATGGCCCAGGCTAGCCTGATCTCGTCAGATCTCAGAAGCTAAGCAGGGTCAGCCCTAGTTAGTATTTGGATGGGAGACCACCAAGGAAGACCAGGGTTGCTGTGCAGAGGAAGGCACTGGCAAACCACCTCTGTTAGTCTCTTGCCATGAAAACCCCCAAAAGGGGTCACCATAAGTCGGCTGTGACTTGAAGGCACTTTACACACACACACAAAAAGGCAGTAGTGTGCAAGCTCCAATAGTACTCCCAGCCTAATTAAATCTTCAAATTCAGACACTGGGAGCAACATACAACTGCCAACCGGGCTGGTATGGTGTAGGCCAAAAAAAGGATGATCAAATGGCGCATAATAGCGCATAGTGTTGAAAAGGGGGCCACAAGGTCCAGGATTTACAGTATACTATTGCTACCCTCAACTATATGCCTGATGGATAGGGTTGCCAGGTCCCTCTTTGCCACCGGTAGGAGGTTTTTGGGGCGGATCCTGAGGAGGGCGGGGTTTGGGCTTCAATGCCATAGAGTCCAATGGCCAAAGCGGCCATTTTCTCCAGGCGAACTGATCTCTATCGGCTGAAGATCATTTTCTCCAGGCGAACTGATCTCTATCGGCTGAAGATCAGTTGTAATACCAGGAGATCTCCAGCTACTACCTGGAGGTTAGCAACCCTACTTCTTACAGGCCCAACGAAACTGGACTAGATCATTTAAAGCTCAGGCCTCTCTAGGCAGAGCATTCCACCAAGTGGGGGGCCGAGGCTGAGAAAGTCCTGTCCCTAGTCGAGGACAGTTGGATAGCCTTCAGATTTTGAAGGAACATAGAATTAAAATGCCACTTGCACTACAAATTTGAAACTCGAGAGAACTTTTCAATTCCAATGTGAATGTATGGATTTTGAAAAATGCCATATTTTGTTTGGAATTCTGTTTTGTTTCGAAATTCTGACTGAGCAATTCAAAGGGAACATAAAACATGACCAAATGTGATACTGTTTATATTTTTGTTTTTTAAAAGCATAGAATCCTCTCTTAGCGGTTCGATCTTAACCAGAGTTATACCTAGGGTTGCCACTGCCAGGTCCCTCTTTGCCACTGGTAGGGGTTTTTGGGGTGGAGCCTGAGGAGGGGAGGGTTTGGGGAGGGGAGGGACTTCAATGCCATAGTGCATGCCTCATTTCCCCCTACTATATTAGCTCTGATTTTTGTTTTATTTATGTGCAAGATTTTCTATTTAAACTTTAGAATAAAAAAAAATTCTACAAATCTGAGTGGAAAGAATATATCAATAAATATTTCCCAACCATTCAAGAAATTAACACTGATCTTTACTGTTAGTCTTCAAGATTAACATATGAATAGGTTGTGAAGACTATGGCACGAATTACCGTTTTGATATTAGAATATTTTTCTTTTGAGAAACTGTATTTTTTAAATGCATGATACTGGCCTCATGATATATTGCTGTTTAATGTTTCTTCTGTGGTTTAATATAGACAAAACTATTTTGTAAAAGTGGGGGAGGGGTTGTATACAGTTAATCATTACAGTAAAAAGTAAAGGTAAAGGTAAAGGTCTCCTGTGCAAGCACCGGGTCATTCCTGACCCATGGGGTGATATCACATCCCGACATTTACCAGGTAAACTTTGTTTGCGGGGTGGTTTGCCAGCGCCTTCCCCAGTCATCTTCCCTTTACCCCCAGCAAGCTGGGGACTCATTTCACCAACCTCGGAAGGATGGAAGGCTGAGTCAACCTTGAGCCGGCTACCTGAAACCGACTCCCGCTGGGATCGAACTCAGGTCGTGAGCAGAGCTTTGGACTGCAGTACTGCAGCTTACCCCTCTGCAGGGACTCCTACAGTAATCAATACAGTAATGGCCTATAAAATTTACTGATCAATTAAGATTTTCATTCTAAATTCCAGAGGGATGGCCATATTAGTCTCCTGCAGCCAAAATATCAAAGAATCTTGTGGCCCCTCGATGGATGCATTTATTGTGGCAGAAGCTTTTGTGAGCCAGCGCTCATTTCATCAGATGTGAAGAAGTGAGTTCTGACTCACAAAAAGCACATGCCACGATAAATATGTTATTCTTCAAGGTGCCACAAGACTCTTCATTATTTTAAACTCTTGTGTTCGCGAAAGGTATCGAATGTCGACATTGACAGATTAATCCAAAACGACGCTGTCACGGCAAAGATAATCTGCTTCTTTGTGAATCATGAAAGGATATGAAGCTTTCTTTTCAAAGAACAACTGCCAGGCAGATGAAAGGCCAATGCAAAGGGCAGGCTGAGTGACAAAGTGGTAGCATTTCCTGTGCCATTGGAATAAGAGCTTCTAGGCCGTGATACAAATCTTGGAGATGCCAATGGCCTTATATCAGCAGAAAGATGACAGGAGAAGGCTGAACCTTGTGTTCGATGAGCTGCCCTTCTCTTTTTCCCTTTTAGTAGGTATAGTACAATTCATTATCTGTATAATGTAGTATAAAACACAAACCTATCATTGCAAGTATATCTGTAATACAACACACACACACAGGAAAGTAATTGAAACTCTTCCAGAAAAGCTGTTAGGTATGCCAAAATGAATTTGTTCCATCGATGCAATGGAAACTGATCCTGAGAAGCAGTAGTGTACTCCCAGCCACTGACCAGTGGTTCACATAGGATTTGAGCACATAATTCCAGGGACCACAGCCTGCATGCAAATTGATTGCACTGATTCTCAAACTGTGTTGGTTTCTCAGAGATATGAGTAGCCAGAGCACTGTCTGTATGCCTTAGATGACACATGCCAAAAGAGAGTTTCTCATCTTACAAACCAATTGTAATGTCATATCATCCTGAAAATTTCCAATTTAGCACGCACTCATGTTTGGATGGATCCTCTCCTGTAGATATGTCATGGCCTCTATTGTAAATATAAGGGATGATATCTGGATGTATCGACACATAATTTTATTTTAATTGTGTTCAGGACAATGGGCTGGATCCAGTGAAGGTGTTGATGGTCACGGATCTATTCTGCATCCCTCCCCTTCCCCCTAGCAGTCCTTTCTGACTCTGGAAAAATATATTCCTGGGACCATGGGATCCATGTGGACTAAAAGGCATGTGGGGTCAGAAGACTGCAGGGGGGAGGGGGGAGAGGACTAAATCCTCCTTTCTGCCTCTTCTGTCAGTGCACTTTTACTGGTGAGCTATGTGTAGCAAAATAAGATCCAAGGATCACCCATGGAAATTATTCTAATTTACATATAAGCCTGGAGCACAATCATTAAAATTATTATAGGTTGTGTTATTTATCACATTGGCTGCAGTTGACATAGACTATTTGTATATATTTAAAAACTAAGCAATTTTACAAATTTTATTTATGTAATTCTGGGTGTTGTGGGTTATATATTTTGCATGGTTTTAATATGAATATTGTTAAGGTCTGTGACTAAAACATTAATAAAATTGATGCTGGTTATATTTAAAAAGCAAGAGATACAAAACTTGTATAAAATAAAAATATACAAAATAAGATATGCAAACTTTCCAATTCCAGCTGCTCTAATATATCCCACAAAAACAGCAGAAGTGCTATTGCAGCACACTGTAATTATAAAAGGAGGTTTAAAACAACCCCTATAGTGTTTTTAAGTGACGTGGAATGTAGGAGTTCATGAATTGTGCCAAATAAAAAGCATCAATCCGGTGTTGCCAATGACAGAACCAACTGATAGATAGACTCACTCAAATTAATTATCTTGGTCTGAACTCCACTTCCATCAGAAGCAAGGGTGGATGGCAATCTAACTACCCATGCAATGTTGTGAAGTGGTGTGCATTGCTATCACAGAGTAAGGAACATATGGATTACTCCAATGTTTCCCAACCTGCAGATTGGGACCCAAAAGTGGATCTCAAAGCCTCTGAAGGCAGGTCGCAGGCCAGCCCTCTCTAATGGTGGCTCCTGCCTTTTGCATCCTTCTCTTTCTTTCCTCCTCACCCACTTCTCACATTCTCTTCTCCACATTCTCATCACCCACTTCTCCACTGCCTCAATAATGAGGCAGGAAAAGCCCATCTGGCCACTGATAACTTCTTGGTAGTAGCTGAAAGAGGGGTTGGGGGGCAATTGGAGAGTAGGTGGGAGGTGTTCAGCATGCCATGGGAAAACTAGAGGAGGATAGAAAGAGGCATGTGTATGTCTTGGCCAGTCCCCTGCAGTGCCTCTTACCTGCTGCGGGAGATGTACCACACTGAGTCCCTTGCTGTCAACCTCTCCACTGTCACCTGCCATCTTCGTTTATCTCCTGTACTCAGTGCCACCCCCAAGCACCCCTCCTCAAACTCCAGCTAGCAGAGGTGGAGGGCATGAACTCCCATTTGCTTGGGGTTCATAGTGGAGGCATCGGCACCCTTTGTGCTATGTTTGTTGGTTTCTCAAAAACATCTGGTTGGGCACCATAGAAAATGGAATGCTGGAATAGATGGATGTCGAAATCATAGTTTGCCTAAGGCACCAAAAACACTTGGGCCAGCCCTGTACAAAGTAAATTTAGATTTTTGGGTCACCATACCAAAAAGATTGGGAACCACCGCTCTAGAGGAAGAGGGAGTCATTTTACCTCATTTCACATGAAATGATTATTTCATTCACTCATTAATTTATCTGTTTATTGGATTTATATAGCGTCTTGTGCTTAGTATGCTCAGAGCAACTATAAAAACAAATGATGTTAAATTTTCAAGACAGAAATTGGAGAACTGGCTTGCCTTGCAAGTGGAAACTGATTGCAGTCCTTCTAGGTTTCCCCCCTCTGTTCAGGCTGTGATGTGGCTGGTGCCAGCAGCGTGGGTGGCAGCTGCAGGTAATATTTTATCAAGTGTAAGCATTCTTTATGTGTATATGCGTGTGTGCAAAGGGCTGTCAAGTTGCAGTTGTCTTATGGCGATCCCATAGGGTTTTATAGGCAGGTGAGTAAGCAGAGGTGGTTTGCCATTGCCTTCCTCTGCAAAGTCTTCCTTGGTGGACTCCCATCCAAGTCCTGATCCTGCTTAGCTTCTGAGATCTGACAAGATCGGGCTATACTTTGCCATTCCACACCCCCAAGCATTCTTCGTACCACCCTCCTTTTCTTTATTTGAGAATTCTTATTTGTTTTATTTAAAATACTTAGGTTCTGTCATACAGGTCCTATCAAGACAGCTTAAAAGCTTTCAACCGTATGAAACCATGCAACATGAATTCTGAAAACACTAAGATTGAAGGCCTACAAAAAATAGCATCACAGTTGCTCATCCAAAACCAAAATTAACCTAAACCGAACACAGATGCCCACTGAAAGTACCACCATTAACGTTGAAAGGTATTGCTAATCTCTCAAAGGGAGTGTTTGCCTTTGCCCTTGCATGTCAAACCTTCATCTACCTCAATACAACCACAGCTCCTAAAATTCATGAAAAAGGATGGGAGGAAAATGTTTTGGACCTCATTTTCCTATTTGGACAGGCCAAAATTATTTATGAAATTTTCCATGTTGATTGAGGGAACAGTAACAGAACGGAAATAATGTCCAGAACCTGGTATTGGAAGGCAGTTGAAACAGCTCTGTTTGTTCTAAAGCAATCACACCAGGAACAATAAGGTCTGTGCAATTGTGGTACCGCAACAGAGAAAATGAATAAACCTCACAGGCTAGCAATTCCCATAACCCTTGAAAACGCTTCACTCTGTTCATGAGTATGAACAGTAACCACAGAAATTATAGAAGCCACTAAAAAGCCAGGGTGGTCTAAGCCTTCTTTCCTCTGTTGACTGGTTCCAAAAATTCTGGAGTCCAAGTGAAGGCATGGCTACAACAAAAAATGAGCTTACCTTGTATATAGTGGCTTAGTGGCAAGGCCTCAAATTCTGGCCATTTTAGCCTTTTCTGATCACGTGGCCTTTTAGCTGTTTGGAAGAACAGGCTAACTTTTTAAAGGAAATGTGCTAATGCATATAAGACAAACAGTATTTATTTGTTTGCATCCTGCCTTCCCCGGCCCAAATTGGGCTCAGGGCAGGTAACAACATTAAAACTATAATACAAAAACCATGACACATGTACTTTTCAAACCAATAAATATCAGACCATATTAGGCAGCATAAAACCATATTAAAACAACAGATGGCTCTCGATAGAGTATCACAACCGCTGAGAGGCTCAGCAGTCAGACAGTCCCCCTCGCAAAGTTTGTAATGAACAAGATAGAAAAAAGGGGGGAGCTAGGGAGGCCAGCACAGAGGACACCCGCGGCTGTCCTCAGTTGTAGGAAGAACTTCATCTATCCCCACGTCAGTTCAGATTGTAGGTGAAGGGTGCATGTTTGAAAGTTCCCCTGATCATTAAAAAAAAAAAATCCCTCCACATAGAAAACTAGCATATCAGGGAGTAGAATAGTTCTCCATGAACTATTTGCCACATGATATAGATATGGATATTAGTGGTAATGACAAGAAAGAAAGAAAGAAAGAAAGAAAGAAAGAAAGAAAGAAAGAAAGAAAGAAAGAAAGAAAGAAAGAAAGAAAGAAAGAAAGAAAGAAGGAAGGAAGGAAGGAAGGAAGGAAGGAAGGAAGGAAGGAAGGAAGGAAGGAAGGAAGGAAGGAAGGAAGAGACAATAAAGTACATGAGATTGTCCTATTTATCATTACAATTCCCACTTGTTCCTCTCTCAAAAAAATCAAAAGTATATTGTGGTATCACTGAGAGCACAGGCTGATTCTTCACTTAGTTTCCATTACAGTTGTTGCAAACTTCGCTGTGAACGTGTATGATACTTCTGAGCAAACCTATTTCAGATTTGACTACAAAGCTCTGGCACATTCCAATAATATGCCCATGAAATGCATTTCCCAGAATGTTTCCCATTTTCCCATTTTACTATCACAGGTTGTTCAAACATGTTTTGTGAATAGGGAAGACAAACCATCATTTGGACAGATGGTAAAAGCACTCAGACAACCACTCTCAAGCGGCAAGCGACATCTCATGGTACTAAAACAGCCATATAAATCAGGAGCCATCCTTTTCCCATTTCTCTTCCTCACACACACAAACATGCACGCACACTCACATTTGAAAGCCCCATGGTGGGATTGCCATAAATTGGCTGCAACTTGATAGAACTTTACACACACACACAAACCCAGAGCATTGCTAAGCAAAGTTACACCTTTCTAAGCCCGTTGACTTCAATGGACTTTGAAGGGTGTGACTCTGTTTAGTATTGCTCTGTAAAATCAATCAGCATGTAAGATTGCCTTGACTGTTAGGAATAGAGCTTGTGGGGAGTAGTTATTGGATCATGTATACTATTTTAAAGTTTAAACCAAAAATTAGATTTGAAACACCAATCATTTGTCATATTTTGGACTTATCTCAGCATTCTTCGCCTTGTAATACCTAGAGAATCCTATGACATTAACAGAGAACCTCACAGTCTGTGTTCAGCTTATAGATGAATACATTTTTTTTTAAAAAACCCTGACATTTACTTATCCAGGTGTTCTGGATGCCTATCATTTTCTGGCACTGATTCTACCTTAAACTGCTTTCTGCACAAATACCAGGAGGATAAAATTCCTCACAATGTGAAACAAGTTAGCAGAACATTGACTTTTTTCCACTTGTCAGTCTCTTTATCATTTCAAAGCTCATTGCTGTTTTTATTTAAAAAATAAATAAAACTGAGCAATGAATAGACTTCTTTTTAAAAGACTCTTTGTACCTGCTGAGGAGGCCAGATGGCCATAACAAATTTGTCAGTGGAATTTCTTAAGGTTCATTCCAAGAGGACGACAGGCTCACAATACTCCTGTAGTTTTGAATGGGGCAAAGAAGAGACTTGAAGGAGATGCTTTAAAAGTGAGGGGTTTATGCATGTCAGTCATCCTGCAAAACATTTACCCGATCCATACAGCTTCTCATCAAATTTCCAAACAGGAATATAATCTATCCATATCTTTAGGTATGTAGACAAGAGTTGTTCCAAGTTCACTTTTGCTGCAGGGATTTGTAAAGCTGTTTCCAGATTTGAGTTCATTCACAGTTCTTCTTTGTTAGTCAGCATGCTTTTCTTCCACAATAGGGAATGGACACTTCATGTTCTAGTCCAGCCATCTGAATTCCTTTTACTACTGGTCACAGGAAAACTGGCAAGCCCTGCCATAAAGAAACATGCCATCTTCATTTGGCAGATTCCAGAAAGGTGTGTTTGTTTTTTCACCTCCATTTCACTATGTCATTAAAAATGAGATCCCTTCCAAGAAGACAGAGAAATATTATTTTGAATTTTTTTACGTCAAAACTGACATTGAATGAACTCATTATATAGTCTTGTAACCTGGTTCCATCCGACTTTCTGGATTACAGATGTAAGACAATTCCAGGGCTGGATTGGGTTGTTAAGGCAGCAAACTGAGCCAAGTGACCCCTAGGGTGAGTCTGTACCTCATATCATTGTAATGATGGCCCTGGTCTGAGATGAGTGGTCCGTGCAATGCTGCCTGCAAGTCCACTCCTGGACAATTCCCATTATTTTAAATGTTCAGCAAGCAACCCTAAAGCTTCATTTTGTGTAGTCATTAACTCTGAAGAGATCAATTTCTCAATTAATCTCAGCACTGCTGGACATGCTTTTGAGAGATGGAGATCCACACCTTTTCCAGCACCAACATGCATTTTTACACGTTGAAAGTTTGGGCCAGAACTCCTAATGAAATACTATTGTGTGATGATATTCATGGAATATTCTGTAGATCCAACATACCTTCATGTTCATATCATGACCATGAAACAGAATCCAAGGCAGGATTATACAGATGCAAGTAAGCTCGAGTGTCAAAGATAAGTAGGCTTGATTCTCAAATTCTTCTGCCTCACAGTGTCACATTCATGTCAGGTCATGGTTGCTAAAGAAAAATGCGCTGAGGGAAATGTTGAGCAGGCAGGGTGGAAGGGTCAGATAAGTGAGGCTTGGAGCCACCACCACTGCGTAGGGTGTAGTGCCAACTTGACATTTTCTTATCATGATCTTGCTCTTTAAATGGACATGTCATGAATTAAGAAGAAGAAGAAGAGTTGGTTTTTATATGCTGACTTTCTCTACCACTTAAGGGAGACTCAAACCGGTTTACAATCACCTTCCCTTCCCCACAACAGACACCCTGTGAGGTGGGTGGGGCTGAGAGAGAGTGACTTGCCCAAGGTCACCCAGCTGGCTTCCCGTGTAGGAGTGGGGAAACAAATCCAGTTCACCAGATTAGCCTCCGCCGCTCATGTGGAGGAGTGGGGAATCAAACCCGGTTCTCCAGATCAGAGGTCACTGTTCCAAACCAGCGCTCTTAACCACTACACCATGCTGGCTCCGTAACAGCACAGTTTTTTAAAAAAAAAACTGAGTTGTGGGGGGTGAGGAATCAGCACAGCACGTGGGGCATTGCATCCATTGGATGTGGCTGTGGATGTAATCCCTGTTATTTGTCCTGTAAGGAGTGCTGCATAGATTTTATGTGGCAGAACATTAAAAAATGACATGTCCAATAAATAGCCAGAAATGGGGCAGTCTAGAGACCCAGCGTGGTGTAGTGGTTAAGAGCAGCGGACTCTAATCTGGACAACCAGGTTTGATTCCCCATTCCTCCACTTGAGTGGCAGACTCTTATGTGGTGAACTGGGTTGGTTTCCCCACTCCTACACATGAAGGCTGCTGGGTGACCTTTGGCTAGTCACAGTTCCCTCTGAACTCTCTCAGCTCTACCTACCTAGAATCATAGAGTTGGAAGGGACCACCAGGGTCATTTAGTCCAACCCCCTGCACAATGCAGGAAATTCGCAACTACCTCCCCCATACACCCCCAGTTACCCCTAGTCCATACCTCACAAGGTGTCTGTTGTGGGGAGAGGAAGGGAAGGCGATTGGAAGCCGGTTTGATTCTCCTTAAAAGGAAGAGAAAGTCAGCATATAAAAACCAACTCCAACTCCTCCCCCACCTCTTCTTCTTCTTCTTCTTTTTCTTCTTCTTCTCTACCACCTCATTTTCTGCATGTGTGGATAAGGCCAAATATTGAGTTTGGTAAGAGGAGATTATGACAAACTTTTAAACATTTCATAATGAAAACAGTGGCCCTTCAAGTGTTTAAATCTGCTTAGATTGGGTCAATTTTTTCTTCCTATTTTCCTGTCCCTGTTTCAAACATATAAAAAGTATAGCTGTTAAGCTATTAGGTAACCAGTTTTTTTAAAAATCAGGGGCACTCATTTAGTCAAACTACTGCACAGAGAAACTGATATTCTGTTACTGAATCATACTGAGCATTAAAGAAAGATTGCCAGTAGTTTCCCAGAAAGCATAAATGTTAAATGTGTTTAAAAGTGGGTCATTGTAAAAAAAAAAAGCAGAAGAAAAAGAAGAGGAAAAAGAAACATACCTACAAGGCTGCATTATAGAATCATGCATTGCAAGTGTAAAATAGAGGGGTTTACAGTACTTCTTTCATTCCATAATATTATGAAAGATGCCCACGAAGTTTTCAAAAACCACAATCTCTGCAGAATTAATAAGTGCTTCATCAGATTTTCATAAACTCCAATATTGGTGTGAAAAATGTTTTGTAAAGGGTGAAAACCTCAGCCCCCCCTTCATCTATTGCTCTGATATGCTACTGCTTATTTGTTGAGCTTTTCCCTTCATTCTCTTGATGATCCCTCCCATTGAACCAGGGAGCACCTTTAGCTGTTTAGCTACTACATGGTTTGAAGGGAAAATGTAACAATACTTAATTGAAGACTGATCTGTTTTCTAACCCGAATTGTCCTAAATACTTTGTTTAGGCTCAGCACTCCTGCAGGTTTCCTACAATCAAGCAAAGCTGTTTTCATCCTATTCATCCTATTCCCACACAAAACATGCTTGCACTGAGGCTCCGGAATTAGCTTTTAAACATGTAGTATCCATAGAGATGCCAGGTTCACCACAGGGCTGGGGCAGCTGTGGGCACGTGCACACGATGACAGCTCTTCTGGTTTTACTTCTGGAAGCGCCACGTCACCATGGACTATTTAACACTCAAACCCCCAAATTTAACACTCAGTCCCCCTATTTAAAACTCAAAACCCCAAACCCTAAACAAACAAATTTTTGGGGTTGGAGTGCAAAACCAGCCATGGCGATACAGCGCTTCTGGAAGTCAACCCGGAAGTGCCGTCATCGCATGCATGCACCCACGGACACACGCAACCGCAGATCCAGAGTGGCTGGGTGGATTGGTGTGAAATTACACGCCAAGACCACCCACCTGGCAACCATAAGTATCCAACATTATCACTTTCTCTGACACAGTTTTTGAATCAGAAAAACTGGGCTGGCTGCATGGTTCAGGAGGCCTTGATCTTATGACTTGTCATCAATTCCCTGCTCAGATCAACCACAGCTGGCAGAGCGAGTGGTTGCAGCTAGTACCTGGAGGTTGGCAATGACAACCCTACTGATATGGGTGGTCACCACTTTGCATGAACAGGGGAATGCCTGTCTTTTCCAGCTTCAGTATGTGTAATCAGATACCCAGTTTTTGGGAGGGTACATGTTCCCATGCACCAAAGCTGGGAAAAGGCACATTGCTCTTTTCACAAAAAAATGTCGACCCTATATATCAGCAGGATTGCAAGAAGCACCATCTCTCCTATGTGCAAAATGGTAATGACTGAAAAGGGCTTCCTCTGCTTCATGAAAGCTACATGAGCTGTGATTCCTTTTTGTAGAAATCTTCAGGCTGAATGGCCACTTAAGGCTCCTCTTCATTCAAACTGCACCCTGGGTTTCTCTTCATTGCTTCTTTTTGAAAACTCTTTGCCTTTCTTTGGGAAGTGTTGGGAAAACATTGCGGAGATAATAGGCTGTCTGCCTGGGGAAAGGTAGTGCCTACAAAGTAAGGAAATCCACTGTCGTACTTTCCTGGCATATTCCCAGCTTCCATCTCAGTTCCTGTTCTATGCTTCGTAGGCCGGTTGCAGATTAGTACAAAGGCCTCCGTGGTTTGCCTTCAATCACTCTGGATTATGCACTTTTGCCAACTCAGTGGTTTTCCCCCTCTAAATGTTATTGTGTTAAATTGGCCAAATTCTTGTCTAGTGGTCAGTCTAGTGGTCAGAAATGCAGTGGTTTTTCTAACAGTGGTCAGTGTGTTTGTTTTTCAAGGGGATTTCAGAATTGGTTTGGAAGCAGGGAAAACAATGCTTGTTCAGAAGCTAAACCCATAGGTTGCTGACCCATTAAGAATCCAAGCAGGATATGAAGAAATTGTTGAAGTTGATTGTTGGATGAGTTTCAGACTTTCAGATAAATCAATCTGGCCACCACATTTCCCCCAGCAAAAGCAGAGTAAGGGAAAGAGAAGAGAAATTACTATTTTTATTGCTAAAATGTGAGAGTAGCAGACTCTACTTCTAAAACATGAGGGCTAATTGGAGAAATTCCAGTCATCGAATACTAGGGTTGCCAGTTCTGGGTTAGGAAATTCCTGAAGATTTTGGGGGTGGATCCTGGGGAGGACAGGGACATCAGTGGAGTACAGTGTCCTAGAGTCCACCTTTCAAAGTAGCCATGTTCTCAAGGGGAACTGATCTCTGTAACCTGTAACTTCCAATGTAATTCTGGAAGATCTCCAGCTACCACCTGGAGACTGGCAACCCTACCGAATACTCTGGTTTTTTAATTGCGTGTTTCAATTTGGTAATTCATGGCAGAAAGCCATGACTAATTTCAGAAGTACTGTAAAACCTTGGTTGTTCTAGAGGGTATTTTGTGTAGTCTGATTTTTTAATCTGAGTTCAGTTGATTGACTGGTTCTTTCTTTCTTTCTTTCTTTCTTTCTTTCTTTCTTTCTTTCTTTCTTTCTTTCTTCCTTTCTTCCTTTCTTCCTTTCTTCCTTCCTTCCTTCCTTCCTTCCTTCCTTCCTTCCTTCCTTCTTGATTGTTTCTTATAAATTTGTTTTTATTTTATTGTCAGCAAGTTGCCTTTTTAACAGAAAGGTATGACCTTAAACATATTTTAAAATAAATGCCAGAAACCTTCTCTTCCTGCCATCGGGTCAACAGTGTGACATCTGGGTTTCCCCAGAAGTGACGTCAGTGCTCTCTAGGAATTGCCAGATTTCTGGCAATTCATAGAGAGGACTGACATATCTTTTGGATTTTCCCTGGAAGTGATATCATACCATCATTGGAGCCCTATGACCCCTTCCCCTGGACTCCCGCCACTTGCCAGGCTGTGCCTGTCTACCCTAGCAATCACTCTCCTAAAAAGAACCTGGAGCTGTGTAATGCATTTGATAGTACTCCTTAGTGATTAGAAAAAATTGCAGTTGACCACACAATAATGCTTTTTAATTGCTCATGTGAACAATTGCTCACGTGAGTAGACCACTCAAATGAGCAATTATTTGTGAGAGTTCCATTTTTGACTGAATTGACTCAGAGAAACAAGATAAACAACTGTCATGGCTCAAAATGAAAATGCTGATTTTACTGCCATCAAATGCAAAATACCACTGACCTTGAGTTGGGAGGACCAAAGGTTCCAAAAGCATTTGAGAGGTTCTTTGAAAAGTTCCATTGAGAGGTTCTACTCATTCCTGACCAGGGAAGTGTCTAAAGGTAACAGACAACTGCATTTCACACTCTTCGGATGGTCCTTGTTTGGGTGAATTCTGCTCTCTCCACTCCTCTTCAACTTGTCTCTGAAGACACAGACAGGGCAATGTTGATCAGATACATAGAGGACAGTATGCCATCATCAGCCAAGTCTATCTTTCCTTTTCGTCTGGCACATTTTAAAAAATTATCCCACACCTGAACATAAATATTGCTTTTAGAGACATGAATATAAACTAACTGCAGCTGTAAAGAATGTCTGTTGTGAATCAGTGTAGGGGTTGTATGGCTATGATTTACCACGGCTTTCTTGTTATGTAAATTATGCATTTAAAAGCAATTTTATGATGTACCACTCAAAGCACTAACATGGCCAAAGATCATCATTATCAGAAGACGGCAAGGACTTAATGTGGACAGAATTATTTTAAAAACAAAGGTGGTGGTGCTGATAGATGATGTTATGAACTCTCAGTTCTGGAAACATATGATATGTGATCCTTTCTTCAGTGCCTGGTTCAATAGGACATCGAGTACGTTGGTAAACCTTGTATTCCTCCTCTTCCCTTATTCCACACCTTAAGCCAGCTCTACAAGCAAGTGCGAAAGTGCAGGTGTGAATTGCAGGTGCTAAATCTGGCATCGAAGTATCCACTGGGAATACTGCCAAGCAAACACAGCTGAAGTGGAATAGGTATCTCTCCTGACACCAGAATGCTGAAGGAGCCAGGTCCTTGATCTGCAATCCGATAGCAAGACCTGCAGCCTCCACTGCTCATGTTGTTTCTTTTTCGGTGACAGTTTTATAGTCAGTTGTATAAAATTATGCATGGTTTGGAGAGACTTTTCTCCCTCTCTCAAAATGCCAGAACGCGGGGTCATCTGCTGAAGCTGGAGGGTGAGAGATTCAAAACAGATAAAAGGAAGCATTTTTTTTCACACTATGCATAGTTAAATTGTGGAACTCCCTGCCCCAGGATGTGGTGATGGCTGCCAGCTTGGAAGACTTTAAGAGGGGAGTGGACATGTTCATGGAGGAGAGGGCCATCAATGGATACCAGTCAAAATGGATATTAGTCATGATGCATGCCTATTATCTCCAGGATCCAAAGAGCATGCCTATTATCTTAGGTGCTGTGGAACACAGGCAGCATGGTGCTGCTGCAGTTGTCTTGTTTGTGGGCTTCCTAGAGGCACCTGGTTGGCCACTGTGTGAACAAACTTGATGGGCCTTGGTATGATCCAGCATGGCTTCTCTTATGTTCTTATGTTCTCCCATTTCCTTCACGCAGACTTCTACTGGAGGCACAGGCCAGCCCCGATCACTCGGATGGCAGGCAGTCATCTTTGATTTTTTCTTTTGCTGACTTCCTTCATTTCCCCGAATCCTTTTTGTTTGTTTGCTTTATTCCATTGTTTTAAAATGTAAAGTGAGCTGACCTCCCTGATCACAG
Source organism: Euleptes europaea (assembly GCF_029931775.1). Classification (NCBI taxonomy): domain Eukaryota; kingdom Metazoa; phylum Chordata; class Lepidosauria; order Squamata; family Sphaerodactylidae; genus Euleptes; species Euleptes europaea. The sequence continues at coordinate 22,014,338 of NC_079318.1, read as the reverse complement.
TTTACATTCCACTGCTCGCTTGTTCCTTCTTTTGACTGTTTTGCAGAATGGAAGATTTATCATGGAGTCCCTGTGTCGTCCAGTACTGTTTTCAGAAGGTTCTGTTCCTTCAGCCCGCTGAAGGTTTTTGGTGAGCCGGCTAACAAGAAATAGTAGTGTGGGCTGGTTCTTGTTTCTATAGATAGTTGTTGGTTGTGCTCGTACAACTCCTAAACTTGTTTCCTTCAATACATCATTTGTAATATTTGTTGTTAAATTATAGCACGGGGAGCTCCAGTCTTACACAGTATCTCCAGAATCTCCATATCAACTGTGGAGGAAGCTGAGAAGATTTTGTTACCATAATTGTCTTTTTCTGCTCCAGTAAAAGGTAAACGTAAAGGTCCCCTGTGCAAGCACCAGGTCATTCCTGACCCATGGGGCGACGTCACATCCTGACGTTTTCTAGGCAGACTTTGTTTGCGGGGTGGTTTGCCAGTGCCTCCCCCAGTTATCTTCCCTTTACCCCCAGCGAGCTGGGAACTCATTTTACAGACCTTGGAAGGATGGAAGGCTGAGTCAACCTTGAGCCGGCTACCTGAAACCAACTTCTGTTGGGATTGAACTCAGGTTGCGAGCAGAGCTTCGACTGCAGTACTGCAGCTTTACCACTCTGTGCCATGGGGCAGTTCTGCTCCAGAACTGGCATTAATTCCATCTGTTGCTTCTGGCTGCCCTGTGAAATGGTCAGAAATCTACTAGCTCTGTTGCCCAAGAGGGATACAAAGCAATTCTTCAGATTTGTTTGCTTTCTTCCAGTCAGTACCAAGTGGGAATTTACAATGTCTTTCTCTTGCTGACGTTCTATTTACAAGAGAAAAAAAGGTACCTTCTGCTAAACTGTCTTCCATTCATCTTTATTTCTGACAGTTTCTCTCATTTACTTTTAACGATGTATCTCTTTTTTTAATTGTTCAAAATTGGCAATTGAATAGTGGTATATTACTGTACCATTACAGCAATACATGTAACAGGTTCTCTGAATTCCCAGCTTTCATTTTAAAAAGAAGTTTATAGCCCCCTTTCCTTGTGGAGATATGCTTTTTCCTTTATATCTTCACAAGGAAAGGGGTGATAAACATGCTATTTTTAATGAAAGCTTGGAATTCAGGGAGTCTTACGTATATTGCTATACTGTTATTTTGATCTAACTCTATTCAATTGCTTATTTAAATAAATAAATAAATAACCCCCAGCGGTGACGGGAGAAAACGATCACCATGACATCCATGGAGTCCAGGAGTCTGCCAGCCCCGTAGCCAATTTCCATCTCTGAGGGTGGGCTCAGCCATCTCCGATGGCAGCAGCAGGAAGAAGCCTCAAGTGGCAATGATCCTGTCAGGATAAGTCCAGGGCTTGTTCGGTCCTTTCCTTTGTAAACTTTAAAGGACCACGGGTGGAGGCCAGGTCTAGCTGGCCATCAGGTATTATGGTTCATTCCTAAGAGTTGCTCCAGTCTACGCCCGTTGAAATGAATGGGCTTAGACAGGAGTGACTCTCCTTAGGAATGCACTGTTAGTCAGCAGCTCTCTTCCCATTTTAAAAGCAAGACAGAGTCGCCATCTAAGAACTGTTTCCTGGTGCTCCCTCCTCACCGGCGGGAGCTTTGTTGTGGTAGGGCCGGGGGGGGGCAATTCTTCACTTCCGGGTTTATCCTGGAAGTGATGGGGCGCTCTAGCATGCTCCTCCAAAAACTCTGTGGAAACCATCGAGGTTTTGGAGGAAGGTGCTACAGCTTCCCTGTCACGTTTGGGGTAAACCCGGAAATGATGTTATTCCCCCCCCCCTTCAGCTGGCCTGCTTCTGCCCGCTGACCAGCTGATGGTCGGCGTGCAGCCTGGTTGCTTGGTGGTCAATTGCAGTTGGGAGCCCTAGCTATTTGTCAGGGAAAGAGAGCAATGCGTGTACATACGACAAATATGCCTGTGCTATGTGTAAAGTTCAATATAAAAGAGTTAAAAGGTCCATTACCCAAGCGCACATTAAATCAAGAGAAGGATAGGAATCGAACCCCAAAGTCATAGAATCATAGAGTAGGAAGGGACTACCAGGGTCATCTAGTCCAACCCCCTGCACAATGCAGGAAATTCACAACTACCTCCTGCCCACACACCCTAGTGACCCCCTACTCCATGCCCAGAAGATGGCCAAGATGCCCTCCCTCTCATCATCTGCCTTAGGTCATAGAATCAGCATTGCTGACAGATCTTTCTACTCTGCCAATCTTTCTACTCTGTCTCTTGAACAAAAGGGCCTTTCACCTCTGTTTGAATACTCTGTACAGTTGGAATGTAAATTATTGTTTTGGGTTTTGTCTGTATAACGCATTCGGATAGCTTGTGCCACTTTGAAACAAAACAAAAAATGAAGCTGATATTCCTCTGGTAATTGTGTTACTCTTCATGCTCTTTTCCCCAAGTTCCTGATATTTGTGGCTCCATCGTTGTGATGCTTGGGTCATTTTACTTTTTTTCCACTGCTGTATGGTGCTCCCCCTCCCCACCTCCTGAGTTGTCAGTGCACACGAAACAAGAAACTGCAAGTGCCTGTTCTCTGAATGATCCCATGTTCCCGGCATGTGGTTCTCATTTGGCGAGGCTCAGAAGGAGCAGTGTTCTCCTAACCGCTCCAAATAAAAACCATCTCCTTGAAAACGAAGGAGTCCAATGAGAGGTGATGTCCTCAGGATGTCTTTTAGCCAAAGCCGGCACAAAAAGATGCATTCATTTGCAGGCTCTGCTGCCCTCGCCAGCTCAAGCAGAAGGCCTGTTGCTCCCAATTTCTAAAGCTCCACTTAAGATTCTGGGTATGAGAGAGTTTACATCAGGGAGTTGCTGGGGTCATGTTGAATCAGACCTAGGAATAAAAGTAAAATGTATTCAAGGTTTGAGTAATTCTGACCAGCTTATCAAGGGCAACATCCCCCCTGATTTGCTGTCATGAACAAGAACACTGAGGCTGTTCTCTGTTAAAATAATGATCTGGAGCCAGAAAGCCGGTTACAACCTTGTCTAGGTTGTGGGTGAGGCTATGAAGTCTTAATTTATGTTGTCATCCCAGGATGAAGAGAGTTTTCTTCTCATCCTTGGCCTGGCTTAGAGATATACTGGGAACAGTCTTAATCCTGAACCCAAGCCAGCACTGATCCTGTTCAGTAGAGCAGTTGTTCTGAAGTGTTTAAATGTGAATTACACGCTCTTCTGGCGTGCATCATTCTTTTCCAGTGATGTGCACTTGGATGGTGAGCCAGTTAATTTGTCAGTAGCTAGGCCACTTGGATATTTGATGCTGCATCTAGAAGTCCATTTCTCAAAATCAGCTACATTGTTAATAGCAGCCGCCATAGGATTGTTAAGGTGAGCTGAGATTTATTTTTATAAGTGATCTTGGAAGATTTTTCACTTTGGCAAGCTATCTCTTTCCTAAATACCTAGAAGACACAAATTGCCCATCCCTGTCTTTTGTCTTGGGAGGTAGTTGAGAAAAGCTTTGGAAAAATTAGTGACTGTTATTATGCTTTTCTCCCCTCTTTGCTATTTACTCCTTTACTCTTTCACTGAGACCTTAGAGTATTTCTTCATTCATTAGAGAGCCACAAGCCAGTAACAGTAATTACACAGCTGCCTAGAAGGAGGGAATAGGGAAGGACCTGGTCACCCCAGGGCTCTGTGGACCTGGATAAGTCATAATTTGTTTTCATATGATGTTTAGATTGGGTCTGAGTGATGACGCAGGGTGACTGATGCTGGAATGAATCTTTGTCCAGGGGCTTGTAGTTGCTGTCAGTTATTCTGCTAATGGCTGGGTCTCAGTTGAATAGTACAAGCACAGATTCAGGTACAGAACACCATTTGCACAGCTGCTGTATCTAAAAGGGTCCTTTAGAGATCCACAGACTGGAACACATGGTGGAAACTTTGTTTGCCTTTCGAAATAAATAAATAAATCATCAGCCACCCAACCATACACTCCATGGCGAAGAGAAATACTTTTTCATAGCGTGATGAAATGTAACTGAGGCCCACACTGACCATTTTCCTTTGGTTAGATCACTGATTCCCAAAGTGTGTGCTGGGGCTCATGTCTCTTCCAGAAGAACAGAAATGTGCCTTGAAAAATTAAGGCACCACATTATATGCATCCATTAGACTTAGGTAGCCCATGTAGTTCCACATATTTGCAATATAGAGCTATAAGAAGAAGAAGGGTTAGTTTTTATATGCTGATTTTCTCTGTCTTTTAAGGAGAATCAAACTGGCTTACAATCTCCTTCCCTTCCTCTCCCCACAACAGACACCTTGTGAGGTAGGTGAGCCTGAGGGAGCACAAAGAGAACTGTGACTAGCCCAATGTCACCCAGCAGGCTTCATGTGAAGGAGTGGGGAAACTAACCCAGTTCACCAGATTAGAGTCTGCTGCTCATGTGGAGGAGTGGGGAATCAAACCCTTTTCTCCAGATTAGAGATGATTAGCTATCATCTTAAGAGAAACCAGGATTCACTGTATTACACCTCACAGGCATGGGAGAATTGCACCATGACCAATATCCAGAAAACACAATCCCATCCATGACTTCTGATTGACTAGGGGTGTCCTGAATGTCACAGTGAACATGTCTGGCAGGCAACTGTGCCCCTTTTGACAGCCATGATCACTTGTAAGCCAAGCCTTGGACCTCGTCCCCCCAGTGTGATCTGCCCTGAACATCTGCTGAACTGCTTTGTAGCTACACAGTAGTTGTGGGGTACACTTTCATTTGCTTCTGACTTGTGGGCACGTTTACATCATCATAGAAGGTGAAACCGATTCTCCCTCGAGGTCATGGATGGGCCAGATAATTCAATGACATGTGAGACAGAAACTATGACTCCCTGTGATAAAACACAAATGCATGAAATAAAACGGTAAATACAGTTTTGAATCCATAACTGACTGAATGGTTTGCTCGCTCTTAATGTTAAAAAAATTTCTGTGGAGCGTTGTGTAGCAGTGACAGATCTGCAGTGGGGAGAGGAATGGGACTCCCATTGGGCTGTGTGAGAACGTATATGCATGGCATCATGTTGCCAATATCACTGTACAGTCCAAATATGCAGAAAGCAACCTACTAGACAGGCTTGAGCTGCTCACAAACAGCTGAACTGTCAAAAAAAATTGCCTCCCTGTTCACAACTGGTGAGTAGAACGTGAGCTGAACAAGCAGGTGCTTGAGTGCCCCCTTTATTTGACTGCTGGGCGGGATGCTGCGAAGCAATACTGGCCGGGTTATCCGGCAGTTGCAAGGAGGATGTCTACCCATTGTCCTGGCAGAATTAAACGCGCTTCCACCTTGAATTCTCTTCTGAATCCTACGGCCCACTTATTAAAACAAAATGCAAAAGAGTGGCCTAAATGCAATTCCTCTTTGATCTTGTTGCACAGGTCTCTACTTAGACATGTGCATGAAGAACAAAACCAGTTGCTTTAACTAGGCAATGGTGAATTTTCACAGTGGAAAAACTTAGGCAGGATAGGCTGGTGGAAGGGAAGTACAGGAGATATAAAGCAAAACGATAAGATGAATTGTGACAGCAGAAACTATTATATAGTAGCGGTTTAATATTAAATGTTTATACAATATATATGATATATATAAAAGAATATATATATATAACATAATCAGGTTAGGTAAGTTTTTTTTAGTAAAAGGCGAATTATATATATATGGTACTGAAGTATAATAAGCAGTGCATTCTGTAGGTTTAAGTAGACATTTAGTCTTTCATCTTCTCTATATGGTTTGCTCATATTTTATATGTACAAATATAATGTTTTTTTTAGTACAATAGATGGTAGGAGGGTTATAGACCTGCTCTGAATAAGGGTTGATTTGAATGGGAGACTTCCAAGGAATACCAGGGTCCTGACACTGACACAGGCAATGGCAAACCACCTCTGAAGAAAACCCTACAGGACTGCCATAAAACAGCTGTGACTTGAAGGCAAAAAGAAATTGAAACTAAAGGAGAAACCATGTGCTGGAAAGCCATCAAATTTTTGCGAACTATCACACTCTAATCCTTTCAGATTTTTGATGTCGCTGCAAGAGGTCAGCAACGAATGTCTTCAAATGTTGATGCTCAAATACAGGTTGAGCTACGCTTTGCATAAGTGACCAGAGCTTGTTTCTGGGAGGTCAAACCTGTATCTAGGGTTGCTAAATTCCAGGTACTAGCTGGAGATCTCCTGCTATTACAACTGGTCTCCAGCCAATAGAGATCAGTTCACCTGGAGAAAATGGCCGCTTTGGCCATTGGACTCAATGGCATTGAAGTACCTCCCCTCTCCAGACCCTGCCCTCCTCAGGCTCCGCCTCAAAAATCTCCCACCGATAGCGAAGAGGGACCTTGCAACCCTACCTGTATCAGAGTTACCCAGATCAGAAGGCAGAATTCAGAAATATTATTAATAAGACAGAATGCTACAATTTAAGGACAAGTGCATGTTATAAACACTCAGAGATTACACCACAGGGATCAGGGATTCAGAAACTTGTAATTTTTTTTTTAAAAAAATAGGGTGGTTCTTTAATGGTTGAGGAGCCATGTTTCATCACTCTTTGAGTTCTTTGTCTAAAAACCTGAATTAAAAATATTTTTTTGCTAGTATATATGATGGGACACACCCAGCAGGACAAGAATGGCAAGCCCAGTGCCAAAAGGAAGAACAGAAAAAGAAAACATAAGCTGCAAAAGAGGAGAACCAGCCTATAGAAATAAACCAGAAATACAGTTCAACTGTAACTCATACTGGGACTTGATGTTTTCTGTACTCTCCCACAACACAAAAGAACCAAGTGTAGGAGATGAATGGAAGAACTGTTTTTACTGGGATGCTGTTGAAAATAGCTGGCTTGTGGCAAGGCAAGTGAGCCTTTCCCTAAGCTGTAAGCTTTAAAAGTGCTAACCATTTAAATCAGGGGTGGGGAACCTTTTTCCTGCCAAGGGCCATTTGCACATTTATGACATCATTCAGGGGCCATACCAGGTGTAGATCTCCCGGTGGGTGGGGGGGAAGAGGCTAGGGTTGCCAGGTCTCCAGCCACCACCTGGAGGTTGGCAAGCCCAGGGGAGGCCACACAGAGAAGGCCTGCAGGGTGCCCCCACTCCCCCTCCCAGGTGGAAGGGCAGCCAGCAGTGGGCCCGAGCAAACGAGGTGCCAGGGGGGCAAGGGAGGAAGGAAAACAGAGAAAGAGGAAAAGGGAGGGAGAAAGAAATGGAGAGAGAGGAAGAAAGAAAGAAAGAAAGAAAGAAAGAAAGAAAGAAAGAAAGAAAGAAAGAAAGAAAGAAAGAGAAAAGGACTGAGGGAGACAAAGAAAGAGAAAGAGACAGAGAAAGGAGAAAGAGAGACAAAAAAAGAGGAAGAAAAGAGAGAAAAGCCTTCCCCCCCACACATACACGCACGCTGGCCCCGCGCGACAGGGCCCAGGCTTCCCCTGCCCACACACACACACGGCGGCGCACAGAGCCCCGTGTGACTGGGCCCAGTCTCCATGCCCTCTCCTCCCCAGAGTCCACAAAAGGGCCCCCCCCGAAGCCCGATCGGCTCCTGCATGTGTGCTCTGCCGCCAGGAGCCACCAGCCTCTTTCCCCCTCCCTCTCACTGCTCAACAGCCGACAGTCGGCGAGAGGAGGTCCAAAGGGCGCCGCAACACCGCTGTAAGCCATGGCACCAGGAATACCCTCTGGGAGGGCCATCCTGCGCCCCGCCTCTGCAGCAGGGCCCCGGAGCTCCCGAGGGCTACAAAAGATGTCCTCGGGGGCCACATACGGCCCCCGGGCCTGAGGTTCCCCACCCCTGATTTAAATCATGATTCCAGTTGAAGTATCCACATTTTGCTAGCAGTTGCCAGGAAAGTGTGGAATGGTTGTGAAGAGTTATCCGGGCTGTGTAACGGTTGTCTTGGAATTTTCTTTCCTGACGTTTCGCCAGCAACTGTGGCAGGCATCTTCAGAGTAGTAACACTGAAGGACAGTGTCTCTCAGTGTCAAGGGTGTAGGAAGAGTAATATATAGTCAGAAAGGGGTTGGGTTTGAGCTGAGTATTGTCCTGCAAAAGTAATGTGCTAATCATTGTCCTGTAAGTATCAAGATAATGTGCTAATGAGGATATGGTATGTTAATATGGAACCATTGTATCCTGAAGTGATCTGTTAATGTGTGTAATCCAAAGCTAATCTGCATGGCTATTGTTGAATGTTGTCTTTGTTAGTCTGGAGGTTTTTTAGAACAGGAAGCCAAGCCTTATTCAGTCTTAAACTCTCCTCTTTTCTGTTAAAGTTGTGCTGATGTTTATGAATTTCAATGAAATCAGCAAAAGACAAAAGAGACCCCCTCACCTCTGTAGGAGTATATCGTATACCTTGCAGCTGTGGAGAAGTTTACATCGGGACCACAAAACGCAGCATACAAACAAGGATAAAAGAACATGAAAGATACTGCAGACTTGGCCAACCTGAGAAATCAGCAGTGGCTGAACATGGACTGACACAAACAGGACACAGGGTCTTATTCCAAGACACTGAAAGACTGGACAATTCTACCAACTATTTTGTCAGATTGCACAGAGAAGCCATTGAAATTCATAAACATTAGCACAACTTTAACAGAAAAGAGGAGAGTTTAAGAATGAATAAGGCTTGGCTTCCTGTTCTAAAAAACCTCCAGACTAACAAAGACAACATTCAACAATAGCCATGCAGATTAGCTTTGGATTACACACATTAACAGATCACTTCAGGATACAATGGTTCCATATTAACATACCATATCCTCATTAGCACATTATCTTGATACTTACAGGACAATGATTAGCACATTACTTTTGCAGGACAATACTCAGCTCAAACCCAACCCCTTTCTGACTATATATTACTCTTCCTACACCCTTGACACTGAGAGACACTGTCCTTCAGTGTCACTACTCTGAAGATGCCTGCCACAGCTGCTGGCGAAACGTCAGGAAAGAAAATTCCAAGACCAAGGTTACACAGCCCGGATAACCTACAAGAACCAATGAACTCTGACCGTGAAAGCCTTCGACAATATTTAGGTTGTGAAGAGGTTCTCATTGTGGCACCATTGGTTATGTCAAGGGTTGCTAACCTCCAGGCGGTAGCTGGAGATCTCCCGCTATTACAACTGATCTCCAGGTGACAGAGATCCGTTCACCTGGAGAAAATGGCCGCTTTGGAAGGTGGACTCTATGGCATTATACTGCATTGAAGTCCTCCCCACCCCAAGCTCTGCCCTTCTCAGGCTCCACCCCCAAAATCTCCAGGTATTTTCCAACCCAGAGCTGGCAACCCTAGTTAAGTGTAAAGTCAGGAATAGTTAACATGCAGGATCTTTGATTCTTGTAACTTCTGTAGATGGGAGGGAAGGCAGCACGGTACAGCCCGATCTCGTCAGATCTCGGAAGCTAAGCAGGGTCAGCCGTGGTTCGTATTTAGATGGGAGACCACCAAGGAATACCAGGGTCGCTGTGCAGAGGAAGGCACTGGCAAACCACCTCTGTTAGTCTCTTGCCTTGAAAACCCCATAAGGGGTCGCCATAAGTCTGATGCAACTTGATGGCACTTTACACACAAACACAACTTCTGTAGATGAGTATAATGCATTCTATGGTACTATAAGAAATGAGAAAAAATGGAAACCTTTTCTGGAGTTAGTAGGAGTTAAACAGTGAATTTAAAAAACCTCAGCTGTCTTTACTGTAGTGAATATAGGGGAGGATTGGGGAAAAAAGCATTTCTAGCTAACAGGTATGAGAGCTGGAACATTGTGGAGTTGAGTGTTACAGTCAGGCCAACCTGATACTTCCAGCTTCGATTTTAAAATTATACAACTATTTTGGCTGCTAGCAAAACATGTGAGGGTGCCAGCCCTGGCTGGTATGTATGTCACTTTCATGTCCTTGTTTAGTCTCTCACCTATTGGATGCAAGTGTGTGTGTCTCCCTGCCCTCATTGTACACTCAATTTAAATGCTAATACATTTGTGTGGTTACTCAACTTCCATGCATGATGATATCAATGACTCATTCAACTGTGATAGGGCCAAGGCCTTGAAAGCATGTAGATATGATCTTTTTACCAGTATGAGAGAGTTAGAGCTCAGAACGAGATGGGCCTGGAAGGTCTCTTTCCCCTCTTTCCCTTTGTACATGATCCCTATATTTGATGCAAAAGGCTTTGTAACAGCAGTTCCAAGTAAAGGGTAATGCAGAAGCCATGCTCTCAGTGCTATCTTTGATTTGGTGAAATAGCATGAAGAAAATCCTTTCTTTCTTTCTTTCTTTCTTTCTTTCTTTCTTTCTTTCTTTCTTTCTTTCTTTCTTTCTTTCTTTCTTTCTTTCTTTCTTTCTTTCTTTCTTTCTTTCTTTCTTTCTTTCTTTCTTTCTTTCTTTCTTTCTTTCTTTCTTTCTTTCTTTCTTTCTTTGCAAACCAGTGACCAAAGGCATCCACATAAGTAAGCCTTTCACTTGCTGATTTTATGTTTTCTGTCTGCTTTTTCTTTTTTAAGAAACTACCTTTATTTTGCAAGAGTGTTTTCTAGCAGGGTATCAGGTTTTGCGCCCGTGCTTTAGGAAACAGCCTAGATTATTTGGTTACATGCTTTCTTGAAAAGGTCTTCATGCTCTGATTAGCAGATGAACTGTAATAAAGTTACAGTTTTTTTTGTTCTGTTTCTTTCATGTTGTCATCACAATATACAATGATTACATATGTATAGTTAACCTTCTTGCCTTCTAAGCCCATTTGTCTTCCTTCATAACCATTTGTATGGTACTAGCATTGATAAGACCTTCAAGGTCTTATAAATTAAAATATAGTAGCGAGAGCGCCACTGGTCCTGCAGCCCTTCCAAAACCAAATTATTGGCTCAGAAGAGAAAGCACTTCCTGGCTTCAGTTTTATTGAGGTAATGTTTTAATTTTGCCAACACACAAGGTTCATCTAATGAAAAAAGCCTGGTATAGCTGGACCATCACAGCCAGCCTTCATTCCCTTCCAAATCCTCCAATGTTAACATCTGGCATTTTAGAGATTGCATTTTGTATTCTTGAACGTTTTCCACCCCTACACTCATGCGTGGTAAACTCCCACTATCCTAAGAGAATGGGGTGTTGGAGGAGAGTGTTACGGATACCCCGGACTGCCCAAAAAACAAATCAGTGGGTTATAGATCAAATCAAGCCTGAACTGACCCTAGAAGCTAAAATGACTAAACTGAGGCTGTTGTATTTTGGTCACGTCATGAGACGACAAGAGTCACTGGAAAAGACAGTCATGCTAGGAAAAGTTGAGGGCAGCAGGAAAAGAGGAAGACCCAACAAGAGATGGATGGACTCAATAAAGGAAGCCACAGCCTTCAATTTGCAAGATCTGAGCAAGGCTGTCAAAGATAGGACATTTTGGAGGACTTTCATTAATAGGGTCGCCATGAGTCGGAAGCGACTTGACGGCACTTAACACACACATCCTAAGAGAAAGATTGTCCGTTGTAATTTTTCACCATCACAGGAGCAAACATAAGGTAAGCCAATGATACCACTAACCATAACACTTAAAATCTCTCATTACTGATGTGTTGCTGGGGGTAAAGGGAAGATACCACTAACCATAACACTTAAAATCTCTCATTACTGATGTGTTGATTAAAGCAGGGGATCCCATGCTTTGGGCCCTCTCCCCCGGCACTGTCCTACTGGCCGGCGGGGATCTTACCAGGCGCAAAATGAAGCCTAGGCCTCGACATCAGGGCACTGACATCACTCCCAGAAGGGGCTTCATCGCACCAACAATGACGTGGGAGACGCTCTGGTATTTGGGCAAAAGTCTGTGGTAAAAACAGCTCCTAACATAGAATTTTTGCCCCCAAACCAGAGCATCTCCCATGTTGTCGGTAACTTGATGCAGACCAGGGGTCTGGCAACCCTGTCTCAAACATGGAGTGGGGGATTGCTCCATCATCCCTCCTTAAATGGCATTCTGTGGCCTCATTCTATCTGAAATTGCTCTATCTCTAAATCTCTATTTTGAAAGGTTACGTCATCCTCTTTGTTTTTATGACCTACCTCTACTATGAGAGCAATTTTGTGACTGCTGTTTTATGCAGAATTGTGATATTGTTGATGGGTACTACTTTTATGCTGTGCTATTTTTATGCTGTTTTTATTCCTCTGGTAAGTATTTTGCCAGTTTATTTATTTCATTGTTATGTTTTTATTTTGTGAGTTGCTTCAAGCAGATCTCTGACCATGGCCTTGAACGTTTCCACACAAATAAATAACTCTCTCATCTATTTCAGCTTGCCTGATTACTTATTTTCTAATTATCTCCATGTCACTTTCCTTTTGCCCTGACCTGGGTGGCCCAGGCTAGCCTGATCTCGTCAGATCTCAGAAGCTAAGCAGGGTCAGCCCTGGTTAGTATTTGGATGGGAGACCACCACGGAAGACCAGGGTTGCTGTGCAGAGGAAGGCACTGGCAAACCACCTCTGATATCCATGAAAACCCCAAAAAAGGGGTCGCCATAAGTCGGCTGTGACCTGATGGCACTTTACACACACAGGAAGATACTACGCACATTGTGGAGAGTGCATTGTTGATGCCATCCTCCAGGTGGGGCTCGGGGATCCTCCAGAATTACAGATCATCTCCAGTCTACAGAGGTCACTTCCCCTGGAGAATCTGGATGCTTTGGAGGATGGACTCTATGGCATTGTACCCCACTAAGGTCCTCTCCAGGCTCCATCCCCAAATCTCCAGGAGTTTTCCAACATGGATCTGGCAGCCTTACCCCTTTCCCTGGCCAGTGGCTGGGGGGACCGGGCAACCATACAGTGCATATACCTGGGAGCTTATAAGCATTATGGTTTGTGTATGCAGGAATCCCTGTGATCGTAGGGTTATATCTAAACTGGGTCTTATGCAGTTGCATCATGGAATGAGGTCTCCTTGTTCTGCTTTCAGTGCTCCTTCAAAAAAGCTCAGATGTATGCTGGAGGTCTAGAAGAGAATGTCACGGTGCACAGCTGTGATATATTGAAAATCCAGCCGTCTTTAAAAATCATATAGAACTAAAATACTTTTAGGTATATGACCATACATAGTAGGAGACAAAACTTCTGTGGGTGCCTAATCCCCCAAAACAAAGGGTTATCCATGACTACAAGTCAAAATGAATACTAGTCATGACGCATACCTGTTCTCTACAGTATCAGAGGAGCATGCCTATTATATTAGGAGCTATGGAATTAAGGCTGGATAATGCTGCAGCAGTTGTCTTGTTTGTGGGCTTCCTAGAGGCACCTGATTAGCCACTGTGTGAACAGACTACTGGACTTGATGGGCCTTGGTCTGATCCAGCATGACTTTTCTTACGTTCTTATTTATCTTCATTTAGAATCATAGACTCATAGAGTTGGAAGGGGCCATACAGGCCATCTAGTCCATCTAGACACTTATGGTTTGCACTGAAATGTAGAAAGATGACAGGGAGGTTTTAAATTAGTGGTTTTTAACTTTTTTTATTAAAAGAAGTTCACCTTTTGTTGGACACAGGGGCCATTTTTGCATGGTAATTAACAGCGCATTCCAGGCTGAATTGGCCCCGCATTTTTTTTAAATTTTACACACTAAACCGTCATTCTGGAAGTGACTGCGAAGCCGGCGCGTACCTGCTTTGCATTACTAAAGAGCCCATTTAACGCGACCTTTGATTTTTGCTGCGAAGAATCCCCCTCAAGGAATCATCCAAAACAACAGAGGCGCATTAGCTATGCACATGCTAATGACTATGCAAACAGGAACAAAGGAGTAGGCCAGTGTGTGAGGGGGTAGAATTTCTCTGCTTGCGTCGGGACCTTGAATAGGCATTTTTAAAGTTGCATTTTAAAAAAGAGCTTTGAGAGAGCATCAAAATTGACCATACATAAATGGTCTGTACATTGTTTTGAATTGTATTGCAAATTTTTTCATGTGTGTATTCTCGCAATGCTTTTCTGAAGTGATCCCTGCTCCCTCCCCCATCTGGTAAACCCACTTGCCAGGAAAAAAAAGTTTCAAAAGGGTTGCTGTTCTTAGTGGTCTCAGTCCTGCTGGAGTGATAGAGGACAGTTGTGTGACTTGTTTCTTTCATATTGCAGCCTTGCCTATTTTGCCTGACTCACAGCCAAACTAGAGCATGAGCGTGACAGATGCTTACACTGATGCCTGGCAACTGTAGATTGATCTATCAAGTTTTGAGCACGCACCTACATGAATAATACTGCTTACTGATGAACGTTGCTGTCTACAAAGGCACAAAAGTAGTACGCACGCTTTAAACGTATCTGATATGAAATGACGCACAAAGTGTCCATGATGACCCTGGGCACTCTTCAGCTGAGCATGCTCGTCAATTATGACCATGTACCAACAGTGGCTGTGTGGCCAGCTCCATGCTGAATGCTGCCAACTTTCCAAATGCAAAATGCTTGGAAATACCAGTCATTTAGATCTGCAAACAAATAAGCAGTGAGATTATATGGAGTGCTACCCTCAAAGGAAAATCGTTGCAAGCAAGGTACACTTGATTTTCAAACATATTTTTGCAAAAGTTACCATCATCCCTTTTTGGTTTGTAATGTTTTTGGTGCATGCGCATTCTCACTGCTGCGTGGGAACTGTAGTGTGGGAACCGGCAGGCGGCAGCACATTGCCTCAGCAATTGCATGCTGTTCCTTTTTCCTTCTGTGTATATATTGTGCATCTTGCCCCCCCCGACTCCCAGATTGGCTGCTGGAACATGTTTCTCTCACCCCTTCATCAGTCCTGACTTCGAAGTGTGCAGTAACAGTTGTCCTAGATTTCCATCATGATGGTTAGATTGCTGTACTACAGGAAGAGCCGGGCTATTGTTCTATAAATTAGATTTGAAAAAAACCCCGCGGCTGCAGTACTGCAGTCCAAGCTCTGCTTACGACCTGAGTTCGATCCCAACGGAAGTTGGTTTCAGGTAGCCGGCTCAAAGTTGACTCAGCCTTCCATCCTTCCGAGGCACTGGCAAACCACCCTGTAAACAAAGTCTGCCTAGAAAACGTCGAGATATGACGCCACCCCATGGGTCAGGAATGACCCAGTGCTTGCACAGGGGACCTTTACCTTTAAGCAAGAACATAAGAAAGGCCATGCTGAATCATTCCAAGGTGCATCAAGTCCAGCAGTCTGTTCACAAAGGGGCCAACCAGGTGCCTCTAGGAAGCCCACAAACAAGACAACGGCAACAGCATTGTCCTGCTTGTGTTTCAAAGCACCTAATTTAATAGGCATGCTCCTCTGATCCTGGAGAGAACAGGTAGCCATGAATACCCCTCTCTTCCATGACCATGCCTACCCCCCTCTTAAAGCCTTCCAAGTTGGCAGCCATTATCACATCCTGGGGAAGTGAGTTTCACAATTTAACTATGCGTTGTGTGAAGAAATACTTCCTTTTATATGTTTTGAATCTCTCACCCTCCAACTTCAGCAGATGACCCCACGTTCTAGTATTATGAGAGCGGGAGAAAAGCTTCTCCCTGTCCACTCTCTCCATACAATGCATAATTTTATAGACCTCTATCATGTCTCCCCTTAACTGCCTTCTTTCCAAGCTAAACAGCCCTAAGTGTTTTAACCGCTCCTCATAGGGCAGTTGCTCTAGTCCCTTGATCATTTTGGTTGCTCTTTTCAGGACCTTTTCAAGCTCTGCAATATCCTTTTAAAGGTGTGGTGACCAGAACTGTACACAGTATTCCATTATTTTCAGCCATCAGAAAGGAAGTTTCTCATCAAGATGAGCGAAAGATTTACAGCCCAAGCCTAAGAACACTTTCCTGGGAGTAAGCCCCATTGAATGGACCTGAGTAGCATTTCGAGTAGAGTTGCTTATTAGGATTGCACTTTTAAATAGTCGAATTTTGAGTAGAAAAGAGCAAGAGTCCAGTAGCACTTTAAAGACTAACAAAATTTCTGGCAGGGTAGGAGCTTTTGTGAGTCACAGCTCACTTCTTCAGACACAGCTACAGTGTCAGTCAAGTGCGCCAGCAGCCTTGGCTTTCCAGTGTGATGGTCAGCAATGGAGACACCAAAGCAGGGCATCAGAATAAAATGCATCTCATTATTAATTACGAATGAAGTAAGAGTTTCAGGGCAATTCACATTACCTTGCCCCAAGAGTCTCTGCCTTTATGTTTAAAGAAAGAGCAAGCAAACAACTTAACAGTTTGTTGGCTGGGTGACGTGAAAGCAAAATTCCCTTCACTTCCCTTCGCTTCTCTTCCCTTCGCTTCCCTTTCCTTCTCCCTTAGAAGCTCCTTGATTCATAAATCTTGAGCAGCATAGCTCTTTCAGCCCATTCCTGAGAATGGGGCTGAAAGTTCTTTGGAGGCGGCGTGACCTGGCTGCCGGCGTAAATTCACGCTGGCGGCGAGGCCAGTCCCGGCAGCAGCCGAGCACCGCGGGACCGTGCCTCCCCCCTCCGCCAGCGCGGCTTCTCCATGGCGCCAGCAACGGTGTGGAGAGGCCACGCTGGCACAGGGGGGCGTTCCAGGGGTGAGCCGGGGGGAGGAGCCGCCCGTTAGGTGGCTCCCTATCCCCTTTGGGTCACTTCCGCCGGCGCTGGGAATGGCGGTGCTGCACCTGCTTTTTAGCAGGCGCAGCCTCGCTGTTCCCTATGGGGCGAAAGGCCCCAGTTAAACAAAAAAAAAGCCGCAAAACGGCTTTTTTTTGTTTGTTTAATGGCGTATGGGAAAGGGCTTTGAAAGAGGCACCGCTGTGCCTCTTCCCCTCCATCCCTGTACGCCTCAGCTCAGGAATGGGCTGTAAATCTATTGTTTAAGGGATATAAGGACTGAGATAAATTTTGCCACTGCCAATGGAAAGGAAAATTTATTAATTATGTTATTATTTCATTTGTCTGCCTGGGACTCAAGGTGGATTAAAAAGGTAAAGGTCCCCTGTGTAAGCACCGGGTCATTCCTGACCCATGGAGTGACGTCACATCCCGACGTTTACTAGGCAGACTTTGTTTACGGGGTGGTTTGGCATTGCCTTCCCCAGTCATCTTCCCTTTACCCCCAGCCAGCTGGGTCCTCATTTTACCGACCTCAGAAGGATGGAAGGCTGAGAACCTTGAGCCGGCGACCTGAAACTAACTTCCTTCGGGATCAAACCCAGGTCGTGAGCAGAGCTTGGACTGCAGTACTGCAGCGTACCACTCTGCGCCACAGGGCTCCTCCTAGGTGGATTACAAGCATCATCATCATCATCATCATCATCATCATCATCATCATAAATAATACCCTTTTTGGTCAATCAACAGCAAATAATCCTAGCACAAAATACCTCGTAATGTAGTTGAGCTGGGATTGCAGATTGGGACAGGGGAAACAAGAACACAAGTAAACATATCTGTTTAAGGTAACAAGGTAATCAGTGTAGGAAAATCTTTATCCCTAATAAGTCATCTCAACACATGATTGTCCCTGGCCATTGAATTCATATGGGGAGTGGCTGTGACTCAGTTTGTAGAGCTTCTGCTTGGCATGCAGAAGGTCCCAGGTTCAATCCCCAGCATCTCCAGTTAAAGGGACCAGGCAAGTAGGTGATGTGAAGGACCTCAGCCTGAGCCCCTGGAGAGCCGCTGCCAGTCTGAGTAGACAATACTGACTTTGATGGACCAAGGGTCTGATTCAGTATAAGGCAGCTTCATGGGTGTTCATTTAAAGTGCTATTCATATGCTCCTTGGCCTTGAGTTGGAATGGAAAAAGGGCAGACTGTTAATTTGCCTGGAGCTTTGGGTCAGCCTTAAGCATCAGTGAGATGATGGACCACTGCAAAGATGCCAAGGACGAAAGCCAATCATGTGGCTTTTACATTCTGCAGCTTAGAAAGCACCACTCAGTCGGCCCTTGTTGGCTGGGCTCCAGATGTCGCTTCCACTCCCCCAGCAATTTAATGCACAGCACAGGAGGCTTTTGACAGAGGCAGCAGAATATGGTTTTTTTCCCCCTGTTTGTTGAACGCTTTCCACATGTGCTTTCGGTTAACAGAATTGCAATAAAGGAGCTGGGACAGTAGGCATTGCTTGCATCAGTCATTTACTGTAATCAGTCTCACGTTTCAGACATCAATAAAGTTAACTGGTTTGTATTTAATGTCAAAGTAATTACCCTCTAATTACATCAATTTGCTTTCTTTAGAAAAAAAGCCCCAGAAAATCTAAAGCAATAAACTCTCCACGTTCAAGGGGCTTTTTCACTCTTCACGTTCAAGGGGCTTTTTAAAAACCAGTTTCTAATATAGGAGAACTAGTTACATAATCCTCTAGTACAAATATTTCAGGTATATAGGTGCATTATCTTTGCACTAATCTTTCCTTTAGGACAGATGGCTGCCCTTTTCATGCTTTGGCAGTAGCAGCATCATGCTGCCTGCTGTTGGGGGTGCCATTTTTCTCATTTTTAAAAACCATGTCACATAAGATTTGGCTATGTGGAAGACTTTTTTAAAAAAAAATCTTGTAAGTATAATAAAGAGAGAGTAATTGCAGCCCACAACAGTGGGGAGCATAAGTTCTGCGAATGTGACTTGGGAAAAATTTGTCCCCAGTACCTGCTTCCCAAATTACCTGTCACAACCTGCAAACAGGGCAGCAAACCTGAAGGGAGAATTTTGGTTCAGCCCTTAATGAAACATTTCCCCTTTGGAGCTTTTCTTTTTGCATTTTCCTATTCAAGAAATCTGTCAACATCTCTCATTTTTGTATATATATATATTTTTTGGCTCATGCAACTTCTTTCTATCTGGGTAAGATTTTCTCTCTGTATCGTTCAAAACCACATTAATGTTAAATTAGCAGAACACCGGTCAGATACTGGAAACGTATTCCAGATTCACTACCCCAAACCTGCCAAATCAGGGCCTTTGTGTCCTTACACTACTTGACAACTGGTCACAGGTTTGCACTTTGGATTTCCTTCTCTCCTCTTCCTTCAAACCCTTGCTGTGGGATTCTTTCCCCTTTGCTACCTTCTAATTTGTATCAAGTCTTTTAACAATATATATATATTTCCTTCTCTCCTCTTCCGTCAAACCCTTGCTGTGGGATTCTGTCCCCTTTGCTCCCTTCTAATTGGTATCCAGTCGTTTAATAATATATATAATCTCCAGCTGTATGTGTGGTTCTATATGCAACATTTTTAAGCACAACGAGGAGCTCCCAGATGGCGGTCTGAGCCAAAATGGGATTATGAATGGCTAATTGACGCATGGTGTAACGTGTCTTGTTTTAGTGAACTGAAGAGATGACTCGTTGATCCCAAAGCCACACAGGATCACCTTTGTTGCCAATTTTAGAGGCCCTCCAAGTGATTGGATTGCCAAGTGACAGATTAGTAGAGTGGAATGGCTGCCATACATCAAACATAGAGCACTGTTACGATGTGAGTTCAAGGTGCCTCAATGAAAGCCAGCTTGTTAAATAATTAGCATCTCAGCTAGGTGCACAATGTGATTCCTTCAGTTTGTCTGTAGCCTTTCACTTGATGCTGAAAATTCTGTAGTGCTTCCCGTTAAAAATGTATATGCTACATAAATAATTGGCTTGATAAGGTTAAAGAAACCTATGGTTTAATTAAGTTGACATATTATAAAAATTACGATACGGAAGAATTGGATGCTCCCTGGAATGTAACAATCTCAAGGATGGAAAAAACGCTCCCGTGTGTAAATTGAAGATAGGGAGTGATGTAATTATCATTGGATGTTAAATAATTAGATAGCGTATTGTTTGGCTCACTGTTATAGTTATTTTAGTTATATTGCAGCACGGTTTTAGTTTATTTTCAAGAATTTGTAGTATGTGTATTTTAGTAATGTTGTCTTTCCATTTTCTTTTATTGTTATATTCTCATTTCCTTTTGATAAAAGAATTTTTAAAAATGTATACGCTACGAGGAAATGAAATGTATGTATGCAGTTTTACTGTTCTCTAAGACCCCTTTCAAGTATTTGTGGCTGTTCACGTGCCATAGAAGAATAAATAAACCAGAGTACATTTCATAGCACTCTACATTTTAATCTAAAACTAAATCCAAAGTTTAGTATCATAAAAAGATATCAAATACATTCTGAGTAAAAACAAAAAAGTGTGTGTTTTTACAAAGATAAAAGATATTTGCATTTTGGTTTACCTAGCCCTTACTTTTCAAATCTGTATTATGACATTCTGATTTGATTTGTATGAAGTCTTAGTTCATCATGCAGCTATATAGAGAAGAAATTATACAAATGCAACATTTCTATTCCCAATTAAGAGCTTTCCAAACAGAACATAATTATCACGAGACATGCTATACACTGTTCTGCCCATCTCCATTTCAATAAACCGAAGAGATCACTGCTCATGGGTACAAACCCAACCGTCCACTTCACATTTTTCTGAGGCCGGCAGTCCATCTACCCTCTGAATTGATAGCTCTGGCTCCTTATAATTTATTGCTGTCCAAGGTCTGAAGCTTGAGTTCTTTGCTGTGTTTTGTTCTTGCTGCTGTGAAGTTCACATCTGCAAGCTCTTGTTCCCTAAGGCACTTCAGGAAAGGGGTGGGGGGAAAATCCTACCACTGAATGACAGGAAAGGTATGAAAACTTGTAAGAGCATCTCCCAGATGCCTTAAAGAAAGAGCTTATGCTGATTGTGCCTCTTTACCGTAACTGTTCATAATTTGTTCAGGTGATAGTTTTACCTTTTTGTAGATCCTGGGGAACCCTCAGTTGTGTATCATAGTCCAGCTAAGTGTAAGAAAGGCTGACAACCCTGATTTACTCTCTTTTGTCTCTCCATAATTAGATTTACAATACTGAACTATTGTGCCTTTTTATTTCTTCATTATGTCTATTCTCAGTAACGGCAAAATAATTTTGAGAGACAATGAGCTACCTGCAAGCTTTCCTGTCCGTCTGCTGGCTGACTGAGCCAACCAAAAGGCAAAAAGAATGAAAAATTAAACAAATTAAACATGTTTTACACTTGAAGGCCCTCTAAAAACGGGTAGGAAAAAAATCTACAGGAACCTAAATACAGAAAGATAGACGGATTCTTTCATTCATTAGTGGTTGCAATCTTGATGTATGATTGTGATCTTCAGAAAGTAAGCACAATGTTTTAAAAAACACCCCCAGTCACCAACAGAGAAAGACGGTGTGCTTATAAAAGGCGAACTGGAAGTCAACATCAATTTACAACCTTCTGTTTGGACTTAGGAACATGCAGCCTCAAACACTAAATAACATTGTGAATTACAGTAGACTTTAAATCAAGCAAGTATTTAGCGCAACTTCATTAAAATTACTATTTGTTACGCAGAAAAATGAGCCAAACTACTGAAAATATTACAAGGCTAGCTTCTAACATCTGACAGAACGTTATTCATTCAAAAAGATTAAATGCAAACTTTTACACCTCCATCACGTACAGATTTCAGACAACAAAAAAATGCACATACATTGTATGTGATAATTGTTTAGAACAAGCTGTTAACTACATTTTCACAGATTTTTTTTTAAAAATGTCTGTTTAAATATCTCATTTCTACAAAGTGAATTTACATTTAAAGTACAAAGTGCAAATACTACGGTTGATCTTATTGCCTTTTGCTGAGGGTGTCACCCGCAGGTCTGAGAGATTTGTTTCGCCTCTGGTTTAGCCTTGCTTCTTTGAGGTTTGCTGCCAAAGACAATTGGAAAAATAATATCACACAATGCATATGACTATAATGTGATAACATTACAACAAAGGTAACATATGACAATCAGCACAGAAGAGCATGGCAGGGGCCAACAAAATATAATTTCCTCACTGGATAGAGCCTGTGTGTTTAAAGTGCCGTCAAGTCGCAGCCGACTTATGGGTTTCCAAGGCAAGAGACTAATAGAGGTGGTTTGCCAGTGACTTCCTCTGCACAGCAACCCTGGTATTCCTTGGTGGTCTCCCATCCAAATACTAACCAGGGCTGACCCTGCTTAGCTTCTGAGATCTGATGAGATCAGGCTAGCCTAGGCCATCCAGGTCAGGGCAGATACTATCTCCATAATGGCAGACTATGCAACCAACGGATAAGCACTGTTTTGTCTGTATCCACTCTCTAACATGCATATTGCTGGTCCTTGGCTGCCCACTCAGAACATTCCCATAACCCTGAATCTATGATTCAGATGAAATGTCGCTATTCTGTTGTGTCATCGATTTATCCAACGGTCAACATAGACCCATCTGCGGATACAGAAATCCACACAGCAGGTCATGTAGAGACACAAAGCATTTTTCTGCAGCCCTGGGAGACCCTATGGTTTGCATAAAAATCCAAACACAAAACTGAAGGGTGGTTTAACCCCCCACCCCAAGAAAACAAAGAAGAAGAAGAAGAGTTGGTTTTTATATGCCAACTTTCTCTACCACTTAAGGCAGAATCAAACCGGCTTACAATCACCTTCCCTTCCCCTCTCCACAACAGACACCCTGTGAGGTAGGTGGGGCTGAGAGAGTGTGACTTGCCCAAGGTCACCCAGCTGGCTTTGTGTGTAGGAGTGGGGAAACAAACCCAGTTCACCCGATCAGCCTCCGCCCCTCATGAGGAGGAGTGGGGAATCAAACCTGGTTCTCCAGATCAGACTCCACCACTCCAAACCACTGCTCTTAACCACTACACCACGCTGGCTCACAGAAATACTGCCTGTGTTTGTGCAGACAACCTACACTGAGTGGGGAGGAGGAGGAGCCATCCAAGCTCATCGGCATGCTTGGATGCAGCTAAGGTGCTACCTGAGGCACTGCCACACCACCGCTGCTTCTCCCTGGCCAGGGGCAGATGGGAGAGAAGCAGCAGGAGCCACTGCTGCACCCTGCAGTGGGTAAGGGGAAGGGGAAGGGGTGGAGGAGCGTGAGACACTGTGCCCGACCACTGCCAACCATTAGCCCCAAAAGAGGCTCGCTTTATATTTCTTTTTAATCCTTTACACCCTAATGGTTTAAACACGCATTTTGAGTTGTCCAGTTTCTTATAATCCGTGGTTGTTGACCTTGTGACACGGGGGATTTTCTATAAGCCTGGGTGGATGCCCAGGTTTGCAGGAAAAAAAAATGTAAGCCCTTGTGTAAGCCCTTCTTAGAAGAAGAAGAAGAAGAGTTGTTCTTAATATGCTGATTTTCTCTACCTTTTAAAAAGAATCAAACCAGCTTACAATTGCCTTCCCTTCCTCTCCCCACAACAGGCACCTTGTGAGGTAGGTGAGGCTGAGAGAGTTCGGAGAGAACTGTGACTAGCCCAAGGTCACCCAGCAGGTTTCATGTGTAGGATTAGAGTTCGCTGCTCACGGGGAGGAGCGGGGAGTCAAACCCGGTTCTCCAGATTAGAGTCCACCTCTCCTAACCACTACACCACACTGGCTCTTAGAAAAACCCACAAACCATAGAAGCAATGCTTGTTTCTTTAGGAAATGTGTGTCACTGAGATCTTGCAAGACTACCCCGTGAGATCTTGGCAAAGAAACAACTTTAGCCGTTGTTACCCTCAACCAATGTTGCTGAGGATTCCAAGCCTCAGTGTCAGCATCGGGGAGGGGAGAGAGACAGACTCAAAAAAGATAAAAAATAGGAGGGAGGGAAGGAGGGGAGATGCAGAAAAGCTAAAAAAGAACACTAAACATAGGGGTAAAAGGTAATGGTCCCCTGTGCAAGCACCAGGTCATTCCGAATCCATGGGGTGACATCACATCCCGACGTTTCCTAGGAAGACTTTGTTTACGGGGTGGTTTGCCAGTGCCTTCCCCAGTCATCTTCCCTTTACCCCCAGCAAGCTGGAGACTCATTTGACCGACCTCGGAAGGATGGAAGGCTGAGTCAACCTTGAGCCGGCTACCTGAAACCAACTTCCGTCGGGATCGAACTCAGGTCGTGAGCAGAGCTTGGACTGCAGTACTGCAGCTTACCACTCTGCGCCACAGGGCTCTCAAAAAAAAAGATGGTTGGGCTGGTGATTGAGGGAGGCAGCAACTGCTAGGGGAGAAACAGAAGAAGTTAGGTAGGTGGAGAGGTACAGCGAATGGAAGAGGTGTCGCAGACACTGCCAGGAGGCGGCAAAGAGGAAAAGCAAGAGGAAGACAGGCAACGGGGATGTAAAATTTCCTAACTGCTGTGATTCCTTGTGGCTCCCCCACTGGTTTCATATTTTATTGAACTGTAGTTTACTACTTTTTTCAGATACAACACCTTTAAAAAGAAACAAATGGTTCTCTTGACGATGATTGCAAAGAATCATAAAGTTGGAAGGGACTACCAGGGTCATCTAGTCCAACCCCCTGCACAATGCAGGAAACCCACAACCACCTCCCCCCTACACCCCGTGACCCCCACTCCATGTCCACAAGATGGCCAAGATCCCCTCCCTCTCATCATCTGCCTAAGATCATAGAATCAGCATTGCTGACAGATGGCCATCCAACCTCTTCTTAAAAACCTCCAGAGAAGGAGCACTCACCACCTCCCGAGGAAGTCTGTTCCACTGAGGAAAATTCTTCCTAATGTCTAGATAGAAACTCTTTTGATTTAATTTCAACCTATTGGTTCTGGTCCGACCTTCTTGAGCAACAGAAAACAACTCGGCACCCTCCCCTATATGACAGCCCTTCAAGTACTTGAAGATGGTTATCATATCCCCTCTCAGCCTTCTCCTCTTCAGGCTAAACATATCCAGCTCCTTCAACCTTTCCTCAAAGGACTTGGTCTCCAGACCCCTCACCATCTTTGTTGCCCTCCTCTGGACACGTTCCAGTTTGTCTACATCCTTCTTAAATTGTAGTGCCCAAAACTGAATATGATACTCTAGGTGAGGTCTAACCAGAGCAGTGTAAAGCGATACCATCACTTCATGTGATCTGGACACTATACTTCTGTTGATACAGCCCAGGATCCCATTCCTGAGCATTACAGTGGTTAGCAGAGGATGGACCTGGAAAACAGGGAACTTCATATTGGTCCAGATTGGGAGGTTTGTATTTCTAGGTATTGCTGCTCTCTGCATGACCACACATGTCACAAGGACTAGCCAGAAACAGAAGCTCCCCTGTAGGTCTGGCTTAGTGCAGATGTCATATGGGGAAAATATTTGCACGTGGAACCTATCTGCATCTTCAGAAAAATTACATGGTACAGTCCTCCACGGATTGTACTACTTGTCAATACACATGGAACATTGCGTATTTGAGTACTTTCCATGCAATGACCTTCCCTTTAGGTAGAAAGGTAGCCAAGCAAGTCAGAGATGGGGTATAAGTGCAGTTGTCTCCCTGATGCACAGGCTATAGAAAACTTTTTATAAGACTTTATAATTATTTATATTCCATAGCACTTTTGTGGCACTTATTTTAAAATAAATATATATATAAATTGTCAGTTGCACTTCTTAAAAAAACCCAATCTGTTTAAAACTGTACCCCTCGGGTCAGTTTTGTACCCCTCTGAGGTCTGCGCCCTAGGCAGCCGCCTAGTTCACCTAATGGTAGCACCGGCCCTGCTGATGCACTGACTAAATGCAAGGAGCTTCTTACATGAGCTTGTAATAAAAAATGATCTTCTACCTGCAACATGAAAGTGTTATAGTCCAGAATTCTATCACTTTAGTCTACCACCTCATTCTGCACAAGCTATAGACCAGATCCTGGGAAAATGGCAAACACTAGA
Organism: Euleptes europaea; assembly: GCF_029931775.1. Lineage (NCBI taxonomy): Eukaryota > Metazoa > Chordata > Lepidosauria > Squamata > Sphaerodactylidae > Euleptes > Euleptes europaea. Next base: position 21,988,499 of record NC_079318.1, on the reverse strand, counting down.
TCATTTATTATCACCTCTCTTGGCCATTCCCCCGTGGAAACAGATTTCATTGTTCTCTTTTAGGTGGGTGGTTCCTTTTAAACTGCTCCTTGCAAGGCATATTCATTTCCAATGAGTTCCTTTCAAGCATAAGCTCTTGTGATGAAAGCCACCTTTGGCATCTGTGAAGAGCCTTTATAGCACGGCTAGAGCAGTTAACTGCCAACAGATGGTTCGTACAGCTAAAGCCATTTCAAGGCTATCATTTCACGGCACCAGCTTTTAAAATAATTGAGACTGAGTCAGCAAAAAAAAAAAAAGTTTTAAAGAAATAAAAAAGGTATAACAAAACCAGAAACGATAGGGCTCTTTATATATGCTACATGCTGTTATCAGATTACAGGAAAGCAATAGGAGGAAAGAAGGGTGGAAAAGGTATGTGATGCTTTGAGTGCTGTGGAGGGCACGTGAGGGCAGCAACAGCTATTATATAATTAAACTAACCTGAAAGGTTTTGAATTCTACCAACGTAATTGTTTTCAGGCTGCCTTGTTTAAAGTGTGAGTGATGTGCGAGGAGAAATCCAAGTTAAACTTATAAGCATTTTCTGCAGCTAAGGAGAAACAAGGACAGCTGTGAGCTAAGACCAAGGTGTGCTAACCCATACTGATTAACCGCATACCTTGGAAAGTGTTTAAAATCAGGCACATTTCAGTAAAGGATAGCTGATTTCCTATGATTACCTTGCTTTCTCCAAAAGGAGACTCTTAGTAACTGTTTTTTGAATGGGTTCAATCTGGATGCCACAACCAAGCCATGCCCGCACTACACTTTCTCTCCTCCTCCTGCTTTCTGACAAGCCCCGTGTACCATGCCGTCTGTGTTCAAGATCAATCTGTCCCCAAGTAGCAAGCAGAACAGGAAAGAAGATGGATTCAGACAACACATTTTGACCCATGTGAAGTGATACGTTTTAGGGTGAGTCAGAACTGACCCCCTCAAAGATCTGTAGTTTCTTCTGGCAGCAAGTTCAGCAGCAAACTACTTTATCTTGGAAGGAGTGAAGGCCATAAGAACATAAGAAATGCCCTGCTGGATCAGACCAAGGCCCATCAAGTCCAGCAGTCTGTTCACACAGTGGCCAACCAGATGCCTCTAGGAAGCCCCCAAACAGAATAACTGCAAGAGCATCATCTTGCCTGTGCTCCCCAGCAACTGAATTAAAGAGGCATACTTCCTCTGGTACTGGAGGGAGTAGATATGCACCATGATTAGTAGCCACTGATAAGCCAGTCCTTGATGAATTTGTCCACTCCCCTTTTAAAGCCTTCCAAGTTGTTGGCCAGGACCACAACCTGTGGCAGTGAGTTCCACAAAATAACTATATGCTGTGTGAAGAAAAAATTCCTTTATTTCCTATCCTTCAGCTTCAGTGAATGACCCCAGGCTCTAGTATTATGGGAGAGGGAGAATTTTTTTCTAGGCTAAACAGCCCCAAGTGTTTTAATTAATCCTCATAGGGCAGCTGCTCTACCCCCCTGATCATTTTGGTTGCTCTTTTCTGCACCTTTCCAACCTCTGCAATATCCCTTTTCAAGTGTGGTGACTAGAACTGTAAACAATATTCCAAGTGAGGACTCACCACAGATTTGTATAAGGGCAGTATGATAGCAGCAGTTTTAGTCTCTATTCCCGTTCTGATTACGGCCAGCATGGAATTTGCCTTTTTTCACAGCAGCCACAAACTGGGTGACATTTTTGTTGAGCTATCCACTACCTGACCTGGATAGCCCCAGGCTAGCCTGATCTCGTCAGATCTCAGAAGCTAAGCAGGGTCAGCCTTGGTTAGTATTTGGATGGGAGACCACCAAGGAAGACCAGGGTTGCTGTGCAGAGGAAGGCACTGGCAAACCACCTCTGTTAGTCTCTTGCCATGAAAACCCCAAAAGGGGTCGCCATAAGTCAGCTACGACTTGACGGCACTTTACACACACACATCCACTACCACTCCAAGGTCCCTTTCTTGGTCTGTTGTTGGCAGCTCAGATCCCATCAGTGTATATGGGAAGTTGGGATTATTTGTCCTAATATGCATCACTTTACATTTGCTCGCATTGAATCTCATTTGCCATTTTAAGGCTCAGTCTCCCAGTTTGAACAGATCCTTTTGGAGCTCTTTGCAATCTATTTTTGTCTTAACCTCCCTAAATAATTTGGTGTCATCTGCAAATTTGGCCACCTGACCACTCACCCCTAATGCCAGAGCATTTATGAACAAATGGAAAAGCACCAGCTCCAAAACAGATCCCTGAGGGATCTCACTGCTCACATCCCTCCATTATGAGAACTAACCATTTATTTCTACTCTTTGCTTCCTGGTTTTTAGCCAATTTTCAGTCCATAAGAGGACTTGTCCTCTTATCCCATGACTCTGAAGTTTGCTCAGGAGTCTTTGGTGAGGGACTTTGTAGAAAACCTTCTGGAAATCCAAATAAACAGTTTCTACCAGCTCATTCCTGTCCACATATTTATCGACACTTTCAAAGAAATCTAAAAGGTTAGTGAGACAGGACTTACTTTTGCACTTTGTCAAGGGGGCAACGCTCCCTTGGCAAAGTGGACAATACAGAAGCAAAGTATTTTACTGCTAGGGTTGCCTTGCCCCCCCCCCCCGATCAGTGTGAGGTTTTAGGGGGTGGGGCTGGGGTGGCTGCATGTGTGTGCAGCAGCACGCAAGCGATTAGGTCACTTCTGGGTTTACTTTAGCACCACTTTAGCAAATTTTGGGGGTTCGAGTGCTAAAGCAGCTGCAGCGATGCTGTGCTTCTGGGGCTGAACCCGGAAGTGACAACATTGCGAGCGTGCGGCCACACATGCATGCGATTGCCGCTCCAGCAGAGCTGGGTAGATTGGTGGGCAATTGCCCGCCAAAACCACCCACATGGCAACCCTATTTACTGCAGAAGTTACTGCTGGCATAAAATGCTATTGTTTGGGAGTACAGACCATTTCAGGAAGATAGTTCAGAGGGTAGCCATGTTGGTCTTCAGTAGAAAAGTGCAATTGGACTTGAAACTAACAGATTCAGGAAGTACGCTCACAATGAGCCAGCAGGGTAGGCAGTACAAAAATAAAGTATTTCACTGTTAATCTAACAGTCATTAAATTATCAACGGAGTTCAGCAAACACTGAGATCAGAGGCTAATCAGAGTTGTACAGAGTTCTTTGAGATTTGTTCAGTGAGTCATGTACTGGATATCTATTAAATCATTGGAATGGTTCACAAGATTAATGTCTGGGTGATTTTCCACCTCAGGGTGATGGCAAAATGCTAGTTTGCAATGGAAGGACAGTCATCTGAATTCCTCTAGATCACTGGAGCTGGAAGACCAACTAACTTAGAAAGCTATACCCAACCTATACTGAATGGCTAATTTATAAAAATCCTACACGACCCTCAGAGTAGGCCTCTGAATACTTCACATGCACACTTTGATAGTATAGCACAAAATCTGCTCCCCCATTCAAAACCTGGAATTCTGTGATCTCAGCTTTCTTTTTTTAAATCAAAAATTATAAAAAAATAAGTCCCTGGTCCTTATTTTTGGCAGAAATCTTGAAAAAAAATTGATTAATTTATAGAAACTTAACATCATGGCTAACGGGACTAGTGTCAACTGTGTGTGTGTTAAGTGCCGTCAATTCGCTTCCAACTCATGGCGACCCTATGAATCAGTGTCCTCCAAAACATCCTATCTTTGACAGCCTTGCTCAGATCTTGCAAATTGAAGGCTGTGGCTTCCTTTATTGAGTCAATCCATCTCTTGTTGGGTCTTCCTCTTTTCCTGCTGCCCTCAACTTTTCCTAACATGACTGACTTTTCCAGTGACTCTTGTCATCTCATGATGTCACCAAAATATGACAGTGTCAACTAGGAAATACCAAACAAATGGAAATATTTCTTTCTTGTCCTTACCTGCCTACTGGAAGGAGTACTTTCAGCATTATTTTTGGGAGCTGTACAAAAAAAGATAGATGGCATGTTATTTGACAGTAGAAATTATTTCGGTGCAGCACTGAATAACCACAGCCGTTTGGTAAATGGGTTATTGTTTTACAATAACAAAAGTCCCACAAACTACCCATTCAATGGGCATGCATGAATCGTGAGAAAGTGCCACTCACTGAGACACCCTTTCCTGTATCTCCAGAGAGCTTACATTTAAGACTGAACAGAGAGAATAGCAAAGCTCTTCATTTAAATCTGCATTTAACCCAATCATAAAACATGTTGGGTGTGAGAGAGTCCAGATTTAAGGGGTACATGAAAAGTAGCATGGCATGATGATGATTCAACTGCTGGCCCAGGGAGAACTGAGTCTGAATCCTGTCAAACACATGAACACATGAACCTGCCTTATACTGAACCAGACCCTTGGTTCTTCAAAGTCAGTATTGTCTATACAGACCAGCAGCAGCTCTCAAGGATCTCAGGCTGTGGTCTTTCACATCACCTATTTGCCTAGTCTCTTTATATGGAGATACCGAGGATTCAACCTGGGACATTCTGCATGCCAAGCAGATGCTCTATCACTGAGCCACAGCCCCTCCCCTTGCCACAAAGTTTACTGGATGCCCTTGGGCCCCTCTCTCAGCTTAATCTACCTCGCAACATTACTGCGAGGATAAAATGGGACAGGGAAGACCCATGCACATTACTCCTTGGAGCAGGCTAATTTTTTTTATACTTGGTCCTGCTTTTCTTGCACATTGGGGACTCGAAGCAACTTATGTATCAAATAACAAAAATACAATTTAAACCAAAATATGATAAATAAAATGGTCAGGGCACTGCATTCCCCCCCCTCCTGCTGCTCTCAGACATGCACTACACCACGTTCTACAAAGGACTTTAGAACCTACATTGTTCAGGGGGTTCCAAGTTGATGTGATAGTGGTAATCCTGTTTTTTTTAATTCAGATCTGTCCCAGTCCACATGCAGTTTATATCTTTTATAATTTTTGTAATATATTCATATATATCAGTGTCAAAACAGACTAGTACAGGCTGAGTACCACTATGTAGTGTTGTTTTCTGCCCACCAGAAACCGGCTCAAACTGCTTTGCCAAAATGTAGCTCTACACCTAAGCAGTTTTGTTGTCTACTTTGCTGGCCTTGGTAACATCAGCCCCAAATTTGAGTTAAAAATATCTTATTATGAACATCTAGATGAAAGAATACCACCATCCCCATTAAAACTCAATAAATAAGTACACTGGTAAAAGAGCTAGTCATAAATTCTCTTACTATGGCGTTTCTTTGTGTCTGCTTTATTGTCTTCTTTTGTTACACCCAGGCAGCCCATTAATTCTGCGACTGTTAAGGATTTATCATTATTCACATCACAGTATTCCACGAACTTTTTCACGCATTTCTTTGGCTTGGACTTTTTCCTCAGAAACCTTTTAAATGGCTTGATTTCTTTTTTGCCGATGTCACCACTAGCATTTTTATCCAGTTGCTTAAAGTACCAGTGGACGACTCTCTCCTCCAGAGTGTGATTTGGGTCTGGTTCTGAAAGCCTGCAAAAGATATGCATAATTAACCAAGCATAAAAAACCTGTTCTTTTTTGGCATTCTTTCTCTTGATTGGGCAATTGTTAAGTGTAAGGTGATTGTTCCATCAATCCTGATCTTTCTATCAATATTAGGGACTTCACAGGTGACCCATGAAGTCACAGGTGACTCTACAAGGCAGATCACAGGATCAAGCTATAAGCATGGTTTGGAAAAGAAAGATGATTGTGGTATTCAACATGTAACATACATTTATATGGCCAACTGTTTTTAAATCAGTGTTAAACCTAACGAGTTACCACACAGATGTCATAAACCAGTACACCTGATTTTCATATGGAAGCATGTTCAAATTAGAAGTAGAAAAGTTTCAAATTTGCCTGTATCTGAAATCAAATGCTCCAGATTCTGTAAGCTTAGGCCACAAATTCATTCATTTAAGACCAAGGATGTTGTTGTTCTGGCCCCTTCTGAAAACTGAATGGGACGATGGGCATGGATTGGCTGGGCATTGATTGCCTCGCCAGTGGGGAGGAGATTGGTGCTAGGGAAGCATATAGCTTTCCACATTGCCTCTGTAGGCATTTGCTGCATACTGTTGAACATAGGGTTTCCAGCTCCAGGTTGGGAAATACCTGGAGATTTTTGAGGCAGAGCTTGAGGAGGGCAGGGTTTGGGGAGGGGAGGGACTTCAATGCCATGGAGTCCAATGGCCAAAGCGGCCATTTTCTCCAGGTGAACTGATCTCTATCGGCTGGGGATCAGTGGTAATAGCAGGAGATCTCCAGCTGATATCTGGAGGTTGGCAACCCTAGTTGAACACCCACCCTATCCAAGGGCTGAAGGGGATTAGCTGGCTGCTTTGGGGTTGAGCAGGGGTGTTTTGGTTTCCCTTTAAGTGACCTTTAAGAGTCCCTTTTTTCCACTTGCTCCATGCTACCTCAGGAGTTTTTTTGGTATAAATAGGCCTGTTCTTTAGACTGGTTAGACCCTAACTATTTTAGCAGGAATAGGGCAGGTTGCTCATGATAGGTAGGGAGAATTGGTGGGGGTCACCCTGAGGCATTACTGTATGCTGTGATGAAGGGTTGTTCCTGAATGGTCCATCAATCATTGTACAGTGGGGTGGATTGAGAAGGAATGCCCAGAGTGCTGCAAAGTATGTTGAAGAAGGGTGATGAAGCTCGGCAGCTCTCGGTGCAGTTTATGGGCAGGTGAGGATAAACAAAACTGGCAATTATTTGCTGGCTGCATTTGGAGCCAGGACGGTGTTTCTCACATGAAGGTAGCCATGAATGGTTATCAAGTGCAGCCCACCCACGTAAAATAGTAATATATTATGACATTGATCAGCCATTTAATAAACTGTTTAAGGCCATTTCTGGTAGTTGTGTGTCTCAATCTGGGGAGGTGCCAGGGACTATTCTGCTTTTTCAGCTCCACAGTACAAATGTGTGACTTTAATCAAATAACTGAGTGTGATCCAGCCAAAGGTGGACTTTCCAGGTTTCTATGATTTCAATGGAAATCAGTCGAGTGTGTTCCATTTGGGATGGATCATGCCATTTATTACTGCTAAAAGGAGATAAGTGCTGCTGGTGGGGAGATTTTTGCTGATTCCCTCCTCCTTCTACAGACTTCCACATCACACCACACCAAGAACTGCTCCAGGGGACCCCCCTGACAGCTGGGGGCAGGCAGACAAGGGGCGCAACAGGCTTGCAGTGGAAGCAGGGAGTCGGGAATGTTCCTTTCCTCTCACTGATTTCCACTTGCTGTCCTTTGGATTCCAGCCATTCCCTTTATGGTTCATTGATGTGATCAAGACAAGACAGTTATGGAAGAAAAGAAGTCTAGTTATAGACTTGAGTTATGGCAACACTTGTCTGGAAATGATGATGTCTCTGGGATAGCTCTTGTTTTCCCCATGATAGAAGTAATGGTCACAGCATGAGTAAAGGATGTTGCCAAATATTCTGTCTCTCAGCTCTTAAGATCACATTGCCTTAGAATAAAGGCAAGAGTGTTCCAATTGGCACAACATCAGCTGCTTTCAGCTCTCTGAATCGCTGCGTGTAATATATTTATATAAACTTTACTGTGAGAAACAGGGACTATTTTCCTTTCCAGGGGGATATTTAAAACTCCCCACTGCAGAGAATCAATTGAAATACTTTATTGGCTGATTTTATTGCCTTTGACTAACACCTTGTTGTCTCTTATTTCAACAGGCTGGCCCTGATCCAGCAAAGGTTGGTCATGTAGCAGTCCTGTTGCTTTCAATGAGATTAAATGATCAACTTCAGCCGGACTGAGGCCTTTGTGTGCTGCTCTTTGCATAAGATGGTACTAATGTTCTTTTAGTAGCACTAAGAAACAGTGGCTCAATAAAGGAATTCATATGGTACCTGATAATGGATACTATAATTTGCTTCTAAAAGATTACATGGTAGATGCTGTGATCCAGATGAAACAACTGTCATCAGAATATGTTCTAATTTATTGGCCCACAATGCACGTTCTGTTAAGTGAGGAAGAAAACAATCTGCATGTTTGAAAGCTAAACTTGGCAGGTCTTCTAGAGGCAGGAAGACCTGTGCCAAAAGGACATCCAAAAAGACCGGAGAGGAAAGGAGTTGAGGAATGGGGCTGGGAAACATCTCTTAGCATGCAGGCTTAGGAAGGTATGTGCATTATTGGCAGGGAAGGAACAGATAGCCAAGATAATTTTGTAGGCTGGAGGACAGTGGGTCAGGTAACTAAGGAGAAAATTGGTCAAGGCAGAAGAGAAAAAGCTGAATTCCACATTTTGATTTGATCATTTTTGAATACAGATCTGTAATGTATACATATCACACACACACACACACACACACACACACACACTGATGAATAAAATGACAATGAAGATATTTTTTAAACAACACCCCCCCACACACACACACACACTTAGTGGATAGATAGCACTATGTTAGTTTCTTTATACTAAACTTTGTTTATGGTCAACAATTGATTTCCAAAAGGAGAAATTGTTGGGATTAAACCTGCCCAGTAGGGCTGCCAGGTCCCTCTTTTCCACCGGTGGGAGGTTTCTGAGGTGGAGCCTGAGGAGGGCGGGGTTCGGGGAGGGGAGGGACTTCAATGCCATAGAGCCCAATGGCCAAAGCGACCATTTTCTCCAGCTGATCTGATCTCTATCGGCTGGAGATCAGTTGTAATAGCAGGAGATCTCCAGCTATTACCTGGAGGTTGGCAACCCTACTGCCCAAACAGATCATGGCCGTTGAAAGTAGAGATGCCCTTTCTCTGGTCCTGAATGAGTGGGAACAGGCATTCATCCTGTGCTTGCTCTTCTTTACTACTACTACTACTACTATTAACAACAACAACAGTAATACTTTTATGCCGCCCTTTCCTGACCAGTTTGGGCTCAGAGTGGCTCATAAATGCTGAGCCCTGGTTTAATAACAGTCTCATGAAACTATTTTAAACAAAAGTAAAAAAAAACCCCTGAATGAATGGTGTTTGCAGTATCTTACAATATGCTTTAGTACCTTTGAAAGTACTATCTTAACTGACCTTCTAGAAGATGCAGCAGGGTCAGAAACTGCATGCACCATATCTGTGGAGAGTGCATCCAGAACACTGGTCAGGAACTCATTCTTCTTGGCTCCTGGACAACCTAAAACGGAAACAAAATTTCCCCCTTATTGTTTTCAGCATTTAATTGTACATTGCTAGGGCTACATATGAGCTTGAACATGGGGAATGTTCAGATTCAGGTATAGGAAAAATCAAGTGGATCTGTGATTGATAAAGCACAAGTTCTATATATAAGTTCATAGACCTTATGTCAGAGAAAGATTTTCACAGCCTGCCCTGGAGACAGGTTGGGTGCAATCTCTTGATATCTAGAGTATGAATGGAGAAAGAACAGCAAACCCAGGCACCACTGATGCAAATCTCACTAGATCATGACATTAGCAGGAAAGTATTTTGACCATGTTATTCTGGTACCTTTACGTTCCATTGAAGACATAAACTTTTAGATGACTTTAGGAGAGGAAAGTAAAGGGGTTGATTAATCATCCTGGAACACCTCTTGGTTAAAGCTAGTGAGAGGAATTAACCAAAACTCAAAAGTACAGTGTGGCCCAATGAGATAATACTGTTTAATATATCCCAGAAGGCAATGGCAAACCACCTCTGTTAGTCTCTTGCCTTGAAAACCCTATTGGGTTGCCATAAATTGGCTGCGACTTGACGGCACTTTACAGACACAATATATCCCAGGCAGAGACACGGAAATTACAGCACTAATGAAGTATTAAAGGATGGCCCAGACTAGCACAATCTTGGCAGACCTTGGAAGGTAAGCAGGGTAGGACCTGGGTAGTACTCACATGGGAGATCACCAAGGAAGTCCAGGGTTGCTACATAGAGGTAGGAAATGGCAAACCACCTCTGAACATATCTTGCCTTGAACACCCTAAGGGGTCGCCAGAAATTGACTGCAACTTGACGGCACTTTCTACCACCACCACCACCACCACCACCACCACCACCACCACCACCACCACCACCACCAAAGAAGCCACAAGCTGCTACGTATAAAGAATTGGTTCTTGGCTGTTTTGTGTCAAAGCAGCAGCGCAGCCACTGCATGTTATTATGTCTACACTTCTTTTGTTAAGACATTCCTTTTTCATATAATACATAATGCTGGCAGCAGAAATATTTCATTCTTGTAACAAGCATGTCAAAGGAAACCATTTAGGTAAACTCCCCTGCACTAAAAGCATGTTTCTAACGCCCCATGTGATTATTTCAGATATGATCTTTAGCTTGAAAGCCATGTTCCTCCCAGTCATTATGTCAACTAGCTGGACCCAGCTGGTTTCAAATGGAGAAAAGAGAACAGAAAATATTTACAACCCAGGGCACAACTTCCATAATATACAGACTGCAGTTCTTCTTCTCCAAGGTGAGGGCTTGAGCAAACAGAATACAGGCTCTGTTTTGCATGAGCTAGATTAGTTCACAAACATATATTTATCATTGGATAGCTTCACCATCAAGAAGGTGGCATGGTATAGACTGATCTCATCAGATCTTCGAAGCTAAGCACTGTTGGTACTTGGAAGGGAGACCACCAAGGAAGACTCCAAAGAGGAAGCAACAGCAAATCAACTCTGCTTCTTACTTGTCTTGAAAGTCCCTTGCTGGGGTTGCCGTAAGTTGATTGTGACTTGACGGCACCTTACACACACACACAGCTGCTCAGTCAAGGCCAGATCTATACATACAAAAAAAACGGTACAGTCCTCCTGGGCTGTGCCACTTCAGAATGCAGATTGGGCAACTATAAGAAATTATCCATATAAAAAATCCTGTCCCACAGAATGCTGGCACATTAGAGAGACATGTTATTCAATAATTCTCCTTGCTGTGCTAGTTTTCTTTATGCGGGAGGTTTTTCATTTGTGGAAACATGTAAACATGAAATCCATCTGAGTACTCTGAAGTTGGTAAAGTCCCAGGAGGGTTGAGTTGCATCTTTTAAACTGAGGGATGAAATAGTGGCTGCCAAAAATGTTTGGTTTACACAGGAATTTTTAAAGATGTAACCAAAGGCAGTGTTGATACCTATTGTTTAGGGTTTGGGGATAAAATAGCTCCCCACCCCAATCTGCACACCAGCTGGCCGATTATCATTCTTCTGTTATGCTGATGACTCAGAATGATTAGCCAGTGTTTTGTCAATGGTTGTAAATAAGGAGACAGAGGAGCGGGGATCCAAAAGGACTTGGAGGATTCATCTCCTTTTCCTCTTCCCAACTATTTCCTCTTTCCTTTCCCTGGAAGCCCCCATACTTTCTCCCATTTTCCTGCTTCCTTCCTTCTGTCATTCCCACACACATACCCAACAACTTTCCTATCTTTAACCGCTTCCCCTCCTTCCCTCCCTCTGGCAGCTTCTATCTGGGAAAACTATGTCCCAGTTGCATGGTACCAACCAGTTGTGTGATGGGCGATTCATTTCCCCTTGTATTCCCTTCCCCTTCCCCTCGTCCTGGCAGCCCCTATATCATCACCTCCCCAAAGACCTCCCACTGGGGGCAAAGAGGGACCTGGCAACCTTATCCAGAATCCATTTGGGTGGTGGGGTGGCAAAAGGGGTTGCTGTGGAATGGTGGCAAAGATTCTTCATGAAGAAAGTCCGTCAATGGCTACTAGCCATGGTGTGTAAAGGGAACCTTCATATACACAGGCAGCAAAGCTTGGAATGCCAGTACTAGGAGACAGGCATCAGGGGAAAGCCTCCCTCGCTCTCTGTGCCCAGTTTGTTTGGACCCTCAGGACAACTGGTTTGGGCACAATGTGAAACAGGATGCTGGACTAGATGGACTATTGGTCTGACCCAGCAGGGCTCTTCGTATGTTATGTTCCCTTCTGCAAGGATCCAACCAAAACTACTTGCCAATGGAGACATAGCTCACATCCATTTGTGAGTCACGAGGCTCTGAGTGCATGCAAATGTGAGCCTGCTTTTAGATAATGCTCGGCAGGGGTGAATTTATAGCAAAAGAGGAGAGGTGTTCCAAGCCTCCCTGGAAGGCCTACCCTTTTAGAATCGGAATCATAGAGTTGGAAGGGACCACCAGGGTCATCTAGTCCAACCTCCTGCACAATGCAGGAAACTCACAACTGCCTCCCCCCCACACACCCCAGTGCCCAGAAGATGGCCAAAATGCCCTCCCTCTCATGAACTGCCTAAGTTCATAGAATCAGCATTGCTGACAGATGGCCATCTAGCCTCTGCTTAAAAACCTCCAGGGAAGGACAGTTTACCACCTCCCGAGGAAATTTTATCTGAATGCCCTTCTCTTCAATCCAGGTGATGTACATGCTGTAATTATTCAGTAGTATTAGAAATGCACTTTTGAATATAATCAGAGTCATCTTTTCTTTAATTGAACTCTTGAACACATTAAGCCAGGGTCTCTGAATTTTCAGGAGCATTTATAAGCTTATATTTATTTATTTTTAAAACCCCAAAACAAACCCTGGAAGCTAAATAGGCACCTCAATCCTGCACACATTTATTTGGATACAAGCCCCACTGATTCTGATGAGACCTCTTTCCAGATAATTTTGTTTAGGAGCCAATTAGTTACGCTAAACTCCTTTAGTTAATATTATGAAACATGACAGTGCATGAACAAAAACACTCTTCTTTAAAAGCAATTATTCTATCTGTTCCATAAGCTACTACCTATTTTACAGGAGACATTATCTACCTCATCTCTAATGAAACAAATAGCTTTATTCTCTGGAAACTAGGCAGTATTTTCACGTCAAAGTTGCACAAAAGAGGAGTTGCAGTGTCAGAAACACAGGTCATTTGTGCCAATCTATGAAGCACTAACACTCTAACAGCCCATTCTTCAAATACGCTGGCGGCCCGACCGAAAGGCTTTAGGAGGCCGACGAAGGCCTCCGCTGGCGCAAGGACCCACACTGCCGGTGCCCAGAAGGCGCCCGCCAGTGTCAGTGGCCCCAGCGCTGGCGTGAAGGCCCGGCCGCTGGTCCCCAGCCGCCACCTCGGCAGCGCTGGGCCTGGATGCCGCCGTAGCCTCCTGCCGGCATCCGGACGCCGGCACAGGTCGCGGCGGTGCCCCAGGAGGCATTCCTGGGGCTTAACGGCGCCCCAGGAGGCGTTCCCGGGGCATAATGGTGCCGGGTGGGGGGCGGGGTCGACGTTAGTTCAAGAGGTAGAATGGGTGCATTCACACCAATACCGGGAAACACGTACACCCCTGCAACGGATGCAGAAGCAACTACGGGCATACTTGTTTCCTCTTTCCTTGCTCTCAGGACCACTTTTTATGTCAGCTTCTAAGGGTGGCGGTGAGCTCCCCCTCACTGGCAATTTTTAAACAGAGGCCAGACAAACACTTGTCAGGGATGCTCTAGGCTGATCCTGCATTAAGCAGGAGGTTGAACAAGATGGCCTGCATGGCCCCTTCCAACTCTATGATTCTATAATTCTATGTACCATGGGCTGCAAGGCGATTCCTGTCCCACCATCAGCAACATGGCACCACTTCTGATCTGGTTGTGTTTACATCCATCCAGGCCAACAGAGGAACTAATCTGATGTCGGCACCCACAAGGACACTCCCAGCTCATAGCATTTTACTATGTTCTACTTGGTGGGGGGGGTGTTCCCAGGTTTAGAGGAAAATGCTTTGTGCATGGCCCAATGTCTGGATTTAAGGATCCACAGCTGGGGCCATGTTGAGAATTAACATGGGCACTAGGATTGGCCAAATCACTGGGATTTTTCAGGATTCTTTCTAGGGCAGTTCATTAATGGCATTTAGGAAACTTATGAACTCTGCCCTGAAGTGTGGGAAACCAATGGAGCTGGCAGCTGATCATGGCTCCCTCCAGGCACATCACCAGTGAGATAGCTGTGGACTGTGGATGTAGAGGCCACACAATACTGGTCCTCTCTCGGCTTTCTAAGTTCAATTGAGTCTCTCTCTCCAAATAAAGATCTAATTAGCTCAGTTTCTCAGTATGTTGTCAGCCAAAAAACATATCACCAGGACCGTTAGAGTTAGAAACACACAATGGTGATGAAAGACAGATTATTTCCAACAACAAAAGATAACACATGAGAAGCTGAAGTTTGACAAGTAACAAATGAATAAGATAGATTATTATAATGATAACTCAAATAAGATAAATACAACAGAGATGAAAATGGCGAAATGGATAATGATTATATAGGGACTGCACCTAAAGATCCAGAGAGATGTTTACACTGTAGAGTTAAGATTAGATTGATTCTAATATAGTTAAAGGGCTGAGGGAATAAAAGTGGTTATCTGACCAGTGTTTTGTCCCCGATATTTATTGGCCAAAAGCGCATAGAAGCTTGGAACCAGTGATGCACAAACAGAAACATAGATTTAGCTCAGTTCCACTTGTGCAAGTGTGGTTTCAGAGGATGCTGTCAGGCTGGGCTGAGGCACCTGCAGCACCAGGACGCTCAGAAGACTGGGAGGTGGTCATGCCTCCATGGGCTCATGGAAAGTCAGGAGGCAGTGAAGTTGGCAACAAGTAACTCTTTATTAGCAATATGCCATTACACTATTTCTTCTGGTGTTGCACCCAGGGCAGTTCCCTCACCCCCTGGCTCCACCATTGCCTTGGCATGCGGCACCCTGCTCCTGCCCATAACTTTTGAGTTGCACCTCCTGCTCCTCCCAGCTCCTGCACAGGGTCACCTTTAAGACCCTTCCCAATAGGTGATCCTGCCTGGGGTAATTAGTGTGCCCCGCTCCTGAGCTAACCATGCTGTTCCAGCTGCACACCTCCTCCTTTCACAGCAGCCGATATGGTCAGCCAGCTGTGCTCGACATGGTGCATGTTTGGCCAAATGTGGCCAATGGGCCTGTCAGTTCTTCTGGGTCGGACCCACGTCCCCATCCTCCCTTGGCAATTGACACCCTCTGGGGTCCCCTGCCCCTGCAAGATCTGGGGCAACAATTAGTGCTTTCCTCCCAATACATTACAGTACACAGAATTTAGTTGTGAAACGTCTTGCGCAAGCGGAAATGCAAGTGGGGATACAATAACTGTGACTTAGAGCAAGGGGCTACGGTGGTCTTTTTCTTGCATTTCTGCTTATACAAGAGCTCTAACATAAGCAGAAATTTTGCATTGGCTCCAACGCACATTCTTTGTAAGCCCTCTGGTCTAAGTAGGTGATATTATCTCTTAATTCACACTAGGGGTGTTCATTATGAAATTTTCAAGCCAAAACCATACAAGAAAATCAGTGTTTCGGGTCAATACTGTGATTTTCTGGAATGGTAACACAAACCCAGGATTCTTAGGCATTGTGAAAAACACCCCCCCCCCCCACACACACACACAATACATGCTGTTTTTCATATTTGGGTTCTTACCACCTGGCATCTTGTTTTTCTTTGAATTTCTGAGGCAGTGGCATTTCTCTCTTTCAATCCTTGCAAAGAGATCCTTGCAAAGGTTCAGGTGAGTGCTCCTAACCAATTACCTTTGGAGGCAAGCCTCAGAGAAGGAATATCCACAGAGGAGTCTGTGCTGAGCTGTGAGTGCCCAGACTACTCCACGTACCACTTCAAATTTATGCAAATAACTTCCCACTGGGGGTTCTTTAGCATTAGGAAAAAAGTTTGGGGGAGAAGCAAGAGCCCCTTTCACCCATACCACCCATCATCACCAAATTCAACCATTATTGGAGCTGACCATTATGTAGCTTAGCTCTCAGACTCCACCACACTCTAGCTTCCTGTTGCTACCTCCTCTAGGAACGCCATAAATAGTAATAGTAGTAATTACTAATTAAGATACCTGTACAACAGATGCGTGCCCTGACCTGGATAGCCCCAGGCTAGCCTG
The DNA here is from genome assembly GCF_029931775.1 of Euleptes europaea. NCBI lineage: Eukaryota > Metazoa > Chordata > Lepidosauria > Squamata > Sphaerodactylidae > Euleptes > Euleptes europaea. The sequence continues at coordinate 21,972,482 of NC_079318.1, read as the reverse complement.
ATCTCATCAGATCTCAGAAGCTAAGCAAGGTTGAGACACGAAGGCAGGCAAGGGCAAACCACCTCCAATGTCTCCTGCCCTGAAAACCCTACAGGGTCTCCATAAGTCAGCTGTGACTTGACGGCACAAAAAAAAAAATCCAGTAGATGTGTTGCGTGAAGACATGGGCCACATGACTGATTCATCACATGCTGTCAAACACAAGCATACTCTATTTTTTTAAAAAAATGTGAACTATTTTCAAAGATTGCAGTAGCGAAGCGGGGAATGAGGACGTTTTCTGCAAAGGTAGCCTTTTTGTACTTTGTGAAAGGGGCAAATGGACCACAAGGATAGACGGGAAATGCAGAGCTTTCAGCAGAAAGGTAATTTTGTTATTGTCAGACAGTTACTGTAAGATTATGTACTTCGTGGACTTTGGAGCCGGTGGTGGTGGACCTAGCCAGGAGGTAAGTGAGGGAGGGAAGGAGGGTGGGGGAGAAGGGTTAAAAAATGGTGGCAGGGCCAAAGCAGTCCCAAATAATGTCAAATACATTCAGCATTATTCAAGGATCCATTTTTCGCCTCCCTTTAATTGCCACAATTCTTTTTGGTATTTCCCGGGGCGGGGGGGTTGGTTGGTTCGGCTTTATCAAATGCACACCCCTACTCTTTACCACTCATTTTGATTATGTCAACCACATATGAGTTTAATTTACATGATGCATACCTGAAGGACTCCCTTTCTCTATACAAATCCATACGTGCACTAAGGTTTGGCAAATGGGCACTACTAATGGTGCTCTCCATTTGCCCAGCAAGATCATGCCTTGATCTAGGGCCTTTCCATTTGTGGCACCTCAATAGCTACCAGAGGGGACAATAAAAGATATATAGAGACATTGGGCCAAGCTGAAGTATGACTCCCTTCTCACAGAGCTTTCCTCCACACATGGAGCAATTTGTCCTGCTTTTACATGACGTTGTGCCTGGGTTCCCATTTTTCTTCTCCCCTTTCAGTCTTTTACAGGCCTTTTAAAGATCAGCTTATCCCTAGATCAGCTACAAGTCACAGAGGGAGAGTGGGAGGTGATGGGATGGGGGTAGGCTGGCAAGATTCTTCTCTGTGACAGTGCTTCTGTGCCAACACAACGAAGGGGAAGGGGGGTGGGCAGCAACAGCGGCAAAAAGTGTGGGGCGGATCTGTGTGGAATACACCTATAGGTGCCACTGGGCCAGAAACAATCCACTTGACATCGGGAGTGCACAACTGGATCCCCTGAAGTGTAATTTAGCTTCAAAGAGAAGTGATGGGAGCAATATGGACCAGGGCTCCTGTGCTAATTCCCTGGTTAAAATGACCCCCATCCCAGCTGGTTTAAGTTCTGATGGGGGGAAGACAGGAAGAACAAGCAGAAGAAGAGGGAGGAGGACGTTTTATATGCTGATTTTCTCTACCTTTTTTAAGGAGAATCAAACTGGCTTACAATATCCTTCCCTTCCTCTCCCCACAACAGACACCTTGTGAGGTAGGTGGAGCTGAGAGAGTTTGGATAAAACTGTGACTAGCCCAAGGTCACCCAGCAGGATTTGTGTGGAGGAGTGGGGATTCAAACCCAGTTCTCCAGATTAGAATCCACTGCTCATGTGGAGGAGCAGGGAATCAAACCTGGTTCTCCAGATTAGAGCCCACCACTCTTAACCACTACACCACACAAGTACTCCCCCCCCCCCCGCTGGAGCTAAAAACAGTTTGTGGAAATTACTTTGGGATGAAGAATAAAGCCACCCTTTCCCAGAGCCATTGTCCTGATCCCTATGACTCCCCCCCAGGTGACTGCTATTGGATGCTAAATTGTACCTCCTGAACGACTCTGCCTAATGATATGCCATTTGGCACAATCTAAGACACAGCATGCAGGATGATAACATCATCTCTGGTGCATCCCTAATGCTGTGTCTTACTGGAAGACAGCAGATGGGGATCGCGCTCATCCCTCGCCAGAGCTGTGGGACTGGGGAATCAGAGGAAGTCACACAGACTGGGTGGGGTGGGAGCGAGGCAAGCGAGGTGCTGGGAGGAGCTGGGAGGCGATGCCTGAGCGCTAACCTCCTGCTTGCAGAAGCAGCCAGGCCCCAGGAACTAACTATGGCATGGATCCAGCCTGATCTGCTGCACCTAATCCTCCAAGACCCGTACCGCACAGACTCTGTTCGTGGCGCCAAGCGTTGCTTCTCGCCACAATAGAAGCCTGACAGTGCCATGGGTGGGGTGAAGGTTTTCTGGCAAGCAGGACGGAGGCAGCCAGCTCTGCCCAACTTGACGGGAATGGGATTGGAACTGAGCTGCAGTGGCACAAGTAACTGCTTGTACCACTGAACCTAAAGGCAAATCCATCGCATTCTGCAGCCAGAGTCTCATAAATCTTATCAGAGTTCGTGTAGGGAGCACCAGCAGAATCTCAGTTGAAGGTTTCCCATACTTCCTTGATTAGAGATCCAGGTCACATGTCTGATTGAGCTGATCCAGTTCTTCCACTTAGAAGCCTGCCCCTATTTATGCAGTGTGATTCTGCTTGCATAGCAAGGATCTGTTCAAGCTGCATAGCTATTCATTGAACATTCATTTCAAGCGGTTTTGTTTTTCAAAAGTCTGCCCCAACCCTGAAGTTCCAGGAAAGGGTAGGATAATTATAAAATCTAATTTCCAAAAAGCTATTACGGTCTTCTTTTTCTCAGTTATTTTCTCTGCCACAGCAATACATTGTAAGGAACTTGGGTTCTCACCACTTAGGTGTGTCTATTTTACAAGACAAGACACTTCTGGTGGGAGGTTTTTGAGGCAGTGTCTGAGGAGGGCGGGGTTTGGGGAGGGGAAGGACTTCAATGCCATAGAGTCCAATTGCCAAAGCGGCCGTTTTCTCCAGGGGAACTGATCTCTATTGGCTGGAGATCAGTTTTAATAGTGAGGGATCTCCAGCTAATACTTGGAGGTTGACAACCCTATTCTTAACATTTGTGGCTATCTCCCTCAGCAGGCCTTGCATGTAAGTGCCATCAAGTGGCTTCCAACTCATGGTGACCCTATGAATCAATGTCCTCCAAAACATCCTATTGTTAACAGCCTTGCTCAGTCATTGCAAACTGAGGGCCATGGCTTCCTTTATAGAGTCAATCCATCTCATGATGGGTCTTCCTCTTTTCCTGTGCCTTTTCTTTGTTTTGTTCTGTCCAGTTAATGTGTTTCCATGTTGACCCTTCAACCTTAGCGGTGGACAAGTAGCCATCAGAGACTAGTGGTGAGTAGGTGTGTGAAAAGAAAGCACAGTTTTAGAAGCTGAGGGAGATGGAGAGAAGCAGAGAGACTCTGCTTGGAGTTGGTGCCAGCGTGGTGTAGTGGTTAAGAGCGGTGGTTTGGAGCAGTGGAGTCTCATCTGGAGAACCAGGTATGACGGACAAGGGGTTAATCTGCAGCAAGAGCTGACATACCAAGAGTGGGCAGAGCCAGAGAGCTGACACTCGGAGCTCTGAGAGACAGAAAAGCATTCAAAGGTTGGGATAGAAGGATAGAAGGCTGTGAAAGTAGGTGAAGCTTGGGACCCAGCCTGGATAGAAGGCTGTGATAGATTTTGAGCTTGGTAGCGAGACTGAGCGGAAGCCAGACTGTACTCAGTGAATCTGAGGGTTCTGTTAAAGCCAAAGCTATTGAAACACACAACCTGTGGAAGCGACAGGAGTGAGAACTGGGTTAGAGGGGGCCCATTCTCACGTCACAAAGGGGAATTAGTCTCTGAGGTAGAGCTATTCCGGTAGCAGGGAGGTGTGGAGGATTGCAGCCACTGAGGTGGGGTAGTCAGGGAGAGAACTGGAAGAGGGATTTTGGATATTTCCCCACACTTCTGTGAGTTCTCTGAGGAGGGAAAGGAACTCAAACTTCCTTCGCTCCTGAGAGCTCGGCTGGGGACAGAGTCTGAGAGTCTGAATCTGAGTAACAGTTCTGAGGGACAGAACTAAGCGTGAAACTGAGAACTGAAGGAACCTGAGTGAAGAAAACATCTAAGATATCTCTCTGAAGTAATCTTATGCAGATAAACCTGACTTTGAGTTTTCCCTCCAATTTTTGCCTTTTCCTTGAAAACCAATCTCTGTGAGTTCTGTTCAATAAACTTCCCTGTTTTGTCTGTTTAAGTTAAAAAGCCTCTTGTCTCCTATTTCTCTCTGAGGTAAAAACTGGTGTGGGACTGGAGGAGAAGGAAAATAATCTCCCCACAAATATACTCTGGCCGAAGCTTTTCCCTCAGCATATACGGCCGGGCTGAGAGAGTGGGATATTGAAGTGGTTGAAAGGGGGGGGGGTGCGTCATACCAGGTTTGATTCCCCACTCCTCCACATGAGCAGCGGAGGCTAATCTGGTGAACTGGATTTGTTTTCCCACTCCTACACATGAAGCCAGCTGGGTGACCTTGGATTAGTCACACTCTCTCAGCCCTACCTACCTCACAGGGTGTCTGTTGTGGGGAGGGGAAGGGAAGGTGATTGTAAACCGGTTTGATTCTTCCTTAAGTGGTAGAGAAAGTTGGCATATAAAAACCAACTCTTCATCTTCTTGGCTGGAGTGCTGGGGAAGAGGACAGTATCTCTTTCTCTGGGGATCTGATGCAGGGTAGTGAGTCTGCTACACTATAGTAATGCCTGTGTGTCTCCATCTGTGCTCTACCTGCATAGTTGTAAATAAACAAACTACTACGGAGATGCTATAAGTCTCCAATACTCTCTCCTCCAAAGGGAACTAATCAGGATAAGCACTAGCCCCTGGAACTTCTCAGTGGGCACTCTGTGGTCCATCCTGTAAGAGAACTAGGGAGTTGTTTAGGGTTGCCGGGTGGCTTGGAGTGGTGGGCAACTGCCAGCCAATCCATTGGCCAGCTCACAGCGAGGATAGCACACGTGTGCGGCTGTGAGCAATGCGATCCTATCCCATTGGGTTTACTTACAGAAGAACCGCAGCATGTCGGGACAATCTATCACTCAGATCGGGATTTGAGTGGTAAATCGTCCTGCTGGTAGGGTCTAATGCTATTCAGTCCACCTTCCAAAGCAGCCATTTTCTCGAGAAGTGGAACAAATGTTTTAAACAAAGAAACAAATAATTAATCTATGTAGTCTGGAGATTAGCTGTAATTCCTTGAGATCTCCAGCCCTCATCTGGAGGTTGGCTATCCTATACAGGAGTGATGTTCATGCTGTCTCCCCTCTCCCCATTTGGCTGGCCTGTTTCTGCCTGCCTGCCAGCCAGCTGACCACCAGCAGGCAGCAGCCAAAACTGCAGAGAAATTGCCTGCTGTAAGTGGGCACCTGGCAAACTTCTTGGTGCTGAGCCGCATTGCTGTGAGTATTAGAAAAATACAGGCAAGATGTTTTTGGTGAGAGGATCAGACTAGGATCTGGGACATGCAGGTTCGAATCCCCACTCTCCCATGGAAGCTTGCTGCATGACCTCGGGTCAATCACATGTACTCAGCCTAACCAACCTTACAGGCTTGTTACGATGATAAAATGGAGGAAAGAATGATGTGCGCCGCTTTGGGTCCCCACTGGCGAGAAGGACGGTGCCTAAATGAAAGGACGGTGTATTCATGAGGGACGGTGTATAAATAAATAATAAATGGGAATATTATTTTCTTCTGATGCATTTTTAAAAACCCTCTAAAGATTAAACGTTTCTGCCTGGGTAAACAGAGGTGTTTCTCTTTCTCTTCTGAGGTTACCATGGCCCATTAATCCTACACCTGTGACTCCTGACATTTCAATGAACGCAAGCGAAACAACAGATTTTTTTAATATAATGAAGTAAATGTAAACCATCTCACATCTGGAAACAGGCATGATACAAAATAGGGGAATGAGCCAGATCTTTCTGATATTTGGTCAAGCTTCGGAAAGCCTAGCTAATATTTTTTTTCCCTGGTATATAGATTAGTTTTAACAGAACAGAAGGGTATTATTTCCTTCCTTCTGCTCTGAAGTGTCTACTGAGTTTGGGGGCATTTTAAGTTTCTCCAGCCTGTTTAGATTAGGAATTATAAAGAGACAAAAGACCATGAAACCAAGGTGGTGGTAAAAACAGGGGATTATTATATAGAGCAATTATTGTGGCATCCCTTATGCCTGTTCTAAGCATTATGTCTCTTAAGAATGTAACAATGTAGGAAGAGCCCTGCTGGATCAGACCAGTGGTCCATCTAGCCCAGCATCCTGTCTCACACAGTAGGCAATCAGTTCCTCTGGACAGGGCACTCTTATCTTGGGTTACTGGGAGATTACCGCATGCCTGACTGCCATTTTGTGTGAAAAGGGCAACGGGTATATTTTGCAGCTTAGTATGTGCAAATGTGTGTCCTTGAAAAACCAGGTTTTGGTAGCATTTATGCTGGCTAGAAAATATGTGCGTTGGCCATGTTACCAAAAAACAGCAGGAGTGTGCACAAAGAAAGTTGTTTGTTGCATGTCCTCCTAGTATGTGAAATAGGAATGTCAGAACTGTGATGCCCCAAAAGGGCTCTAGTCTAGGCAAAGGGTGTAAAGTACCTCTTAGCCAGGGAAACCCTCACCAGATAATCTGTAGTCACACGACACCATTTCAGAGGCCAAATATATTGAACACGGACTGCTAGATGCAGTGCTGGAGCCTTCTGGAACTAAATTCAGTGGAGACTTTCTGTGGAAGTATTTCTTCACACAATGCATAGTTAAATTGTGGAACTCCCTGCCCCAGGATGTGGTGATGGCTGCCAAATTGGAAGGCTTTAAGAGGGGAGTGGACATGTTCATGGAGGAGAGGGGTATTCATGGCTACTAGTCAAAATGAACTCTAGTCATGATGCATACCTATTCTCTCTAGGATCAGAGGAGCATGCCTGTTATATTAGGTGCTGTGGAACACAGGCAGGATAATGCTGCTGCAGTTGCCTTGTTTGTGGAATTCCTAGAGGTAGGGCTGTCGATTCTGTTTGTCCCGAACTGAAAAACCGCCAAATTTTCCCCAATTCGGCGGTTTCCAGTTTCGGACGAACCGAATTAAAAAAGGCGGGAAACAGGGAGCCGAATTCCCCAACTTTGGGGTGTTTGGCAAATAAATTCGGGGTTCGGTGCAGCCGTCAGCCCCCCCGCGCGCCTTCAGGGAAGCCCCCTGAAGGCACGCGGTGGGGGCGGTGGGTTGTCAAGCCCCTCTGTGCTGTCTGCGCAGACAGCGCAGAGGGGCTTGACAACCCACCGCCCGCCCACCGCCTGCCTTCCTGGGACTCCCGGAAAGAGGGGCGGGGGATCTTTAAACCCCTCTGCGCTGCCTGCGCAGACAGCGCAGAGGGGCTTGACAACCCACCGTCCACCTTCCCGGGACTCCCGGGAAGAGGGGCGGGGGGTCTTTAAACCCCTCTGCCCCCACGCCTTCAGGGGGCTTCCCTGAAGGCGCGCGGGGGGCCCTTTAAACAGACCTGCGTCTTCCAGGTGGAAGGCACAGATCTGTTTAAAGAGCCCCCCGCGCACCTTCATGGAAGCCCCGTGAAGGCCCGCGGGGGGGGGGGGGGGCTGAATTTTCCCCCGAACTCCGGATCTCGCCCGAATTTCGGGGATCCGAAGCGGGGGAGTTCGGACTTCGGCACGGCCCGAATTTAAAAGGGCTGAATTTTGCCGAAGCTGAGCTTTCCCCAAAAAATTTTTTCAACAGCCCTACCTAGAGGCACCTGGTTGGCCACTGTGTGAACAGACTGCTGGACTTGATGGGCCTTGGTCTGATCCAACTTGGCTTTTCTTATGCCATTCAAAAACTGGATGGCAACATAAGGTGTACGGAATACTGGCTTCTTTTCCCCTACTAATTGCAGACATTATTTTCAGTTTTGTTCAGCTAGCAAGTATATCTCAGTTTGACATGCTATTGAGTAATATGTTCCAGATTCTCCTTAAAGAAATAAAAGGTGTGGTTTTGGATAATTTCCACTGCTTTCCCGCTCAGCTGTCATATCTGCATAATGAGCACCTACCCTGAGATTAATGTAGCATTAAATGGAAATCTGAAAGGAACACAAATTGATGTCTTAATTCATGGGGATTGACATAGGAATACGACAGAAGGGAGCAAAAGTCATGTACAAAGGGAGAATGCAATGAAGAATGGGACAAGTTGCTCACTGGGTATGATCCAAGCACGTGCAAGTACTTCTGTTCCATTCATTTCAGAGGAATAGTTAAGCATTTCAGTTCAATGTGACTGAAATTCTTCTTACACTTAATCCCACCCTTCTCCCAAGGCGTTCAGGATAGTACACATGGTCCCTCCGATATTCACCCTACCCCGGCTCTACTTCCAAATCTCCAGGAATTTCCCAACCCAGATTGGACAACCCCATCACTAGGACTTAGGCAAACCATCACTGATCAGACTCCAGCTTTACCCTCCCCATTGTCAGGACAATAATGTTTATTATTTGTAGTTATATTCCAGCTTTCATTTCACCATGAAACTCAAGATGGCATCAATAAGATTCCCAGGAGATATCCACTCAGGCACTTACCAGACCCAGGTTGCTGGTATTATAAACATGTACTTTCAGGCCATACCCTGGGAACTAGCTAATATCCTCCTACTTGAGAGGATTATTGTAAAGATTACTGAGGAACATATTACCACACTGAGGAACATATTACCACACTGGGAACCTCACAAAGGGAAAAGGCACTGGGGGCAATCTGAGGTGGAAAAAAATGGCAAGCAGGGAAGGAGCTAAGCAATGCCTCTCCCCGTTTCTGCTCCAAATCCCCATCTTAATGCTCCTGCTTTAAAAACAAAGCATATGGGCTCTGTTACATGAGTGTAGTTATCATAAGATGGCATCTATGAAACATTCTGGAGACTCAGGAATGCTTATTGTTGATGGCTTGCATCCAATGGCTGTTTTCTACCACCAGGACACTTCCATTAGCAGAGAAGAAGAAGAAGAGTTGGCTTTTATACACAATGGCTGCTTTCTACCACCAGGACACTTCCATTAGCAGAGAAGAAGAAGAAGAGTTGGCTTTTATACACAATGGCTGCTTTCTACCACCAGGACACTTCCATTAGCAGAGAAGAAGAAGAAGAGTTGGCTTTTATACACAATGGCTGCTTTCTACCACCAGGACACTTCCATCAGCTCAGAAGAAGAAGAGAAGAAGGGTTGGCTTTTATACCCCGATTTTCTCTACCTTTCAGGAGACTCAAACCAGCTTATAATTGCCTTCCCCTCCTTTCCCCACCACAGACACCTTGTGAGGTAGGTGGGACTGAGAGAGTCCGGAGAGAACTGTGACTAGCCCAAGGTTGCCCAGCTGGCTTCATGTGTAGAAGTGGGGAAACCAACCCAGTTCACCCAAATACCACTCATGTGGAGGAGTAGGGAATCAAACCCAGTTCTCCAGATTAGAGTCCACCACTCCTAACCACTACACCATGCTGGCTCCCATACTATGCCCAGAACTGTCCCGGGAGGAATGTTCAGGGATGAGGAAAACTATGAGGGAGAGAAAGGTAGGAAGGTCTTGCTCTGTCAATTCTGCACGTCAGGTATCCACAGAATACACATTGTTATTTATCATATTATTGCTTTTGCTTCTAGAACAGGGGGCTACCTTCTTAATGCTTTGCACCTCCGTGTAAGGAGAGTGTACCATTACTGGCAATCTTTGGATGAGAATGTAAGGTTAACACAGGGAACTTGTCTGAGGTTTTAAGACCACGTTGCCCATATAGCAGCCTTTCTACCAACAAAAATGCATCTCAAACCAAATGCATATTTTGTTGGAGCAGACCAACAAAAATGCATCTCAGAAAAGGGTTGCCAACCTCCAGGCACCAGCTGGAGATCTCCCGCTATTACAACTGATCTCCAGCCGATAGAAATCAGTTCACCTAGAGAAAATGGCCGCTTTGGCCATTGGACTCGATGGGATTCAAGTCCCTCCCCTCCCCAAACCCCGCCCTCCTCTGGCTCCGCCCCAAAAACCTCCCACCGGTGGTAAAGCGGGACCTGGCAACCCTATCTCAGAATGATAAGGAGCCTTAGCCACCACGGCTGCTCGATTGATATATGCAGCTAAATGGAAGACAGTTGAGATACCAGATAAAAAAGAATGGATAAAAAAGATGCTGGAATTGACTGAGATGGCGAAACTTAGAGCTTTGATAAATCAGAATGATAATGAACAATTTTGGGGGGAATGGGAGGCTTGGAGAACATACTGTGAGAATTACTTTTTAATGGGACCATTTAAAGGGTATTCATTGATCTAATCCCTTATTCATATTTTGTGTTAATTTTTATATTAGGTATTGATTACATAATGTTGGATAAGACAAGAATAGATAAATTAAAATAATATTGGGATTAGTCCCGTTGGCAAAAGATTATACAATTTAATTTTAGACGGAAGAGGGAGAGGGGGACGTCATTTAATTGTTAAATTAGAATAATATTTGTTTGTCTCTTTATTATTATTATTATATTGCCTTATGGAAATATTAAATAAAGAAAAATAAAAAAATTATTTTTTTAAAAAAAAAAGAATGATAAGGAGCCTTCCACAGATTTATCTGTGGTTTTGGAGATGCGTGCCACAGAAAACTGAGGCAGTATTTAAGAAACAAGACTCTTTTTATGAGGCGGGGGGGGGGAAATCTTGATATTTATGCAAAACACAGTACTTGCCACTGTGGATTTTATAACTCTGTTGCTTAACCTGAAGTGAAAGCACAGAAAGGCCAAACTCTTCAGCAAACACAGGGCAAATGTTCAGCTTTGCAATGTTGGCAAGCGAATGAGCAGAAATGATTGCACAGTGGAATCTCTGTTCTTTACAGGTGTTATCAACACTGGGGGGGAAAATCTCACGGGGCAGCACGCCGGGCTTTAATTTCAGCAGGCCAGGGAATGAAATGGTTGACCCGAGGAAGGCTTGGCTTGATGTCATGAATAATTCTCCCTCCGTGAATTCTTCTGTACTGACAAGGAAAGGCTGGCTAGGGAGCTTGTCAAGAAACACTCCTAGCAAAAATCGTATGCTTCCATTCCTTGCTTTATCCTTTGCACCGCCGCCGATATTGCGCCGCTTTGACAGCTTACATAAATAATTTCGTGTTCGAGGGTCGAAGTTGAAACCACACGATGGGACACTGCAGGTTCAAAGATGTAACGCAGAATCAACCGTTTACTTTAGAAATGGCTTTGCCCACAAGAATTTTTTTCCATTCGTACGCAGAATGCACCACAGAAATCTAACTTTCACAAAGAAACTTTAGGCCAGCGAATGCAGGCCTCACGTGACAAGAATATACACAAACACATCACCTTGACAAGCTGCTAAACAGTATAAAGTTGCCCAGTGTTAAAACCTAGGCCTCGGAAAGATAACACCTATGCCGCTGGCTGCCTTTCAGTTACAAGCTTGCATGTTCTATTGAGGTAGGGTTGCCAACCTCCAGGTGGTGGAAAAGATCCAAACCGCACTACAAGGTAATATAAACGCAAGATAAATTTATAAAGGTGCAGGTAAGTGCAAGGAGTGAACATATGTACAAAAATTAAGGGAAACACAATCAGGTTTTTTTTTAAACAATTAGCATAAATAGTCCAGCAAGATATGCAATATGACAAAAGAAATTGTCCAATGGATCACATAAAAACAATATAGCTGTCCATGAAAGACTTTCCTGTACTTCTCGGTAGCTGGACACAAAATGTCAAAAATGAGGACCACAGCGAGGAGGTGCCAGAAGAGGTGCCCGGACGTGTCGTCTAGATCATGCACACGTTTCGCACATGGCTTCATCAGCTACACATATCAGAAAAGTTTATAACAATCATATCAATTTCAAAGAGGGACCAAGAGGATTTCTATATAGGTCTCCAGGTGGTGGCTGGAGATTGCCTGCTATTACAACTGATCTCCAGCTGATAGAGATCAGTTCACCTGGAGAAAATGGCTGCTTTGGCAATTGGACTGAGGCAGCCCATTCCTGAGCTGAGTCGTATGGGAACGGCGGCAGCAGCGCCTCTTCCTAAGTCGTTTCCCCGTCCCCGACGCTGTTAAACAACAAAAAAAAAAAGCAGTTTCGCGGCTTTTTTTTGTTTAACTGGGCCTTTTTGCCCCATTGAAAACAGCAAGGCTGCGCCTGCTAAATAGTAGGCACGGCAACGCTGTTTCGGCCGCCGGCGCAAGTAGCCGAAAGGGGATAGGGAGCCAACTAGCCACCGGCTCCTCTCCCTGGCCCACCCCCTGCGCCGGTGCAGCCTCTCCACGCTGTTGCCGGCGCCACGGAGAGGCCGCGCCGGCGGAGGGGGGGAGGCGCACTACCACGGCCCTCAGCCGCCGCCGGGACTGGCCTCGCCGCCGGCGTGAATGTGTGAAATCACGTGATTACACGCATTTACGCCGGCGGCGAGGTCACGCCGCCTCCTATGGAGTTTCAGTCCCTCTCTCAGGAATGGGCTGTATGGCCTTGAAATCCCTCCCCTCTCCAAACCCTGCCCTCCTCAGGCTCTGCCCCCCAAATCTCCAGGTATTTCCCAACCCGGAGCTGACCCTCTACTGGGACCTGAAGTGCATTTTATGGTTGCCACGTGGATGCCGTCAAGTGTGGCCTCCTTTTGACAAACCATATAAAACCCACATGAATAGGGGCTCTCCTTATGCGAGCGCCAATGCTCTTCTCAACTGCCGCTGGAAACATGGGACAAAGTATGCAGTCTTATAAAACACTGGTCCCTGTCCCACTTGTTGACCGTTTCTATATGCTTTGGTGAGTTTGGCGAAGAGTTGTCACAAGGAGGCAGTTTTCCGTGGCATGCATTCCAGCTTTCACTTTTGTTCGAATCGTAAAAACCGTACAGACTGTGTAAATTTCATCAGGCTTACATGCTTACAACCGAAAAGCTGTTCCCTGTGGTGACACCCCATCTGGAAACCGTAGGTAACATCTAAATGTTTCTTATCATATCCATCCATTCAAATTGCCTTTCTGCACACAATGTAAAGCCCCTGATGCTTCACAAGTTCCATGACCCCATCAATTCCATAGCAGTCAGCCACAGATCCAGTGTAATTCCATTTTAGGACCTGGGCATGGGCTGACTGGTAGTCCCAGCTCCAATCTTTCATTAAATAAGCCACAAAGGAACAAACAGTAAGCCACCCAGACCATAGGGTTGCCAGGTCCCTCTTTGCCACTGGTGGGAAGTTTTTGGGGTGGAGCCTGAGGAGTATGGGATTTGGGGAGGAGAGGGACTTCAATTCCATAGAATCCAATTGCCAAAGCAGCCATTTTCTCCAGGTGAACCAATCTCTATCGGCTGGAGATCAGTTGTAATAGCAGGAGGTCTCCAGCTAATACCTGGAGGTTGGCAACCCTATCAGACAACCTGGTACAAGCTAAAGATCCAAGTCTTTAAGTATGTGTGTAGGATGCTCAGTCATATGATTTCCTCACCTGCATTCATATGATTTCCTCACCTGCATTCTGATGTGGCAAATTGTAGACAAAGGTTTACAGGGTCAAATCAGACATTAATGAGACCACAGGTGTCGAGGTAAACTGCATGTGCATGCAGTCCTGACTCATACTGGGGCTGTGTGGAGAAGGGATCAATCTGCATCAGGGATATGTGGGAGAGGGGATTTAACCTGTAAATCCTCACATGGTTTCATTTTCAAATTCTTCATACTGTTAATAGTTATTAAATGCATCCTTTTTTAAAAAAATCTGTTTTTCCTTTAAAATGCTAACTAGAATGCAGGGCCGTAGTGGGGGGGGGGGCGAGGAGGGCAGCCGCTGCCCCTGTGACATGCAGAGAGGGTGGCAGAACTTCCTCTCCTACCCGGCCCGCTACTCCTGTAGGAGAGGCAGTTCTGCCGCCCTCTCGGCATGCCACAGGGGCGGCGGCTGCCCTCTCCCCCCGCCGCTACACCCCTGCAAAAATGAAGGAAGCATAGTTTCAATGAATGAAAACAAAAGTGGGGGTTGAAGAGTTAAATCCCCTCTCCCCTTCCCACATACCCCTGATCCAGGTTGTGGCTCTGTGGTCAATTTACCTTTGATAGACTGACAGCGATGCCTAACCTTAAGTTACAAGAGGGTAGATTTCAACTGAACGCTTTGAGAAATCTCCTAAGATCAGTTTGACAAGGGAACTAATTTGCGGGGTTGGTGGGGGCCTTTCTCTTGCTGGAGGTCTTTAAGCAGAAGTTGGTCAGCCATCTGTTAGGATTGTCCTAGATTAGGTTTCTTGTACTGAGTAGAAGGTTGGGTTAGATGGAACCTTCCAACTCTATGATTGTTTATCTCCATCAAATCTATTTTGGCCTAGACCTACATCAGAGAAGGCAATGGGCATAATCCATGAAGCAATGCCACTGTACATTTCCCATATATTCATATTTCATACATTCACTTGCATAGCAGCAAAAGGATGATGGGTCATAACAGAACTGTGATTCAAAGGTCTCAGTACAATAGAATTCTACCAGCTGAGCTTATTGCAGAATCAGGGATTTGGTAAAGTGGGGATGGGTGGATTGTAGTCGGGTTGGGGTAAGGAAAAAGTAGGTATTAATCTTTTAGCATACAAATTCATTTTCTGGCTCATATTCTGTTTTTAGATTGGTTACTTAAGAGCTTAAAATAGCAAAAGTAATGAGTTCACATTACAAATACATTGTTTGCCTTAAAAATGAACCAGTTTCTTACAAAGCCTATTAAAATTGTAAAGCCATATGAGAATGTTTAATACTTATATATACATATAACTGTCTAACCATATGGAATATATTTATAGCCTTTTGGAAATGTTTAGAGGTAGTACTAGTAGTAATTTGGGGTTCAATCGTAGAAGGGACATCCCAAAATAAAAATAAGTGTAATAGTTTACTACCAAACAAACGCAGTATTCTCTAGCTTCCTTGACTGCTCTCTAAACACTAATCCCTGCAGCTCCTCCCTCCTGGCCAGCAGGGATCCTCTGGAAACTCCCATCCACTATGTTCCTATATGAATGTGTCTCTAAATTACAACAATCACTACAGTACCAGTTATTACACATGGATTCTAAAATCAAGTCTGATCTGACCATGTTGGATAAAGAGCAGCTATAATACAATCATACTCTTTGGGGGCTTAAAGTAATGGTGCCGGCCTATCTGGAAGGGATTATGTATTAAAAAAAAACCTTTGCAAATACCAGATGCTGTATCATAAGCAGGCTAAAAAGACTAGGGGTGTGCACCAAATTTTGGGGGGTATTTTTTGGATTTGGGTTTAATAGACTTGACATTTTTTTGAAAAAAAGCTGAATCCCCATAACAATATGGTTTTTTTGAGCTTTTTTTGGGATATCCAAAATCTTTTGGGTCTATTAAACTCTATGGGAAATTATTGTGGGGTTCTAAGGGTGGGTTTTAAGGTAGAACGATCAAATTTGCAGCTTAGCTTCAGGTGACTCTCCTTAGAAGATTGCCCAAACTTGGTAAAGACTGGGTCAGGGGTCCAATTATATGGGCCCCCAAAGAGGGTGCCCCATCCATGCTCCATTGTTTTCGATGGAGAAAAAATAGGTCCCCATAAAACTTGGGGGTTTGTGTAAGTATAGTCACCAGAAGCTATGCTACAAATTTGGTAGAGCTGAGATTCATAAAGAGAAAATTTCCCCAACATAAGGAAACTATTAGGAAATCTTTGTGGGGCTCTTGGGGGAACAATTTTGAGGTAGAGGCATCAAATTTGCAGCGTGGCTGCTGTGATTCTCTTTACAAGAGCCCCAAGTTTGGTGTAGATTGGGTCAAGGAGTCCAATTTTGTAGGGCTCCATTTTTTTCCATTGGAGAGAATGGATGGGGCACCCTTGTTGGGGGCACATAAAATTGGACCCCCTGATCTATTTTTTACCAAAACTTGGGAGTTATTCTAAGGAGAGTCACCTGAACCTACATTGAAAATTTAGTAACTCTACTTCAAAAACAGCATCCCCAGAGCCCTGCAAAGATTCCCCTAGGGTAACATGGACCTGAAAAATCTGAAAAAAATCCAACCCCCCCCCCCCAGCTATTCCGGATTTGCCTTTTTGGCTCCATTGAAATGGTGCCTCTTGTTTTGGTTTCGCATATCCAAATGCACACCCCGACCCATGACTTATAGTATAAAAAGGAGAAGACCATTAGGAAAGGATAACAGATGCAAAAGGAAGGGGAAGAGGCAGAGACCAAAGTTGAATGGCTTGGGAGAAGCTGTTTAAAAGAACACAGTGGTGCCAGAGAAGCAAGTACAGACAAAACAGGGCAGCAACAGAAAAGGCTGAAAGCACCTGAAGGCCTTTCCAATTGACTTCATGACAGGTTTTTTTTAAGCACACACACAAATATATATAATATACTTTCCTTGAAATTGAAAGTTGAGTTGCCAGCGATAGGGTTGCTCTGATTATTTTGCTCCTTTTTCTAATTTTTCCAAGTGTGGGACCTGCAAGGACTTGAGGAGGGATCATCTCAATTTCCTTTCTTCTACTACTTCCTCTTTCTCTTCCCTGAAAGTCCCCAGTCTTTCCCCCTTTTCATGCTTCTTTCCCTCCTTTTTACCCACCCAGTAACCAACCTTTTATATAGCCCCCAGCTATATTGTATTATTTATTGACTTCATTTATACACCACGTTTTTTCACTATATGAGCCCCGGGGCGCAGAGTGGTAAGCTGCAGTACTGCAGTCCAAGCTCTGCTCACGACCTGAGTTCGATCCCAACGGAAGTTGGTTTCGGGCAGCCGGCTCAAGGTTAACTCAGTCTTCCATCCTCCCGAGGATGGTGAAATGAGTACCCAGCTTGCTGGGGGTAAAGGGAAGATGACTGGGGAAGGCACTGGCAAACCACCCCATAAACAAAGTCTGCCTAGTAAATGTCGGGATGTGACATCACCCCATGGGTCAGGAATGACCAGGTGCTTGCACAGGGGACCTTTACCTTTTTTTTCTTCACTATGGGGACCCACAGCAGCTTACATCATTCTCCTCTACTCCTTTTTATCCTCACAGCAACACTATGAGGTAGGTTAGCCTGAGATTGTGTGGCTAGAAGGTCATCAAGTCAATTTCCATGGCAGAGTGGGAATTTGAACCTCGGTTGCTCAGATCCTAGTCTAAAATCGCAACACCACACTGGCTTTTGTAGGGTGGCTGCTGTTGAAGATGTGCAAGCTACCAGGCCTGGGTGAGTTATGCAAGACTGTTGGTTGCTAGTTGCATAGTGGCTGCTCCTGGCCCTGGCCTTGCCAAGTCCTCTCTTAATGGAGGGCTTGCTTAACCTGTCTGTAAAGTGCTGTCAAGTCGCAGCCGACTTACGGTGACCCAGTAGAGTTTTCAAGGCAAGAAACTAACAGTGGTTTGCCAGTGCCTTCCTCTGACAGTGACCCTGGTATTCCTGGGTGGTCTCCCATCTAAGCACTAACCAGGGCCGACCCTGCTTAGCTTCTGAGATCTGATGAGATCAGGTTAGCCTGGGCTATCCAGGTCAGGGCTTACACAACCTAGTAGGATTTTTTTTTTTTTTTTTAAAAAACTCCTTCTGAAAAGTAGACCCCACCTCCACTATTTCACAGACTGCTTTTCTTTTTTGTCTTTTTTTAAAAAGAATGAATTTTCATGTGGCATCAGGGAGCAAAGGAGATGTCCTTCAATAACGCAAGCTTCAAAGCTCATGGAATGAGTTGTGCAGATCCATGGAGGCAGGACACAACCGTGTATGTGCTTCAATACACATTTAACCTTTTATCTGCCCCCAGCTATATTGTATTATTTATTTACTTCATTTATACCCCACGTTTCTCCACTATGGGGACCTAAAGCAGCTTAACATCATTCTCCTCTACTCCATTTTATCCTCACAGCAGCCCTATGAGGTAGGTTAGCCTGAGATTAGGTTAGTCCAAGGTCATCAAGTCAATTTCCATGGCAGAATGGCTGTGGCTCAGTGGTAGAGCTGAGCATCTGCTTGGCATGCAGAAAGTCCCAGGCTCAATCCCCAGCATCTCCTGTTAAAGGGACAAGGCAAGTAAGTGATGTGAAAGACCCCTGCCTGAGACCCTGGAGAACTGCTGCCGGTCTGAGTAGACAATACTGACTTTGATGGACCAAGGGTCTGATTCAGTATAAGGCAGCTTCACGTGTTCATGTGTAAATTAATGGGAAATATTCTGCCACAACATCATATGAGTTTGATTTTTTTAAAAATAACAACCAAAAACCCCTGCAGTCAGGCAAATATATAATGGACGGAATGTGAGCCCAAATGTGTTTTTACAACCGTGCTTAAAATAGAGGTTTATAAATGGAAATGCTGACAGAAACTATACTATATTAAAAGCTACAGTGGACTACTAAAACATTACCTTACCACTGTGGAATGGAATCTAATATGACAAAAACCTATCTCGCTATATAAATTGGCTTTGGGTTGCCGCTAATATTGGCCTTTCACATTGGCAACAAAAGGAGAGAGAGGTTAACACCGGATCCACTATGGCTCCCATCTTCAGTGGCCAACCCATAAGACCCTGATTAACACTAGGAATCAATAGTAGAAAAGAGCAAGAGTCCAGTAGCACCTTAAAGACTAACGAAAATATTTTCTGGCAGGGTATGCGCTTTCGGGAGCCACAGCTCACTTCTTCAGAAAGCTCATACCCTGCCAGAAAATATTTTTGTTAGTCTTTAAGGTGCAACTGGACTCTTGCTCTTTTCTACTACTGCAGACAGACTAACATGGCTACCCACTGTGAACTAAGAATCAAACGACCCTCACAAAAATGCCGTGACTGCTGTGGTGAAGTGCTTGTATGGTTCTCTCCCCCACACCCGGCTGCACTTATTCCATGAACTTATGGTAGAGAGAGTTTGTGGGAGGATGACTATTCCATAATTCCTTTGGGAAAGGTTTGTGGCATTTCATGCTTACGGCAATTCAGCACCTTGTGCAAAGAGGGCCATAATTACCAGGCAGGAGTTATTTTTATTAAAACTGCCGATTTGTCCGCAACTCCATGCTGCTGCTCCAGGACACTAACAGAGAGGTCTGTGTAACTAGACTGTGCTTTCAAACCTGCCTTTGGAAACTGGCATCAGTGTGGAATGGGTCCCTCGAGCCAAATATAATATAGCGTACTTTATTAAACCACAATAAGCTAATGCTCAAGTAGCTTTAAGAGTCTCTGCAGAAGCCACAAGAAGCGGGGAAATTGAGACGTACATCTGACACTGTCCTTAATTTGTGTGTTGCGCTGTAAATATCTAGGAAATGAGCACACCCTGCTTAGCTTCTAGAATATCCTTCAGTGACAGACGCACAATGAGTTGTATTAAAAGGAGAGATGAAGGTAATTATGGTTCTAACGTGCCTGCCAGAAAAGCAGGAGTGCAGCTGACTTCATATAAACTACTTTACTGAGTGCAGTTTCATTACTAATCATCATGGGTCCTGTTACTGGTATAGAGATTCAGTTACATGATAGCAATCCATTATGGATTACCTGGATGGTTTCTCCAGAGAGCCACAATGCCGTATGTTAGGTTAATTGAGCACAAGGTAATTAGTGTCTTAAATTCACCACAGATATGTCTTTAGCAGCCAAACTAGGAAATATTCCCCCAGCCTCAAAAACTAGGTAAAGGTAAAGGTCCCCTGTGCAAGCACCGGGTCCTTCCTGACCCATGGGGTGACGTCACATCTCAACGTTTACTAGGCAGACTATGTTTACGGGGTGGTTTGCCAGTGCCTTTCCCAGTCATCTTCCCTTTACCCCCAGCAAACTGGGTACTCATTTGACTGACCTCGGAAGGATGGAAGGCTGAGTCAACCTTGAGCCAGCTACCTGAAACCAACTTCCGTCGGGATCGAACTCAGGTCGTGAGCAGAGCTTGGACTGCAGTACTGCAGCTTACCACTCTGTGCCACGGGGCTCCTCCTCGAAAACTAGCCAGCAGATATTAGGAAGGCCACCACTCCATCATGTGGTATAATCATACCATCAAGCTAACATCTTTGTTCACTGCACACTAGTCAGCTCTCTGGTAGAACAAGATAGCCAGATACCTGCAGATCCTTTCCTTGTCTCAAGCCCTGTTTTCCAGCAATAGGAAGGTCATGTGCCTTACTTTATAAATTCTGGACTATACTATAGTAAGGAGGCCCATGGCGCAGAGTGGTAAGCTGCAGTACAGCAGTCCAAGCTCTGCTCACGACCTGAGTTCGATCCCGACGGATGTCGGTTTCAGGTAGCCAGCTCAAGGTTGACTCAGCCTTCCATCCTTCTGAGGTCGGTAAAATGAGCACCCAGCTTGCTGGGGCTAAAGAGAAGACGACCGGGGAAGGAACTGGCAAACCACCCTGTAAACAACAGTCTGCCTAGTAAACGTCAGGATGTGACGTCACCCCATGGGTCAGGAATGACCCGGTGCTTGCACAGGGGACCTTTACCTTTTACCTTTATACTATAATAATGTTAAGGTCACACTAGGAAATCCTCAGTGAGTCCGTCAACAAGAGTAATTTTGCGCAGATTAGAATTTCTGTTTTACTGCAGTCTGGATGGACAAATGTAACAATAAATAGTGGTGGAAAGAAAGGGCAGTTGGAAAACAAATAAAATGAATGCTCTGATTTTGTATTTACGTGTGCTTGCACACACCTATGACTCACACACCTGTGTACAACCAGCAAGCTCTAGTTAGAGAAATGAACACATGCCAGCCCTAAAATAACAATCCAAATACTTAATAGGTTAAGTCAAAACTGTATCCAGCATGGCCAGACTCTTACAAGGCCTTCCAGACCATGCCTGTTTCTTTTGTTTCTAAGCAACAAAGGCTTAAGCAGCTTCCCCTACCTATGGCAAAATATTTGAGATGAGGTATATATATCAATATATCTAATAGTCAACATAACCCTATATGTAGATACTTAAATCCATGGATTGGGGTTATGTTGACAGAAGGGAGGTGTTTCTCCAAACTTGGAGGACCCCCAGGTTTGCAGAAATATCCAAAACCTTAAGAGGAGGGGGTTGCCCAGAACCCTCAAAGCAAAGAGCATCTGTCTGTGCTTGTGCTTCACAAGCACAGAAAACTATCCTCTGGGAACCTCCTCTTCCCCTGTCTGCCACTGAGGTGCCCTCACTGGAGGCATGTGGGCAGCCGGGCAAGTTTTGGCACCCCCCTGCTGCCAAAACTACCACTAAGGTGGCAGCACTAGAGACAGATGAGTAGGTGAGGAGGTGAGGGAGCCTCTGCCACCCTCTCACCATCCTCTCATTGCCACCAGACCTGAGGAGGGTGGCAGAGAGAGGAGCCTGCAGGCAGACAAGCAGGGAAGGCAGGAATGGAGGGCAGCTGAGCTCCCACCCCTCCAGGAAGTCTCTTGGTGGGCAAGGGGGAAGCGGTGAGCTGCCTGGCAAGTCACTTGGCATGCAGGGGAGGGGAAGGATGGGATCACTCCCATGAGTCTTACAGGTCCCCACTTGTATACCTCTATGTAACCATCTTCCGTGTTCATATGATCCATCCATGTGCCATCATATGAATGGTGTGGTATACATAAGAAATTATCAGAATAGTAGGTATGGGAAGTATTGCACTTTCTCACACATGTGAACCTTATGTACTCAGCATTATTTAGTTGAGACATTATAGGGCAATGGGGAAAAAAACAGAAGATGGAGGGGAAGGAGGACAATGAGCAACAGGAAGGGTCAATGCACATAAATGAACAAGAAAACCTAGAGAAAGGAAGGAGCTTCCCTTTCATTTGGGTCATCTCAGAAGAAAGAAAGAAAATTCCCTTGGCATTAAGTCTCTGCAAAATGTATCCGAGCAACAAAAGAGTTGGTAAGTTTCTAGTTATTTAGTCCTGTGAGGAACAGCAGTTTGTCCCACCTGGGACTCATGGATCCAGGACAATCTTGACTCTGGGTGATGGTCTGTAGTGTCGGGCATGAACTCAGTCACAGGGCCAGATGGTTCTTCAGGACTAAAGCATTTTCACTTCAACAATAGTGCTGTGTACCTTTGGAGAGACAGACCCCATTGATCATGTTTTTCACAAGATTCATACCTGATGGGAAAGGTTTCTATGTGGAAAATAAGGTTCCAGGCTCCACGTACCAGTTTAAACAAGAGCACTTTGATAAGAAATATATGTACCTTCACTTTTTAAAAAAAGACCTCTGAGTCTTATTCTTAGCTTTGCAGGCAAGATTTTCATGCGCTCCGCTTTCTTTGCCATTAGAGAATCATGCTCACATTCCCTCCCCCTGCTCCAGTCTTCAACAAGAAGTGACTATGAAGGGAAGTCTGCCCCCAGGACACTCCACAGTTACAGACCAACGAGAGCGCACAACAATGAAGCATTCACCCAACTGCCTGCAGAAATCTCCAAGGCTGGAACCCAAACAGCTGAGGAATTCTACAAAACAAGGTTTTCACTGTGGAATAAGTGGGGAGTTTTTAATCTCCAAGCACACTCGTTCTTCCCAAACGACCTTGGTTTCATCAATCCACCTGTCTGTCTCTGGGAAATTAATGACCTTCAAAAGTAAACATGACTTGAGACCAAGAGCAAGTTCTGGTTTGATAAACACTGGAAATGCTAGCGCTATAATGGAGCTTTTTTCTGAGAAGTGGTTAGTCACAAATACAGATTCTGGACTGTGCCTTCTCATCTCTTGTGAGACACAGCATTTTTTGGAATGGATCCTGCAAATTAAGCTAACAGTACACCTGTATCAGAAGCAACCAATTGTTCTGAATGCTATAGAAAGGAGTGCCATAGAATGTAGGAGTCAAATGCTACCTCTATCAAGGGTCACTTAGGATATGACCCTATGATTCCTGTGCAACATCATGACAGATTACTTACACAGAACCTATCTTAAAACAGAATGTTGGGAGCTACACAGAGGCATGAATGGGAATGACTCACATATCTATCACCTTTTGGACACTGTGGAACCATCTTTGGACCAGTCTTGGGTCCCGATGCTCAGGAGAAAGGCAGACATATAAATATTTTAAATAAATGAATACAAAACTTTGGCAGAGCATATGATATGTGTGAAAGCTGGACATTGAAGAAAGCTGATAGGAAGAAAGTAGATTTCTTTGAGATGTGGTGCTGGAGGAGAGTGTAATGCAATGGTTCCCAAAGTGGACAGTACCACCCCCTGTGGGGGCAGTGGGATTACCTAGGGGGGCACTAAAACGCACAGGGGCAGCAGAGATGGGCCCCTTCCACTGTGTTGTACACTAATTTTACAATAGATCAAGCTATGGCACCATGCTGGCAAATTTGTTGGAAACTATCCAAATTTTTTTCCAGACTTTGAAGAGCTGGTACCACTGGGTCAAGTTCATCAGTTTTGTTGAATTAATTTCAACTAAAAAGTTTTAATTTGATTTTGAATAGATGGGCGATTAATTGTTACTCTTTTGACATTTTATTGCTATTATCTTCTTTAGTGAGTCATGCAAATCCCTATTTTGAATAATGCTTTTTATAGGATAGGGTAGGGGGTGCTGGGGTTGAGTTTGTGGAACCAAAAGGGTGGTGGCCCGAAAGGTTTGGGAACCACTGGTGTAACGGATACCGTGGACTGCCAAAAAATCAAATCAGTGGGTTCTAGATCAAATCAAGCCTGAAGCGAAAATGACTAAACTGAGGCTATCGCATTTTGATCACATTATGAGAAGACAAGAGTCACTGGAAAAGACCATCATGCTATGAAAAGTTGAGGGCAGCAGGAAAAGAGGAAGACCCAACAAGAGACGGATGGACTCAATAAAGGAAGCCACAGCCCTCAATTTGAAAGTTCTGAGCAAAGCTGTCAAAGTACTTTGATTCATAGGGTTGCCATGAATTGGAAGTGATTTGACAGCACTTAACACACACACATGATATGTGGTAATGCGATGACCATTATAAAAAGGGTCATTAACTTCTCTATTTCCATGGGGAAACTCTGTGATTTTAGTAAATAACAGTGTGATGTAGTAGTTAAGAGCGGTGGTTTGGAGCGGTGGAGGCTAATCTGGTGAACTGGATTTGTTTGCCCACTCCTACACATGAAGCCAGCTGGGTGACCTTGGGCTAGTCACAGCTCTTAGAGCTCTCTCAGCCCCATCCACCTCACAGGGTATCTGTTGTGGGGAGGGGAAGGTAAGGTGATTGTAAACTGGTTTGATTCTTCCTTAAGTGGTAAAGAAAGTCAGCATATAAAAACCAACTCTTCTTCTTCTTCTTCTTCTTCTTCTTCTTCTTCTTCTTCTTCTTCTGTATTAAAATGTTGTACTGAAATGTTCAATATTGGTTAGCTTTTAACACTAACAAAAGGATCCCTGACTCTTTGTTTTTGCAAAGATTTGGCGGACAGCAGTTTTTTAAAAAAAGCTGTAGTAGAGCTGCCTGATCACCCTGTAAATGAATTAGATGGCTATTGTCATGGTCCACGCAGAGGCCAAAAAGAGTGTCATATGACTAGATGACCCTGGTGGGGTTGGACTAGATGACCCTGGTGGTCTCTTACAACTCTATGATTCTATGAAAGCAGAACACATAAAGCAGCCTTGGATTGACAAACTGAAGACAGCAGCTCTCCTAGGTCTCCAGCAGGGGTCTTTCTCTATGAGGGTTTAATTGAGTGATACTGGGAACAACCCTGGAACCTACTGTGTGCAAAGCAGGTGTTCTACCACTAAATTACAGCTATGTACCATTACTAAGCAGCAACTAACACAGGAAGGGTCTGCTTTGTACAGTGCAGGTGCTACAATACTGTGCTTGTGCAGAGGCCTGTAGAAGGCTAATGACTTCATCAGATTGGAGATGACCCCTGGATGGTTATAGTCAGTGTTAAGCACAGGACTGTTTTTGTTGTTTTACTATCATCTGGAGTATGTTAAGTAAAGCTAGAGGAAATCATATCTGCAAAAATAGATCTTGACAAGGAAAGGAAAGAACTCATCTACGGTTTAGCTGCTTATTAAAAACAACTGGGCAGCAAAAGCATTGTCGTCTATCAGAAAATGTTTCTGTGATGCTTACTTCCCCAGTCCCTAATAAAGAAATGAAAAACCATGTAGTAAAACCGCTTATACCAAAGATTCAATTTGGTCCAATAACACAGAAAAACACTCTTTCTTGGCTTGATTCAACTTCCCAAGTTGAGTGAACAGGGAAAAATAATAATAAGCTGTATATATAGCTGCATCTACACACAATCTACTGTAACCTCATTCTCAAATTGTCCCCCTTCCAATCATTCCCTGTCATCTGCATTTTCTTTCTCAAACCAGGTTTGGTATGATCTTTCTGGAAAGAATGCTGTCCAAGTGCATTAGAAAGTTGTCTGGATGGGAAAAGGTCCATTTTAGGAGACCACACTCACATCACAAAATGTTCCTTGCCCTTATCTCCTCAGTTGCCTTTTCTCTCCATGCCAATGGAGGGCTTTTTCAGGCTTTTTAAAATTAGTAATTGCCATTTCTACCCTGACCCTGATAGCCCTGGCCAGCCTGATCTCATCAGATCTCAGAAGCTAAGCAGGGTCAATGCTGGCAACTATTTGGATGGGAGACCTCCAAGAAAAACCAGGGTAATGACGCAGAGCCAGGCAATGACAAACCACCTCTGAACGTCTCCCGTCTTGAAAATCCCACCAGGGGTTGCCATTAGTCAAGTGTAACTTGACAGAAAAATAATAATCATTATTATGTTTTAGCTCAATAATGTTACAACTATCTAGTACCAACGTCTACTAGTTCCTTTGAACTCCCATTTTCCATTTTTTTTTAAATTAAGTTTATAGCCCCTGATGTAGCATTAGTAAATGATGGCAATCAATTATTATAACATTACTGGTAAAAGGTAAAAGGTAAAGGTAGTCTCCAGTGCAAGCACCGGGTCATTCCTGACCCATGGGGTGATGTCACAACCCGAAGTTTACTAGGCAGACTTTGTTTACGGGGTGGCTTGCCAGTGCCTTCCCCAGTCATCTTCCCTTTACCCCCAGCAAGCTGGGTACTCATTTTACCGACCTCGGAAGGATGGAAGGCTGAGTCAACCTTGAGCCGGCTACCTGAAACCAACATCCGTTGGGATCGAACTCAGGTCGTGAGCAGAGCTTGGACTGCAGTACTGCAGCTTACCACTCTGCGCCATGGGGCTCTTAAACATTACTGGACTACAGCACAATTGCATTCAGAGACTTTTTTAAAGACTGAAGGAAGCCCTCCAGTGATGTGGTGGTGAGGATGACAGCTGATGGAGGAAAGTGCACAAAAAGCTTGTATGTGGATGCTCTATAGCCAACATCAATGCCTCTGTATTTGTGGTGGCAAGGACAGTGAAATGAAGACTCCTCACCCTGTGGGTGCAACTTATCTGTAAAGAGGTGTTGATTAGTATGTCATTGTGTTTTATATGTCAATGAACTCCACATATGAACTCAAAACTGCAGGTAGTTTCAGCCAACTATATCTACATTTTTAATACCTCAATTATCCAAGTTTGTTTATGCTGTACAAGCTTTGGAATGGGGCCTGGGGAAGGTAAGGGAAAAGCATTTGTCAATTTAGGGTGTGGTGGGTAGGTAGGTTTGTGAAGCATAGCACAATGAGCTTGGAAAGAAAGGAAGGAAGGAAGAAGAGTTGGTTTTTATACCCCGATTTTCTCTACCTTTAAGGAGTTTCAAACCAGCTTACAATCTCCTTCCCTTCTTCTCCCCACAACAGACACCTTGTGAGGTAGGTGGGGCTGAGAGAATTCGGAGAGAACTGTGACTAGTCCAAGGTCACACAGCAGGCTTCATATGTAGGAGTGGAGAAACCAACCTCGTTCACCAGATAAGAGTCCGCCGCTCATGGTGAGGAGTGGGGAATCAAACCCGGTTCTCCAGATTAGAGTCCACAGCTCATAACCACTACACCACGCTGGCTCTCGACCAAAGGGCTCAATTTGCAAGAAGAGAACATATTGTACAGCCTTTCTCTTTCCCCAAGTCTCCTAAAAACTGCTTTTTGCTGAAAGATTTCAGCTATATGCAGCACTACAGGGTTTTGATTATATGCTCAGCAGTTCTTGCCAAGGTATAAAATAAACATTTCTGATGTTTTTCGGATGTTCCCATTTCAGGCAGTTCCTCCTCTTCCCTTAGAGTTCCCTGTTGTGGAGGTTCACAGAATATTTTGATAAAGTGAGATAAATATACTTTAACCCTAGGACCAACCATGGGAAGGGGAGAATGGGAGGCTCCAGATTATAGATTCTTGTGTCATCATAATCCATGGTGCTTCCCAGCCCAGAACCACCTCACTATACTCAAGCATGCAAAATAATCTCTGTGCTTTCAAAAGATATGGCACAAAGCCAGTTGGCTTATGTTTACTTTGAATAAAATAGAGGTGACACTTCCAGGCAAGAAGAAGCATTTTAAAAAACTTGCAGAAATTCTTGTTGTTAATTCAGGCAAAGGCATGTATGCACCTACTGTCTAAATCTTGGATTTCTGCTACCTGTGGGACATGATAAGTTGTATATATGTTTTTCAATTCAATCATTTATTACGGTCATTTGACCAGCATTATAAAAATACAGCGATGCATACCAAAAACCTTACCAACAAAAACAAGGCAGATTTAAGGACAAACCAGATAACACTATTAGAATAAAATATGACCGTTAATAAATTAGATAAGTTAAAAATTATTGCTGTGATTTCCAAGCCCTACATATTAACATGCAGTATCTAGCAACATATCTCGAGATCTGGGGATTACTGCCTGCTAACAGGTGGTCCAATTTGGTTTTGTCAGATTCTCCCAAGGATTTCTTTAGCAAAGGATCAATCATTTTACTCCTAGCCTCCTTGTAAAAAGTACACCGTAAAATCATATGTTTGATCATTCCCACCTCTTGAAGCAAGCATGGGCACTTTCTTTCTATGAAAGGGATCTTCTTAAATTTGCCTTCGAGTACCGCAGAGGGGAGTGCCGCACACCTGGCAAGGGTGAGAGCTCTCCTGATGTTATTGGATTCCAATATAGCCAGATAGGCCGCTGCAGCGATCATATATTTGGTGCTCAGAGGGCATATAAAATCTGGTGTTCTAGAGATATTGGCTTGACGCTCGGTATCTTCGATCCTCTGCCTGATCAGCTGTTTTGCTTGATCCAACCCACTTCAGATTTCCTTTTAACCATAAATGAATGGACATCATACAGACCCTAGCCTCCATCCTCAACATTCCAGTCTCTAATCTGATCCAGGTATTTGACACACGTTTCGGAACCTATAGGATCACTCTCAGGAATTTAGATTGGACTCTCTCCAATGGGGCATAACATGAGGAGGGTGAGCCCAGAAAGGAGCCATATAGGAGTTGAGCCATGGTTTTCGCTTTATACAGTTTCAAGGCTGCGGGGATAGAGTGACCACCATGTGATCGTAAAAATCTAACTATACTATTTGCAGATCTTTCTTCCAGATCTGCCACATGTTTACAGTGGTTGGTGTTAGATCTGGTTGCTTGGACCACAACCCCCAAGTACTTAAAGCTAGTCACTTGCTCTATCTGATGGCTCTTAAGTGCCCATGACCTAGTTTTCTGATTTTCCCCAAAGGCAATAATTTTAGTTTCCTGATAGTTAATTGTAAGATGTTCCTCGTCACAGTATTTTGCTAACCTCTTAAGGGCTCCCCTCAACCCTATGGGGGTTCTAGAAAGTACAACTGTGTCATCAGCATATAGCAGCCCTCCAATACGGCTTTCTGCAAGCTTGGGAGGATGGCGTTCATAATTTCCCAGATAGCTTGTCAAGTCATTTATATAAAAGGCAAACAGCAAAGGCGCAAGCAGGCATCCCTGTCGGACCCCTCTGAAAGTTCTAATTGGGTCAATAAGCTGTCCAATTCTACGCCAGGCCTATTCCGCCAGGCCTACAACTGAGGACAGCCGCAAGAAGAAGTAGGCATCCCCAGCCCGCCCCCTTCTTGAAATCTGGGGGACTGATCTGCTGACATTTGTCGCTGTGGCACCTAGGGTTAGTTACGGTCATCTGAGTAGGGTTTTAATGATTATGGTTTTAAGGATGTACTGGATTTATAGATTGGATGTACTTATGTTTTAATTATCGTTATCCGCCCTGAGCCTGGCTCACTGGGGATGAGGGCAGGCTATAAATTTGGAAAATAAAATAATAATAAAAAATAGTAATTGAGTGTAGCATTGTAACAGAACCACTGAAGTGGGGATGTGGGGGGGGATCATGAATATTTGAAAAAATAGAGCCTATTTTTTACATTTTATAAATCCTATTTAGATAATTATGTATTTGTGGAAGGTTTCTCTGCCCACTTGTGCCACCAAAGTAGTCCATATGACCGGGCATGAACTGTTTTAGAGGAATGTCGTGGTGCTTTGGCAACAGAAGGAAACCACCAACTGTGGCCTTGAAATCTGCTGGGCCATTAATGGCTCCAGGAAGAACTTTTGGGAAGGCAACCTACAGTGGGCTGTTTAGCTTGGAAAGAAGGTGGCTAAGGGGACGCATGATAGAGGTCTATTAAATTATGCATGATTTGGAGAGAGTGGACAGGGAGAAGCTTTTCTCCCTCTCCCATAATACTAGAATGTGAGGTCATCTGTTGAAGGGTGACAGATTCAAAACAGATAAAAGGAAGTGTTTTTTCACACAACACGTAGTTAAACTGTGGAACTCCCTGCCCCAGGATGTGGTGATGGCTGCCAACTTGGAAGGCTTTAAGAGGGGAGTGGACATATTCATGAAGGAAAGGGATATTCATGGCTATTAGTTAAAATGGATACTAGTCATGCATACCTAGTCTCTCTAGTATCAGAGGAGCACGCCTATTATATTAGGTGCTGTGGAACACAGGCAGGATGGTGCTGCTGCAGTCGTCTTGTTTGTGGCTTCCTAGAGGCACCTGGTTGGCCACTGTGTGAACAGACTGCTGGACTTGATGGGCCTTGGTCTGATCCAGCAGAGCCTTTCTTATGTTCCTATGTTTGCAATGACAAACATTTTGGGGGAGATAAAATTTTGAAGAAGCCTGTGAAAGATCATGGTATTAAAATAAAATCAGCTAAAAACCCTTGAAAAGGCTGGAAAGAACACAGCCGTGAGCTGCCTTAAAGCATTTTGAAAGCAGAGAATAGCTCCATCCACCGTTCCTATAGTGGCAATGGAAAATCCCCTTTGAACCACATCAAAGTAGACTTATTTTTGATCCAGTTTAATGAGGAAAGCCCCAGGAAACCCATGAGTCATGTTCACATTGAGCATGATGTCATCTGAATGTTCCTTTTAAATGCATGGGCTTCCTGCTCTCCATTCAGGGAAAGAAAACCCTATGTTGAAGCAACATGGTTTGTCTTCGCATATGAATGATGCCCAAGCCTTTTATTTTAAAATAGATATAGGAAACACACAGGAGTCCTCAAATTTTGTCACACTCACAATACGTCTCCCCAAGTTAAACAAAAATGGAATTGCCCAAGCATCCTGAAATGTAAGGTGAGTAGAATAAGAGAAGCAAGACAGGTGGACAAAGAGGATTCAGATTGCTAAGTTTACCCTTCTCAATTTGCGGCAAAATGAGAATAAGGGAATAAAGGAAATTTGCAGTTATGTGACCCTATAACAGTGATGGTGAACCTTTTAGAGACCGAGTGCCCAAACTGCAACCCAAAACCCATTTATTTATTGCAAAGTGCCAACACGGCAATTTAACCGGAATACTGAGGTTTCCTCCCAGCTGGGCGGCGGGGAGTCCAGGGAAGGGGGGGGGGCGCTTGCAGTTCAAAGCCCAGGGAGTCCAGGGAAGGGGGGGCGCTTTGTACTGCTTTGTGCTGCCTGAGCAGTTCAAAGCCCGGGGAGTCCAGGGAAGGGGGGGTGCTTTGCGGAGCAGTTCAAAGCCCCCGCCGCCCAGCTGGGCGGCGGGAGTCCAGGGAAGGCAGATGCGACAGCTGCACATGCCCACAGAGAGGGCTTGGCGTGCCAAGTCCATCACGCGTGCCATAGGTTCGCCAACACAGCCCTATAATATGCTTTAAGATGCTATGGCAAAAAATGTTCTCACATGAACACATGAATCTGCCTTATACTGAATCAGACCCTTGGTCTATCAAAGTCAGTACTGTCTACTCAGACTGGCAGCAGCTCTCCAGGGGCTCAGGCAGGGGTCTTTCACATCACCTACCTGCCTAGTCCCTTTAACTGGAGATGATGGGGATTGAACCTGGGACCTTCTGCATGCCAAGAAGAGGCTCTACCACTGAGCCATGGCCCCTCCCTCCTCAAAAGTGATGGTTGCCTCTCTTATCTCCATCAGTAACAATAATTATATGTTGTGGCTCTCTAACATGTGGTAAAGGTGAGATACCTTTCATTGAAAGACCAGGGTTGTCAACATTTTCTGGCAGGGCTTCAGATTCTTCAAGAGCTGGAAGTTCAGCAGGTGAAGATTTTCAACATTAACAAAGCCTGCCTTGTACTTTGGGAATCACTGGTGATATCCCTGGACTGGGATAGGAAAGAGAAAGTATATAAAACTGATATCAACAATGCAGATAGAGTAGGACAATACAATGGTAATGCTCCCTCTCTCTCCTGCTAACTCTCTCTCTCTGATGAAGAATAAATACCCCAGAGCAGTGGTTCCCAAACCTTTTGGGCCACCGCACCCTTGGTTCCACAAACTCAACCCCAGCGCCCCCCCCATTCAACAACACAGTTGAAGGGGCCCACCTCTAGTGCCCCCTGCTGCCCCCTTGCCTCTTAGTGCCCCCCCAGGTAATCCCACCACTCCCAGGGGGTGGTTCTGCCCCCTTTGGGAATCACTGCCCCAGAGCATAGCAACAAGGAGAAGGAGGCTCAAATCTTTCTGTCCACAGTGTAGACTTCCCAGTTCTCTGGACTAAAGCCATCTCTTATATATTGGCCATAATTTCACCAAGATTACTTATGTTCAACAAAATCTAAGTTAATATTATACATTGTTTTCTTAACAAAGCTTATTTCACATTTGACATGTAATTTTAAGGCCGACGCCAACTATGTACAAAATTCTTCTCCATAACAAATTGACTATTCTGTCTGAAAATCTTTAACAATTTTTTTAAAAAACTCACAAAAATATTTTTAATGTGAGATCATTCAGTGATTCTGACAAATAAATTACATCATAAATATGTCATTCTCTTACTTTCAAATATCTCAGTGAAGAAAAGAAATGAACAATGTGACAATTAAGCAGCCACTGATGTCCAAAGTCTCAAGAGAATACATTATTACAGTTAGTGATGACTTCAAAATATGAAATATTAACATGGATTCTCATGAACTTTAAGACTGGCTGCCACTTGGTGGTTCAAACCCACAAAAATACTAACCTGTGCACATGAAGCAAGATGACTGCGTCATAAGGAAAATGAACACAACTTTAAGATTCCTCCAGATATAATGCAAAACCATGGCTTATTTCAGCTATGGCTTGTTTGTGAAGCCATGATACAGCTCAAAGATGATCACTGAAATCCTGGTTTGCCTTGAAAAAGGCTGGTTTGGAAAGCCTTTTCTTTGTAACGTGGGAGGGTGTTGCCAGGGACCAACCAGAATTAAACCCAGACTAAGCCAGGATGTCTGCATTCAGACATTACACAAAACCATACATGAGACTAACTGTGGTTAACAAGCCAACTTCACATCTTTGCTTAAAGGTCCATAAATAATCATAGTACGTTTAGTGATATCCATTCAGATAATCATACTGTGAGCTTAAATCCCAACTTTGCCATGGAAACTTGCTGTGTGACCTTGGGTTGATCATGCACTCTCAACCTAACCTATCTCACAGGGTTGTTTCAAGGGCAACATGGAGAGGAAAATGATTTAAGACACTTCAGATCCCTTCATTTCATATCACAAAGTGCATTTCAAAGCCTTCTCAGTTTCAGACATAGTTTGCCACATTGCATGGTGGGCTGCTGTTTGAGAAAGAGAAGCCTTGCACCACTTTGTGCACATGGAATTAGTTATACTGTGCTGTGGATAGGTCCCAAAGATCATGTAGTTTATTATGTCCCATCACATTAAAAACAGGAGTAGAATGGCAAAGAAAATGAATTACAAACTAGTCATGTGGTGCCACATGACCATTTGTTTCCCACAGACTTGCTTACATGATAACATGATGCAAACTACCCTGAGGTAAGACTACCCAAGAGGTAGTCAAGACACACACACATGTATGCCATTTAGTTTCTTCCAAGCTGTCCAAATTTTTTACCTCTCAGTTCAGTTCATGGCCATAACATGCCCGTCAAGTGACAATCGATGTTATTCATACATGGAAGTTATATTCTTGTATAAGAAGTAAAAGTTTAGTGACAAAGAATACTTCCATATGGGGATTTTCCCCACAGACAACTACACAAACACACAGGCAGGAAGCCCCTGTGGTAAACAGGAGCATCCAGATGATGATGTCCAATCTGGGCAAGATTCATCTGGCTTCCGTTTTTCCCCCTTTGAATATAAAACCCCCCCATTTCCAGGAGGTATCCAGCACTTTGTGGGACATCTTGGGCACCAGTGGGAGGGAGGAGGTGAGAAAGTTGTGCGCTGTGGGTAGGAAATCCATTTGCCCTCAGAAATGCTCCATTGGATCCAACCCATTATCTCTATGATTAGCATCCAAGGTATAATTTTTGCTCATTTCCCCCCCTTGAGAATCCCTGTTCTAGACATGAAGTTACACAAATGCAGAAAAACACTGCGCTTTCCCTTACATTAGCCTCAATTTGAAACTCAACTCGGGTGGTATCCAAAATGAAAATCAACATAACAATGTTCCAGACATTTTTGCTTTGGGGCTGTACAGAATCTCTTCCCAGGTGAATTGAGTAACTAAACATCCTGTCCAAACATCACTTGTTAACACTGACCTTGAAGCTGGCGCCCTTTGAACAAATCTTTTGTTTTGCTTGGATGAGCTCTGGCACTGTTATCACACTTGGGTTGTTCATATCTGCAGGGAGAACAGGAAGACGAAAAGACAACAAGGTAAAGTCAGTTTAATTTGTAAAAAATTGTCAAGTTAAATGCTATGCAGTCACACCAGAGCAGGGCTTATACACGTGCTTTCTCTAAAACCATAGCCAAATGCATAGAAAAATGTCAAATCAAACACATACTAGAGATTCATTAATTACACTTCAGGCCATTCTGTGTGATAAGTATTGTTGAGCCATTTCAGAAATATCTTTCCCAAAAAAACATCTGTGCTTGCTTTCACAATACCGAAAGCAGCTTCCTCTCATAAATCTGCTGTTGAATTTTAGCTGGAGAGTCCCTAACAAATTAATTCAGAAAGTTGTGTGAACCATGGAAAGGCACAGAGAACTGTTTTTACAAATTCTGTTTCAGGCTGGTACTGCAAAATTAAAGAACTAGATATTTTCACAGCTAGCTGCTGAAATCTCTCACCTGCAGCTGAACATATTTGTTCTCCCACATTTTATGGCATTGTCAGTTACTAAATTATTGATGTGATGTCCCTTCTTCATCGATTTTTACTTAAGGTGAGCTAAACACGCCCAGTTCCCATATTTTCCAACAAAGTTCTGTTGGATATATATACGCCCTTTGGTTTTGCTACAATGGCTACTGTCCTGGATTTATTAAAATTAGTCTAGTTATCTAAATTACAGCTCATAAGGTCTTTAGCCACTGTAGCTGTTTTGTTTTACAAGATAACAAACCATTTATTCCTGAAACTGTTGGTAAAGGTTGCTAGAGATATATGTATGTGGGTTCAAAGTCTGCTAGCAATGGCATGGGAAAGGATGGCCTAGTTCCGTGTTGGCGAACCTATGGCACGGGTGCCACTTCCGGCACGCGTAGCCCTTTCTGCCGGCACTCACGGTTCCTCCAAGCCGCTGGCCTTTCCGGCTCTGCCCCACCCCGGATGGGGGAGGCTGTAGCCCAGGGGTGGGAATCTCCGACATCATTGGCGGTGGCCCCCGGACTCTCCCACAGAAGCTGCCGCCATTGCTGCCGCTGGAGCGTGCGCGGCCAGCCAGGCGGGTGGGAGAGCGGGGAACAGAAGCCGAGCGCCCACACTCGGCATGGCTGGCGGCTTCTCCGGCGCCCTCTGGGCCTGTGCGGGCGGAGGGGCATGGCTGGTCGGTGGGTGCGAAGGAGGCGCCCTCTGCCCCACCCTGCTCGCCTCTCACAAGCCTGCCGCCGCGCCCCACCGAGTGGCAAATCCAAGGCAAAACCTCCCATGCATAAATGGCCTCTTTCTTTTTCTGTCTCCCTCTGTCCTTTTCTTTCTCTCCCTTGCTCCATTTCTTTCTCCCTTTCTCTCTCTTTTTCTTTCTTTCTCTCCCTCCCTTCCTTCCCTTTCCCCCTCCCTTCCCTTCTTTCCTTCCTTCCTTCTTTCCCTCCAGCGGCTTCTCCAGCATCCTCTGGGTCTGTGCGGGCGGAGGGGCGTGCAGTCCTATTCCACCTTTGAAGTGCCCACAAGCTATCCTCCAAACACCTTTCCATTTGTCTTGATATGTAGAGAGAAAACACTAAGGAACTAGTTGCCAATCTCCAGGTACTAGCTGGAGATCTGCTATTACAGGTGATCTCCAACCAATAGAGATCAGTTCCCCTGGAAAAAATTGCCACTTTGGCAATTGGACTCTATGGCACTGAAGTCCTTCCCCAAACCCTGCCCTCCTCAGGCGCCACCCCAAAAACCTCCCACTCATGGCGAAGAGGAACTTGGCAACCCTAGCCTCTCTCTCTGGGCCCCCTCTGGGGGTGGTATTCAGGTTAAATTGCCGCATTGGCACTCGGCAATAAATAAGTGGGTTTTTGGTTGCAGTTTGGGCACTCGGTCTCTAAAAGGTTCGCCATCACTGGCCTAGTTGCTAGCTTTTGGATATAGCTGTTAATAATTCACAATTTAACATCGCTTGTGACATTAGTTCACCATTTTCTCCTGATTCGTTGGGTCCATAAAGAAACCTACATAAAACTAAAGCTCAAATTCATACAATTTTAAGATAGAATTTAGAAAGTCACCAGAAGCAATAAAATAAGATGGAGAACTTCATAGATGTGAGTTAAAAACTGGGCCATTTATGCAAGGCTGTTTCCCCGCAGCCATCCCACCAACTGCTTTGGGGCTTCCTTTTGATTATGCATGCCTTTCAGAGGTCTCCTTGTGCTCCCTGCATGTTTGCCTGATTTTTCTGGATTCTGGCTAAAACAGCATGCGGAAAACACGGGCAAAACAGGTAGACACGCACAGGGAGAGCGATGTGACCTCTGACAGTAGGGAAAGCCATGCATAATCAAAACCAAGCACCAGTCGGTGGGGCGACCATAAGGGAAACAGCCCTGCATAAATGGCCCCCGCCTCACTTCATAAGAGGTAATAAACACCTCTGAAACACAATCACTTTAGCTGATGTCTAAAGGCGAAGAGAAATGGAGCAAAACAGACATCCCTGGGGAAGGAGTTCCAACCACTATGGTGCCACCACTAAAAAGGCTTTATCACACATAGCCACTTACTGCACCGTTGCTCCATGGGGGAACATGGAGCAAACATTTGGTTGGATCCAGCACAAGACGTCTGCTTGAACTACAGCTCTTGCACAACTAGAAATGCAAGAAAAACAGTAGCTCCAATGTACTAAGTCAAGCTTATTGCATCACACTTGCATTTCTGCCTGCACAAGATCTTCTACAATTAATTTCTGGGCCCTATACTATACGGGGAGGAAAGGGCGTAAGTCAATTTACATTTTGGCTTGCACCTCGCTGGACGCAAGCCACGGCCTTAACCTTGGAACTCCATAACTGTTTTAAGCGAGTCCTTACTGATACCGTTATTGTTTACTGCGCGGCCTCACTCTTTTGAAACTTTGTGCCAATTCACAAGACCGCTGCTCTTGGAGTGACTACGTTGAAAATTGCTTTTGATCTGTGCTCTAAATCAGTGGTTCTCAACCTTTTTCTGACCGTGGCCCCCTTCTGACCTT
This sequence comes from Euleptes europaea, assembly GCF_029931775.1. NCBI lineage: Eukaryota > Metazoa > Chordata > Lepidosauria > Squamata > Sphaerodactylidae > Euleptes > Euleptes europaea. Next base: position 21,935,329 of record NC_079318.1, on the reverse strand, counting down.
GTTTCCTTCCTTGTGGCCCCCCTGTCCTACCAGTAGAAAGGTAGCTATTTAAATGTTTGGTTTGTAAATAGCCAAGGAACAAAGAAGCATAAACAGCCACACAAAATGCACACATGCAGTTCTTATTGGGAAACTGAAATTTACAAAAAAATAAATACCCCACGAAAAGGGAATACAACATGCTAATAAACAACAACGTTCACAAAGAAGGGAGAACAAAGCCTCTGCCACAGTTGCACAAGATGACAGCGATACAAAAATCCACAGTTGCAAACGATGCATAGAAGTGCAATGAAGAAAGTCATGTGTTAGGTTTTCATGTGTTTCTGTTTTCTTCACTTCTCACTTCCCTCTGTGGCCCCCTAGACTCGTGCCGTGGCCCCCCATTTACGCAATTTTCACCTGTGGCCCCCTTGGAATATCCTGGGGGCCCCCGGGGGGCCATATGGCCCCAGGTTGAGAACCACTGCTCTAAATGTTCTCAACCCACTTGGAGCCGCTGTGGTGTAGTGGTTAGAGTGTCAAACTAGGATCTGGGAGACCCAAGTTCGAATTTGTAGTCTGCCATGGAAGCTTATTGGGTGATCTTGGGCCAGTCACACGGTCAGCCTAATCTATCTCACAGGTAGGGCTGCCAGCTCCAGGTACTGTAGGAATAAACAAATAAGCAGCACCTAAGCTCAAGTCTAAATAAAAAATAAACAACCACTCACTGAGTAAGAAATGAAACCACAATGTAATTGCTCAGTGCACAGTGTGAACTTAACACCAATGCAGTGAAAACCTATTAACTTAACACAAATACTATCATATACTATACAAAACTACAAGATTACAATATACAAGACAAATAACAAAATACGAGTCTTTATATCCTATAATATCACTTCTAAGAGTATGGTATAGTCCGTTTGTAGATGCACAAATGAATATCATTCACTTGAAGCTTGTAGGCAAAAGGACTGTGTTCAATCAGTCAGTCGGTCGGTCGAAAACACATCTTCCGGAATTGTTCAGCATTTTCACAATATCACGGCTTCGTCAGCCTTTACATGTTCGCCAACTATACGTAACAGGTACTAGCTGGAGATCTCCTGCAATTACAACGGATCTCCAGCCAATAGAGATCAGTTCCCCTGGAAAAAATGGCCGCTTTGGCAATTGGACTCTACGGCATTGAAGTCCCTCCCCTCCCCAAACCCCACCCTCCTCAGGCTCCACCCCAAAAACTTCCAGCCGGTGGCAAAGAGGGACCTGGCAACCCTACTGACAGGGTTGTTGTGAGGATAAAATGGATGCAACGATAATGACTTAAGCCGCTTTGCATCCCCAAAGGGGAAAAAGGAAGGTTATAAATGAAGTAAAATAATTAAATAAATAACTTAGAGAAGATTTAGGTGGCACCCAGGATTGCAACCTGTACTCTTGATAAAGATCTGGACTGACTCACTATTGATATATTTTGAGCCCAGATTGAAAACAAACGGGTTTGTAACGGGCATGAGAAACGTGTGAATTTATCCTGAGTCTGTATGATGCAAACTCCTGATTGTATTAGACTGATATCACACAAGAACAAAGCTCTCCTGGGAGAAGTATTCAAAGATGGGAGTATAAGATAAAAGACAAACAAATCCACTTAAGTTTCTTGGGGGAATACATTGGTTTCTTCCAGTTTATGTAGAAACCAGGAGGGAAAGGGATATGCTCATGGGCCATTTAAACAAAACAAAACAAAAAACAAGAGGAACAGACAGACCAATTCATGCTATATCGCAACCTAACCCAAAATAAACCAAAGAAAACTTCACAATGCAACACAGAACTAAACTGGACTCCCTGTTGCCATATACATTTACCAGAGTGTGATCTCTAAAATGACCCCAAATCGTACTGACATTCAGAACCTGTGCAAAGGAGTTTCCAGTCATCCAGAATCTGGAATTATACCCTTTTGTCTGCTTGTAGCATTTTTTGTACTTAGACATTAGATAAAAGCTTTGATACACTGCCCAAAGAAATGTTTAAAAGATGCACAGCTCTCTGTGGTTATGCATCTGTCCTCTTGTGCTGCGCCTGGAATCTTAAGCAATTCACAGGCTCAAACAGGAAATTGGACTTTAGTCCAGTTATTGGCTGTGATTTAAGTAACCATGTTATTATATCTGTCCCCCACTTGCAGTCGCTACAAGATTTACGTTCCCTTCGCAAAGACGCAAATGTCAAGAAATGAGATTTGTAAAGCAAGTGGACAATTGCTTTAGCTGTCATTGCCGCTAATTAATTGGGAGGAATGATATCTAGCAAATGAGAGCAATGTAATCCCTTACTTGGAGCTTTAGAAAAAAGGGGGAAAAAGAATACACAGTGTAGAGAGGGAAATAGTATGAATGTGCACAGCGATTAGTTTTGAATACCGGTCATTTTGTTCATGAAAGAGTTTACTCAAGTTCTTTAATATTGTTAGATCACATTCAAAATCATAATTGCATCCAGGAGATGTTCTCATTTGCTTCAATGAGAAACACATTTCTATCCTGAATTTGTTTTGCCTCCCACTCAACTGGGATGAAATTTTCAGGGACTGCAACCCTCACACACAGGAACTAGGGTTGCCAACCCCCAGGTACTAGCTGGATATCTCCTGCTATTCCAACTGATCTCCAGCCGACAGAGATCAGTTCACCTGGAGAAAATGACCGCTTTGGCAATTGGACTCTATGGCATTGAAGTCCCTCCCCCTCCCCAAACCCCGTCCTCCTCAGACTCCACCCCAAAAACCTCCCACCAGTGATGAAGAGGGACCTGGCAACCCCAACAGGACCTCCCTCCCACCCTTCAACCTGTTCAAGTCTCACTTACAGATCAGGCCAGAAGGGAAAAAAACCTATCAAGTGTTCAGCTTTGCCTCCCATTATCTGCCTTTCCCCCCATTTATAAGCTAATCGCAGGGTGAGGGAAGGGTCATTTTTCACCGATGAAACCACTGGGCAGTGTAGTTATCTGCTACAGCGTTAAAATCCTCTTTCTCTTCCTTGCTCCAATCCAAACTGGGAAGCTGCTTAGCTAATATTAGCATTTATAAAATGCTGTGGTGGCAGGGTGTGCGTGTGTGTGAGAGAGAGATCCAATCACAGATCTCACCGCGTTATGGGCAGAGCAGTCCTGCAGGGGAGGGGTATTTGTGTGGCGCCCAGGGACGGCGCAGCCTTGCCGTCTCTTGAGAGGCTTGCTGTCCGGAAAAAGAAATAAATAAAGGTATTTGGTTGGAAACCCTGTGAAACTGCCCCATTCAGTTTCACGGGGCCGCGCCTCCCTTTTTGCCAGCGCAAGTTTGTACTGGCCTCTACTGGCCTGGCACCAGAGGAATGCTGCTGGGGAGGCTGCGCCGGCACCCAAGCCTCACACTACCATGCTGCTCCCCGGAGCCAGCGTAAGTTGCTCTGCGCTGGAGTTAGTGCCCACTTTGCCGACGCAAGTGGCACTAACGCCAGCGTAGGGGTCATGCTGGCTCCAAAGACCTTCCACTCCTTCCTTCAGGATTTCTCTGTTCATTTGACTCATTTGTTTGTGTTCCTGCCTGCCCGCTACATTTTCAACTTTACTGGACATAATCTATGTATATGTCTATTTATCTCCTTTTTATCTTGCCTTTCCTCCAAGGAACTCAGACTCGTATGCGTAGGACTCCCTACCACCATTTTATTCGCACGAGAACCCTGGGAGATAGATTAGGCTGAAACAAAGTGACTGACTTGAGTCCATTGAATTTTCACTTACTGGGCAGTGTAGTTATCTGCTACATGCAAATGAAGAACCTCCTTTAAAGGCATCATTCATAACAAATCCCAGAACGTTTTGGTGCTGCTATGCTAGCCATTAGAATGACAAATGGCGGGGACGAAATCGATCATCCCTCCCTGCTCCCATTGTTTAATTTATCTCCTCATTGTCTGAGGGAAGTGAACATTTGTGGAGCTGGCCATTGGCCCATCAGATACGGGCTGCTCCGTGAAGGTGCAATGCAATTTCATGCTCAGGCAAGTATGTGTGACTTTTGGGGTAAGGAGAACAGAAGCTGTTTTGATGGCAAGCTTCGGATGGAGGGGATAGTGACTGCTGATTCGTGACCTTTTTTAACCAGCCAAGGAAAGAATGAAATCTTTGAGCTGGCTGCACTAATGTAGACCTTGGCGACAGGCCTGCTCCCGGATTAATCTGATACCCCTCTCTGCATTCTTCCCCCTTCTCCCTCTGCCCCTTTTCCCTGTTGCAATTAATGCTTCCTTCCTATACTTTCTGGTCGTTTTACCAAGGCAGGATTTATTAGGAATCCTATTGTACAGCAGAGACAGTGTCTACATTCTTTGCTGGTAGCCAATTGGATATGCAAAGGCTGAGATTTTTGTGTGTGTGTTAAGTGCCGTCAAGTCGTTTCAGACTCATGGTGACCCTATGAATCAAAGTCCTCCAAAGTGTCCCCTCCTTAACAGCCTTGCTCAGATCTTGCAAATTGAGGGCCGTGGCTTCCTTTATAGAGTCAATCCCAATCTTGTTGGGTCTTCCTCCTTTCCTGCTGCCTTCAACTTTTCCTAGCATGATTGTCTTTTCCAGTGACTCTTGTCTTCTCATAATATGTCCAAAGTATGACAGCCTCAGTTTAGTTATTTTAACTTTTAGGGTCAGTTCAGGCTTAATTTGATCTAAAACCCACTGATTTGTTTTTTTGGCGGTCCAGGGTATCCGTAACACTCTCCTCCAACACCACATTTCAAAGGAATCTACTTTCTTCCATCAGCTTTCTTCATTGTCCAGCTCTCACACCCATACATAGTAATAGGGAATACGATGGCATGAATTAACCTGATCTTGGTTGCCAGTGGCTCATCCTTACACTTAAGAATCTTTTCTATCTCCTTCATGGCTGCCCTTCCCAGTCTCAATCTCCTTCTGATTTCTTGGCTGCAGTCTCCCTTCTGGTTGATGATGGAACCAAGGAATAGAAAGTCTTCAACAATTTCAATTTCCGCATTGTCAACCTTAAAGTTGTGTAATTCTCCTGTAGTCATTACTTTTGTCTTTTTGATGTTCAGTTGCAGTCCTGCTTTGGCACTTTCTCTTATAACTTTCAGCAGTAGTCGTTTCAAGTCCTCGCTATTTCCTCCCAGTAATGTAGTATCATCGGCATATCTCAAATTGTTAATGTTCATCCCTCCAATTTTCACTCCACCTTCCTCTAAATCTAATGAGATTTTTAAATATACATAATATTTCACCCCCCTGCTCTTTGTTCCTGCAACTCAGAGCAGCTCATGTATGGATCCCAGGTGGTCACTCATCCTAGCACTTCTTGGGGCCAGGGTCAGCAGTTACTCTTATCCCATGCTTTCAGGCCATTCTCTAATCCCTCAACTGGTTCTACGTCTGCATTGAGGTAATGGGAGCTGCAGAAGCAACACCTGTAAATGATAAACTAAAACATATATTAAAGCGATCTGTAAACAGCCAGGAATAACAGCCCCGTGGCGCAGAGTGGTAAGCTGCAGTACTGCAGTCTAAGCTCTGCTCATGACCTGAGTTCGATCCTGACGGAAGTCGGTTTCAGGTAGCCGGCTCAAGGTGGACTCAGCCTTCCATGCTTCCGAGGTGGGTCAAATGAGTACCCAGCTTGCTGGGGGTAAGGGGAAGATGACTGGGGAAGGCACTGGCAAACCACCCCATAAACAAAGTCTGCCTAGTATACGTTGGGATGTGACATCATCCCATGGGTCAGGAATAACCCTGTGCTTGCACAGGGGACCTTTACCTTTTAAACAGCCAGGAGGGCTAAAAACTCATTTTAACATAGTAAGCTGATATAATCATTATTCAAGCAAGGGTTCAAAGAAAACACAAAGGAGTCAGATATATTCATTTCAAGAAAGCTACATAGTTGCATCAAAAGACACATAAGGCAAGAAGAAAGGACTGGAAAATGACAGGGAGGAGAGCAGTTAGAACTAAGATTCTGGGACGGGGCCACAGCTCAGTGGCAGAGGATCTGTTTTGCATGCAGTAGGGCCCAGTTCAATCTCCAGCAGCTCCAGTTATAAAAGGAACAGATGGCGTGAAAGGTCTCTACCTGAGACCCTAGCAAGTTGCTGCCTATCATAATAGACAATACTGACTTGGATAGTTCAAGGCTTGACTCAGTACAAGGCAGCTTTGTGCGTTTTTGATTTTAAGAATTAGTATGTAGAGTATGGTCTTTTATGCATGGGAGTTTTACCTGGGGTTCGATGCTCGCTCAACCCACACTTTTCTGTTGCGAACCCAAAAATTACTATGCACCAGCAAAGTCACCAGCTCAAAGCCGGAAGTGTCTGAGTCCCCGCCCCTTGAAATGCTGCTTTGTACTTGGCTGTAGTGCTTACTGTGAGGAAAACGACCAGTTCCCCTCTCCCCCCAGTGGTAACCCAAGTGCCGTTTTACAAACCATGTCTCAGAACGGAACTCTTTAAAAGAATCAGGGTGTGTGTGTGTGTGTGGGGGGGTAAAAACCCAAGTGTCATGTTTAAACCCTTTTTTATGTGAGACACATGTCTGCTCAGAAAGAACTTCTGGTGGGAGACAAAAATCAGGAAGCATTTGTGTCCCTGCCCCTTGAAACACTGCTTTGTAATTGGCTGTAGTGCTTACTGTGAGAAAAACATCACCCAACCACCCCAGCTCCCCTGTCCTGCACTTTGGCTTATGCATGGAGATGAGGACAATTTCACCCAGGTTGATCTCAGGGGAGATAGAAGGGACGAGAAGACTCTGACATTGTGGGGGCTGGCAGCAAGGTCATCTCTAATGGACGGAAAACTCATGCGTAACTCCAAGGAACAACTGAGTCAATTCAGGGGCAAACGTGAGTGAATGTACCCATGCATTAAGAACCTATGTGTCTGTTAGTTCTTTAGAAGCCATTTAAATGCCCACTGAACTTTCCCAGGCCATTTTGAGGATCAAAGCATGCCCTAACCTGAGTGGCTCAGACTAGCCTGATCTCATCAGATTGCAGAAGCTGAGCAGGGTTAGTACTTGGATGGGAAACCTCTAAGGAAGTCTAGGGTCATGACGCAGAGGCAGGCAATGGCAAACCACCTCTATTCGTCTCTTGCCTGAGGGGTGGAGATAAATTGGCTATGACTTGGTGGCACTTTCCACCAAGTCAAAGCATCTTGTTTGCTGAGTATGTGAGTCACTGCTGACCCGGCCTAAACCCACCCCACAGTGGACTGAAAGTTCCCATTGTACAGGTACCACCCACTCATGAATGTGAAGTTCCAGGTTATCTGTTAACCTGTCACTAGACTCTTTTTTTTGCTTTCTTCAGACGCACAGGCTGCCATTTACAGAATGAACACCAACTGTAACGATAGAAATAGATATCAAATATGAGCAGCTCTATTGGCTTTATAAAAACCATTCTTTATAAGTGCTGCTTTTGTATGGAGAAATTTTAAAAAAGTCCTTCAAATAATTTGTGCTTGAAATATTGTCGAAGGCTTTCATGGTCAGAGTTCATCGGTTCTTGTAGGTTATCCGGGCTTGTAACCGTGGTCTTAGTATTTTCTTTCCTGACACTGTCCTTCAGTGTTACTCCTCTGAAGATGCCTGCCACAGCTGCTGGCGAAACATCAGGAAAGAAAATACCAAGACCACGGTCACACAGCCCGGATAACCTACAAGAACCGAATTTGTGCTTGCATCTAGATAATCTTACTTTTGGTGAGCTGCCACACTAGCATTCCTAAAGAAGCCAAAGCAGGAATGGTTTCCTCTGGAAAGTGATACTTTCTTTGCATGCATCTGCTAAACGTGGCTAACCGTGTTTCTGGCTCCACTGAGATGCGTGAACCTCAACTTACTATCAACACAAAGCTAAAAATTCTTTCTATTGGTTCCAGGACTATTCTTTCTATTGGTTCCAGGGCTATTGTTCCACTGATATTGATTTTGCCGTCAAGTTACAGCTGACTCATGGCGACCCTGAAGGGTTTTCAAGGCAAGAGATGTTAGGAGGTAGTTTGCCATTGCCCGCCAGAGCTCTGAGAGAACTATGACTGACCCAAGATCAACCAGTAGGCTTCATGTGAAGGAGTAGGGACTCGAACCCTGTTCTCCAGATTAGAGTCCACCGCTTTTAACCACTACATCACGCTGGCTCTACTCCTGTAATATTACTCATGGGTTCTATTAGCCCTTTTAGTAGAAAATGGATCAACTAAGAAACTCACAGCTTATCACAATGCATGCCTTCAAACGTCAAAGACCATCACCCACCAAGATCCCTTACCTTGTTGATGTGCCAGGGATTGGGCGTCCTGTGTCCACAAGAACACACCAACAGTATCCTGTGGAGGGATGGCACTGCACTGGTTTATAAAGGCCACCATTAGCACATTCTGGAATGAACACATTGTCTTTTTGAGGTTGCTTGGCTTCTTCTAAAGCTGACTGGAGTTCTTGGTCGCATGATGCTGCTGCTGGGGGTGGGGGAAGAATGACACAGTCTGGTTATCACCTCTGAATTGATGGTAGGTTAGCCAAAGAGCCAAAGCAAAATGGAGTTTAGAGACATGGTACCACACTACTTTCCTCCTGCTGGTTTTAATCATGATACTAATTTTCCATTACTAAGAATAATAAATGACATCACTGGCTTCTGGAAATGCCACTATTTCTAATAAAACTGCTAAAGTACAATGAAAAAGTAGTAAATAATGGATTGAATCTCGTGGATCTTGCAATGTAAATATTCTGCAAATATGTCAGTATTTGACAACATCTGACATTCAGCAGTCAGACTAAATTAGAATAGAATAGAATTAACGTTGTTGATTCCACGTGGAGGCCCGATCCAGTATGAAGCTTGGAGAGGGAGGCGGGAGTGTGCAAAAAGTAGGAATTGTTTTGTATAGAGAAACATTCAGTCAGATAAGCTCCTTCTATAGGGTTGCCAACCTCCAGGTACTAGCTGGAGATCTCCCGCTATTACAACTGATCTCCAGCCAATAGAGATCAGTTCACCTGGAGAAAATGGCCGCTTTGGCAATTGGACTCTATGGCATTGAAGTCCCTCCTCAAACCCTGCCCTCCTCAGGCTCCGCCCCCAAAATCTCCAGGTGCCAACCCGGAGTTGGCAACCCTACCTTTGTAGCGATATGAAGTGGTACACCCCAGATATGGGCTTACTACCTCATCTGTTGTTCGTGAGACACAGTTTAAAACTGTGTGTGTTTTGCATTACTGTGAAATGTTGTGCACATACGGTATGTGCCTAGTGATAAGTAACTCTCTATACTAATTGCTCAATCTGTAGAAAATCACAGAAAGCATCTGCTTTAACATTTCCTGTTTTAACATTTCCTCCCAGTTCCACAAATTCCAATGATCTACACACGACAAACATCGTCAGAATTAAGAAATCCATTCATTCTTAATTCTCTTCCCCTCCTTTTCTCATTAATGTAATGGGCCATGAATGGACAATTAGAAAAGGCTGCTTCCCAGAGCCAGAGAGCTTTTATTAAGCTTTGACATTCAATGCACTCACTCCACAAAAAAACAAGGTAAGAAGATACTAGTGTACTTAAAAAAAAAAAGACACCTGCAAGGTGATACATGTTAACTGTTGGGAAGCAATGCACTTTAAGAGTGTCCAGTATTCAAGTTAAAAAAAAAAAAATCCCAGCGGCAAGCCTCAAGAAGAAACTAATGGTTACATTCAACATACAAACTATCATGGAATTGCAGTCCTTCCAGCTGACCATCTGTTTCCCAAAATTTCAACTGCCAGTGCACTCCTGTGTAGAGGTACTCCAGTCTAAGCCCATTGAAACAAATGAGCTTAGACTTGAGTCACTCTCCTTAGGATCACACTGTGGGTATCTTCAGCTTTTGGTACAAGCAAAATGCCCATGTAATGGGCGATTACCAAACGAAAGAAAAACCAAAGGAAGAATTTAGATATTTCTCAAAAATACATAGATAGGATAAACAGATAGACTTTCTAATTTGTATTAGGAAATGGAGGAGTTTAACTTCTTCAAATTGCAACTCTTTAGCTGCATTTAAGAAACATTAAAGACATCAAAAAACCTCAGATCCACCACCACTGATCCCTCACATCTCATGTGGTTTGCACCTAGACTATCTGCTAGGGCCAGTTCTAGATTTTGGGGGGCCCTGGGCAGAGAGTGCCCAGGGGGCCCCTATGCCACTACTAGGCCTCTCTTCCTGCCCACCCATCCACACACATGCCCCCACACACTACTGCATCCCTGGCCACAGGAGAATTAGTTATACTGGGGAGGGTGATGGGAGCTTTCCCTGGAAACCCGCTGCTGCATTGTAAATGGAGGGGGTCTTGATTGGCAATGGCAATGTTGCTCTTTCCCCCTCCTACCTCTATTATTGTGCTTGTTCCATTGTTGCTGGAGGAGCATAGGATGCTGGCAAATGGTTTGAGTGTAAGTTCCAGCATAGTAGCAGCCGTCACAGCGGGACCACAGTATTGTCCTGGCTGAATTATGTCATCACTACCCCAGAAATTAATTTCCATTCAAGCTGGGAGCAGGAAGGCTGCCTTTCTATGGCTGCTTATTACTGCGTCTCAAAACATCATATGTGGATCAGAGAGCCAAGATTTTTCTACTTGCCTGTGCCTGCAAGGCTGCTCAAAGTACAGCTGATCATCCAAAGTTTAGCACTCTTGAAAGTTTGGGTACATTCTCGTGGCCTAACGGAATGCTGAACATATCGTCAATTCCATATACTTCCCTGCTCAGCTGAATAAAAAAGGGATCGCTCCTTACAGATGAAACCATTTAGCTCTGTGGTTTCCTTTGCAGTAAAAATGTTCTTTATAAGGCTGATCCTTTGGAAATGCATTAAGAGTACATAAACCCTGTGCTAAAAAAAGAATGCTCCAAATTCATGATTACTTCTAGCTCATCAGAAATCAAGTTACAACCATATAATCCTTCTCCATATAATTGTTGTCAGTTCTGTACTGGAAAAAAAAAGTTAAACTAAGCAAAAATCTTCCATTCCACTTCATCTGAAATTTGCCCTTGATTAAAATTAAACTAATGTTTACTACTAGATTCTTTTTGTTTCTGTTCTTTTTTTTTTTGACATCTCTATTCTCAATCTCTGCTATAAATTGAAACATTAGAAGCCTTTGGTGCACCAAGGGCATGGTGGAAGGACTCATGATACTAAGGATGCATTCAGACATTAAAACAAGCTGCAATTGCCAATGGATACTAGCATTACATATGTTAACTGCAACTAGAATGGTCTTTGCTAGGCAGTGGAACCAGAAAACCTCCCCTAAGAACATAACATAAGAAAGGCCCTGCTGGATCAGACCAAGGCCCATCAAGTCCAGCAGTCTGTCCACTCCCCTCTTAAAGCCCTCCAAGCTGGCAACCATCACCACATCCTGGGGCAGGGAGTTCCACAATTTAACTATACTTCCTTTTATCTGTTTTGAATCTCTCACCCTCCAGCTTCAGCTGATGACCCCGCGTTCTAGTATTATGGGAGAGGGAGAAAAACCTCTCCCTGTCCACTCTCTCCAAACCATGCATAATTTTATAGACCTCTATCATGTCTCCCCTCAGCCGCCTTCTTTCCAGGCTAAACAGCCCTAAGCGTCCTAACCGCTCCCCATAGGACAGTTGCTCTAGTCCCCTAATCATTTTGGTTGCTCTTTTCTGAACCTTCCCAAGCTCAGTAATATCCTTTTTTAGGTGTGGTGACCAGAACTGTACACAGTATTCCACGTGTGGTCTCACCATAGATTTGTACAAGGGCAGTATGATATCATCAGTTTTATTCTCTATTCCTCGTTTAATTATGGTCAGCATGGAATTTGCCTTTTTTACAGCAGCCGCACACTGGGTTGACATCTTCATTGAACTATTCACTACCACCCCAAGATCCCTTTCTTGGTCTGTCACTGCCAGCACAGATCTCATCAGTGTATCAGATACATGATTGGTTGTCAAAAATAAAAGAGATGTATATTTTAGTGAAGCTAACTGCTTACTCAAAAAAGAATGATATTACTAGTGTAAACCAGGCTCTGGTGATAAGGGTGAATGGACCAAAAGGTTTCTGCTGGGAGATAGCTCACCAGTCACCACCCAGGTCACAAAATACTGTGCAGTAGCAATGAAGCTACATCGCCTTAATGTACTTCCTTAATTTGTGGAAATGTAAATTTTGGGTGATTCCTAATTTTGTTGGCCTTGGTTGTAATCATCTACTCTGTATGGTCAGTTCCTGTTTTACCTGTTTTATCTGGCATACTAGCTGCAAATAAAATTTATTTATTATGATATTAATAGTGTAGACCTGTTATGGACAAGAACCATTCAAATAATGGAAATGTCCATTTTATAATAATATATAGAGAGAATGGGCTATGGATGTAGGGTTGTAAAGTATTTTATGTGACTTTATGTGACTATTTGTTTTTAGTTTATGTATATATTTACTGTTGACTGTTCATTTTTATTAATAAAACTTTTTAAAAAACAAAACAAGCTGCAATTAAACTCCAATTGGATGTTAAGCATGGTTACCGCCTCCTAGAATCATAGAGTTGGAAGGGAGCACCAGGATCATCTAGTCCAATCCCCTGCACAATGCAGGAAACTCACAACTACCTCCCCCCCCCGCCCCAGTGATCAGAAGATGGCCAAGATGCCCTTCCTCTCATCATCTGCCTAAGGTCACAGAATCAGCATTGTTGACAGATGGCCATCTAACCTCCTCTTAAAAACCTCCAGGGAAGGAGAGCTCACCACCTCCTGAGGAAGCCTGTTCCACTGATGAACTGCTCTAACTGTTAGAAAATTCTTCCTAATGTCTAGACGGAAACTCTTTTGATTTATTTTCAACCCGTTGGTTCTGGTTCGACCCTCTGGGGCAACCGAAAACAACTCGGCACCATCCTCTATATGACAGCCCTTCAAGTACTTGAACATGGTTATCATATCCCCTCTCAGTCTTCTCCTCTTCAGACTAAACGTACCCAGCTCCTTCAACCTTTCCTCATAGGACTTGGCCTCCTCCTGTTCTTAGCTCCCCTTGTAGCACATAGAGCTTGGCTGAACATTTCCTGACTTGATCAAGCTCCGATTCACTACAATGTCCAAATTTAGTGCCTTGGTGAACTGGGAGTTTGTTTACTCCGCGCAAGCAGGGATTCTAAAATTCCAGTTTTAAATGATAGGTTGTGTGAAGTAGAGTCAACAATCTCCATTCACTGAGGCACCCACACGGTGACATCATGGCTAAAGGAATCAGACAGAGTCAAGGTGGTGCATGACCACAGCAACAAGCTGTATCCTTGCCCAATCAGAGCATAATTACAGCTTATCTTGACATCTCAATAAAGCCTTAGGAGATATGGGCCTGATCAGTGCCTGAATGAGAGACCTCCTTGGAATCCCATTTGAACTAGGGTTGCCAAGTCCCTTTTCACCACCGGCGGGAGGTTTCTGGGGCGGAGCCTTATGAGGGCAGGCTTTGGGGATGGGAGGGACTTCAATGCCATAGAGTCCAATGACCAAAGCAGCCATTTTCTCCAAGTGAACTGATCTCTTATCGGCTGGAGATCAGTTGTAATAGCAGGAGATCTCCAGCTAATACCTGGAGGTTGGCAACCCTAATTTGAACAGCCTTGAGTTTCATAATAGAAGGGGATATATATATACATAAGTAAGTTGAATTTTGTTGACTAAAGTCTGTGTTTATGGCAGGTTCACCTCCCATTTCCATTTTTTAGTTATTAGGATATGTAAAAAAGAATTGAAAAGTTGGCTGTCCTTGGTGGGGCGTGTAGTAAACTTTGTAGTGCAAGAGTGTAGCCATGCAGTTTTGATGCTGTGCCTATGATAATACCCATTTGCAATGGGCTTTTAAAATGGGTGGTTTTGGTATAGTGTTATATTGATTGATTTGAAATGTTTGTTTGTGAATTGCCTTGGATTTTCTTGAGATGAGAAACTGGGATAAAATATTTTAATAAATAATAATCAGGTGGTCTTAGAGGTTTTTTTTTAATGGAACCTTTTTGTCCTAGGCATTGGGTGTTTGTATTTAGGTAACCTTTTTCACCCATGTAAGATTATATCTGTATTTTCAAAGGGAGAATGTGGGCACGGTAGTCGGCAGGGTCACCACAAGGAAACAGCCATGCATAAAAGGCCTTAGTGATTCTGGGGATCTGGGCAAAATTGAAGGATGTGGGCCCCCCATAGCACACATAGTGGCCCCTTGTCTTTGTTGCCTGCTTCTCAGCCCAATATGGGGCTTATGAAACAGTGTACAGCATGACCTTATGTATGGCTACTCAGAAGTAAGTCTTTTTGTATTCAATAGTCTTATTCCCAGGTAAGTGTGCATAGGATTGCATTGTAAGGCTGTGATCCAATGCTCAGTTACATGGGAGTAAACCCACTTGAATACAACAGGATTTACATCTAAGTAAAAACATATAGCATGTACAGCTAAACCAATTTTGCATCTGGGATTCTGGGGAAAGTATCCCAGAATTGGGGAGGCTGAAGCTTTATGCCCCACGGGATGTGGTGAATGTTGCATGTGGTGTGGTGAACTAAAGCTTTTTGGGGTGGAGCCTGAGGGGTTGCCAGCTCAGGGTTGGGAAATACCTGGAGATTTTTGGGGTGGAGCCTGAGGAAGGTGGGGTTTGGGGACGGGAGGGACTTCAATACCATAGAATCCAATTGCCAAAGCAGCTGTTTTCTCCAGGTGAACTGATCTTTATTGGCTGGAGATCAGTTGCAATAGCAGGAGTTCTCCAGCTAGTACCTGGAAGTTGGCAACCCCAGGTGGAGCCTGGGGAGGGTGAGGCTTGTGGAGGGGAGAGACTTCAATAGGGTATAATGCCACAGAGTCATCCTTCCAAAGCAGCCATTTTCTCCAGGCGAACTTTTCTCTGTTGCCTGGAGATCAGTTGTAATAGCAGGAGTAGGGTTGCCAGTTCTGGGATGGGAAATACCTGGAGATTTTTGGGGCAGAGCCTGAGAAAGGTGGGGTTTGGGGAAGGGAGGGACTTCAATACCATAGAGTCCAATTGCCAAAGCAGCCATTTTCTCCACGTGAACTGATCTCTATCGGCTGGAGATCAGTTGTAATACCAGGAGATCTCCAGCCACCACCTGGGGGTTAAAAAAGCAAAATAACACTCACCCAGTGCTGTACTGAGAGATACTCAATCAAAATAACAGCACACAATATTTTATAGCAAACATGTTATTAGTTAGCTAGGTATTCCTTATATTCTTGTCACTTCTGTTTAAATACACTGTGTTTGCTATAAAATATTGTGTGCTGTTATTTTGATTGAGTACCACCTAGGGGTTGGCATTGCTGTCCATTTGGAGTATTCTGTGCCCATAAAGAAGCAAAAGCAGGGAAATAACTCCACTGCCCCACCAGTGCTCTTTTGGCGGGGGGAGGCAGGAGCCCTTCCTCCTCCCTTTGCGAGTATTTCAAGCCTGTTTAGGCTCTTTTCTTTTTTAAGAGCTGTTGGGAACACAAGTTCAGAGGAGCATGCCTATTATTTTGGGCGCGGTGGAACACAGGCAGGATGGTGCTGCTGCACTCGTCTTGTTTGGAGGCACCTGGTTGGCCACTGTGTGACCAGACTGCTGGACTTGATGGGCCTTGGCCTGATCCAGCAGGGCCTTTCTTATGTTCTTATGTTAAGTTGGGTCTCTGGTTTGGTCCTCAGGGATCCACTCACAGTATCCGAAGCCACGGGCCCACAAAAGCTCATGCGGTTATTCTTTAAGGTGCCCACATGTCTCTTGTTTATTATGACTAAAACAAGACTCCTTTGAGTCAGAGTAGCTATCATTCGTTTCATTAGAAGCACTATGAGTGAGACAGATTTTCAGCCTTTTTGTTCAACATCAGCCAAACATCTTGTCGTTGGCCTTATTGAGCCACAGCCTTTGTGCTGGCCTTCCACATAGGATTTAATTCGCCCAGAATGTACAAAAACCCGCCTTTCCTTTAGAAGCAGGGGAAATTAATAAAATCTGAAACCTCACTTGAAATGGGTGGCTGGTTCTGGCATCATTCTGGGTCCAGAACAGAGGATGAGCCAGGAAAGCCAAAGAGCCAACTAGAATACCATAGGATTATTTCCTTAGAGCTCCAGCAATTTTTTAATATACTTCCATGAGGTTTGCTTTTCATATGTTTACAGTCAGCTCCGATGGCTCAGCTTTTCTTTTGGCTCTTGAAGCAAAGCCTGGCCCAGGGCTTGGCTCTGTCGTCAGTCTGTGAGCAAAACAAGGGCAAAATGAATGAAAAACATACCCATCCCTCCTTTCCCTTTAAGAACCACAGGGGGAAAAAAAAGAAATATTCTCTTACATTTGGGGTAATGTATTATACGCCCTGACCTGGATGGCCCAGGCTAGTCAGATCTCAGAAGCTAAGCAGGGTCAGCCCTGGTTAGTATTTGGATGGGAGACCACCAAGGCATACCAGGGTTGCTGTGCAGAGGAAGGAACTGGCAAACCACCTCTGTTAGGGTGAAAGCGCACTGTCGCTTTATCCTCCTTTAATCCCTGTTTCAGCCAGGATTCAGCCAGGATCGAATGCATGTGTTTCGCCTAATGTGCATTCGATCCTGGCTAAAACAGGGATTAAAGGAGGATAAAGCGACCATGTGTTTTCACCCTCAGTCTCTTGCCATGAAAACCCCCAAAAGGAGTCGCCATAAGTCGGCTGCGACTTGACGGCACTTTACACACACAATGTATTATATGGTCTATCAGAACAAACATTTTTGCTGACAGGTCTTTGTGCTACTGGTGACTTCCTTCTGATTTTTTTGATGATATAAACTGATACAACTACTCTGAAAGGAATTTATCAGCATGACAAGCAAACATGACATGTTGCATATTGGGCTGACCGTGTTCTTAAAAATAAGAACTGCATACCAATATCTTTATCTGGCTGAGGGACACAGGACATATATGGCTACCTCTGTCACAGACCCACCTTACAGCACCCACTCACCATCCCCCTTCTCTTCAGAATATGTCTCCACTCCCTTTCCCTCGCTCAGCATATACCCTAATCTGCAGACACATACATCAAGACCCACCCCACACACAGAAAAACGGAAACGTAACCCCCCCCATCCCAAGCCACCTATATGCTGGCAGAGAAATGTGGAGCGTCTGCCTTGAATCAAATCAGAGAATCATAGGTTGGATGAAGGGCAATACAATGGCATTCCATGATGAGGAAATGAGATCTACATCAGAAACAGAAACACCCCTTAAACGAGGGCTTATTTTGTGACTCAATGGGCTCTCCCACACCTTGGCCAAGCCGAATGATTTGTGCAGGACAATAACCTAGTCTTCCATACCCTTCAAGAGTGTCCCTTACCAGGCAGATATTTATCATAGCCTAATCAAGTCCTTCATTTACTTCACCATCTGCCCTGTTAGCATCCCCTTCAGTGCTTGAATCTTTGCTGCATCCCTGCACTGTTGGCTTATTGCACTATTTCCTCGATGCAAACAAAGCAATTCAGTTGTGAATGGCTGACATAGTGCCGTGATAGCACAATATCCAGCAATGTGTGTCTGCAGCAAAGTACTTCTCTGTCGACCTACTTCATTAAAAAAACAACTGAAAAGGTGTGTGCGTGTTTGGACTGTATCCCACAAAGCGTTACCGGTACTCTTAATGCTTACAACGCAAGTATCTGACATGTTTGTATTAACTGACTTGGAATGCAGACCCTTTTACATTATATCTTCCTGGCCTCAAAGACAACACATGCCAGTCGAAAACACCCTACATAAACAACACTGAGTGATCTATTCTGTGTTAAAGACGTGGTATGTTTCACAAAAAAATGCAGTGTTTTCCTATGCACTTTTTGTGACACACATTAGCATGCATTCGTTTTTTCATGTTTTCTACAAACATTTTTCTATCCTGGCCCTCACCTTGTCATGTGTTTAGTTTGAAGCCACTTGTGACAAGGCGAGAAAGCACAAAGGCCTTTTTTTGGCAGGACGGTTCAAACAAAACAGATTCTAAATGTTTAATTTCTTCAGACAAGCAGACTTGCAAGAAATAGTGATGCTGGCATACATTCACCTAATAAGGTAATACTTTTATTACAGTTTACATAAACACAAGCCTGATGTCTGGCCTCCACCATTTAGTACTACTACTACCATCACCACCACTACTACCGCTGCTGATGCTGCCGCTGCTGGAAGGTAGCCCTATTACTTTGAACAAGGAGAAAAAGAAATGTGGCACATAAAGATCTTAGGAGATCAGGGAATTCTACATTTTGGCATGAAGAACATAGACAATATCACTCCAGCCCATAGTAGGATGGCCATGCTGAAATCCCATGACAAGATAGTGGTAATAAAATTAAAGGATAGCTAAGGACCTAATTAGAGAAGACACAGAGATCTGTGATCAAGACCTTTCTAACTTTTTTGAGAAGCACAGGCCTTCATCTAGTGAAGGAGGAAGCGGGAGATTTAACATTTCTCTCCATGTATATTTACAGATCAAAGAGAGGGGGTTGATTGGAGAGGATTAGGGATGCCAGCCTCCAGGTGGGAGTTGGGGATCCCTCGGAATTACATTTTATCATTTCCTCTGGAGCAAAGTGATGATTTGGAGTGTGGACTATATGGCATAGTACCACTGAGGTCCCTGTCCTCCCCAGGCTCCATCCTCAAATCTCTAGGAGTTTGGCAACCTGGATCTGACAACCCTACCCCCCGTCCCCCACTGGTGGCTAGGGGGGACTTGGCAAACCTACTAAGGATAGCAGGATTAAATCCCTTCAATCATATAATCCATGCCATGGTCACAATTCAGTTTAAGAATCTGTCTGGCTGCTGTTGTTCAATAATCATGGGTTTAAGAACATAAGAAAAGCCATGCTAAGTCAGACCAAGGTCCATCAAGTCCAGGAGTCTGTTCACACAGTGGCCAACCAGGTGCCTCTAGGAAGCCCACAAACAAGACAACTGCTGCAGCATTATCCTGCCTGTGCTCCACAGCACCTAATATAATAGGCATGCTCCTCTGATCCTGGAGAGAATAGGTATGCATCATGATTAGTGTTTATTTTGACTAGTAGCCATAGATAGACCTCTCATCCATGAACATGTCCCCTTCCCTCTTAAATCCTTCCAAGTTGGCAGCCATCACAACATCCTGGGGCAGGGAGTTCCACAATTTAACTATGCATTGTGTGAAGAAATACTTCCTTTTATCTGTTTTAAATCTCTCACTGTCCAGCTTCAGTAAAATAGCAGGATTAAACCCCTTAAACCATATAATCCATGCCATTGTCACAATGCAGTTTAAGAATCTGTCTGGCTGCTGTTGTTCAATAATCATGGGCTTAAGAACATAAGAAAAAAGAACTTCCGGTGGCTGAGCTGATCCCGGCGCACGTCTCATGGGAGAGCTCCCAAGAGAATCCAAGATACGCACAATTGGAGTGATTTATTTCACTCCAACCCGGTCCTAAATAGTGGATCGGGATACAGGAATTCCTCTGCAGCCAGAAGATAGCAGTTTGACGCCCATACTCTCCGAGGGAGCTTTTTAAGTCCCCCGGAGGTGTGGAGACTGTCCTGCTTGGCATCGAGGGGAGAAGACATTGCTGTGTGCGTTTTCTTGGCTGTCCGGCTTGGATCTCCACCACCTATCACCAACTTATCAACTAATCAATGAATAAACACCTCACCATCTGAAGTCTATGTGAGTAACAAGAATACTTTCGCTTTTACCGGGATAGAAGAGCACCCTGGCTGAGAAATAATTGGGAACTCTGCACTCTCCCTCCCCATCAAATAAACATTGTTTGGCTGAGATAAGAGATCTGATAAAGCAGTAAAGACGTTATCAAGCCGATCTCTGGGTAGACTAAACAACTGACTTTTTGATGGATGTGACAAATACCAATTGGGTTCCGTGACGTTTGAGGGGAAAGGAGAATAAAACCCTCCCTCCCCCTTGGTCACAATACCTTTTCCAGGTTAGAAAGATCAGCCTGCCACGTACTTAAAACTGAAATCTCTGCCGACTCTGGAGAAGGAAGTACAAAACCAAGCTAGACCGGAAGCTCCCCAGTGCACCAAATAAAGGGTTTACTACTACGAACTACAAAAAGGGGAAGACAAAAGGTCTGAACCTGCATTATTTTTGGCTGACTTCCTGTTTCCTGTGGCTGTTGACCTAGAGTGGCCAAAAAAAAACTCGATGGTACTTCAAACTTTAAAATTTTTATTTTCACTTGTTTATTGAAGATTTTTAAAAGAAACACACAGCGATTTTGCTTGGTATAAGCTAATTGTCTATCCATATACTGGAGAAGTAAATCAGTGAAGAGAGTAAAAATGGAAAAAATCCAAGATCTGTTTGCCCAGCAGTATGAGACATCTGCTAGATGGTATGAACAAATGTTTAAAAAACAGGAGCAGATGGCAAAACAGATAGAATGGATGGCAGTTACAATGAATGTTGATATCCAGTCAATTACCCAAAAAATAAATGAGGAAGACCTCAAAGGCTCTACTGAACTACCACTTGATGACAAGAAAGAAGAAAGACAGAGGAAATACTAGGATGGAATGGGAAATCTCAATAAGCAAAGTGTGATAATTCTGCTACCAACAATGGATTTGACAGTGAAAGACTTTGATCTGTGTCTTTTTAATCTGCCTGAGGAAATCTTTAACATATGCTTGGAGGATTTAATAAGCAAGAAAATTGGAGCTGACAAGATTCCTTTATTTGAACGTGGGATGGAACAGACTACAACCTGGATTTACTATGAAGACCATCTGTATGCAGAAGAGATTTCAATAATGACCTCCAAGGATGATTTCCGACATCTATTGCTATTGGAGACAAGAAGGAAATGCTGGAAATTCCGAACAAAGAAACTAATATAAAAGAGTTGGGTCTTAAACGGACTGGTTTAAACAGAAAGAGAATTATAATTGATATTGATTTATTAGAATATTAATACGCTTAAAAAGGATGGGTGAACTTTGTTGGAAATTATATACATAAAATAAGTATTCTTTTAATGAATGGAAAGAGATGTTGGGTAATTCTTTTTATTATTATATAAACACCTAGTGATAATCTATAATTTTCTGGGGGAAAGGAGGCGTGGAGAATTTATTGTGAAAATTATTTTTTGATGGATCAACCCAAAGGATAAATTTTGATTTAATCCCATGTATACATTCTGTATAATGGCTAATTAGGATACTATGAGATTTGTATTAGATAAAACAGGAAAAGGATGAATTTTTTATATAGATGGGGATTATAGTGTTAGCAAAAGTATCTACAATTTATTTTAAGACGGAAGAAAGTGAAGGGGAAGTCACCTTTATTTGTATTAGAAATTTTATTAGATTTTTAATTTGCATTTATTAATTTTTATGAGTAGTGATACATGTATGATGTATTAAATGAGAAAATAATAAAAATTCTTTTAAAAAAAAGAACATAAGAAAAATCATGCTAGCTCAGACCAAGGTCCATCAAGTCCAGCATCCATCTTAGCAGCCATGAATAGCCCTATCCTCCATGAACATGTTCACTTCCCTCTTAAAGCCTTCCAAGTTGGCAGCCATGACCACATCCTGGGGCAGGGAGTTCCACAAATTAGCTATGCTTCCCTGCTCTAACTTTCTCTAACACATGGTATTCAAAGGAAGCCTACCATATAAGTCTTCACCCTCTCATTGTTTCCATTAATTTGGAGGGGATGAATAAATGTTTAACTTTTACAATTGTTAGCTCATGCATCACAGAGGGGATGAGCACATTTCTTATTTATAAGATTTAGTGGGACACTTCTAAAGAGTGCTGGGTGCCAACATAAATAGCTTTCTCAGTTTCTTCAACTTCTTGCAAATAATTTTGAAAATATAGTTGTTCCATTTAGCTTGCAAGAGATGAACAACTCCACAGATGATAAGAATCTGCCCTGGTATGCAGGCCAACATGAATCAGGCTAATGCAGTGGTTTTCAATTTTCTGTTACGCTACATTGATTTGCCACTGGGAAACCTCATATGGCAGCGGATAAACTCCTATATGGGAAAGCTTGCTAGTGGTAGATATGTTGCCTTTTGTTCAAGCTGTCGGCCTTTACTGAACTTCTCATGGCAAAGCTCCTGCTAAGCTCCCAAAGAACATTAGGGTTCCTAATGTGGTTGCCAACTCTGGGTTGGGAAATTCCTGAAGATTTATGGGTGGAGCCTGGAGAGGGCAGGGGATGGACCGCAGTGGGGTATAACACCATACAGTCCATCCTCCAAAGCAGCCCTTTTTCTCCACAGGAACTGATGTCTGTAGTCTGGAGACATGTTGTAATTCCAGAAGATCTCCAGATTGCCAACCCTAGTTCCTAAGAAGAGTGTTTGGGAAATAAGTGAGATAAAAGTAAAAAGAACATGCCACGAAATACTGCAGTGAAAAGCCTTTCCTACGATATTGTCTTATCTAAAAAGTGTGATCTGTTAGGAAGGAGTAGACAGATCCTCTTATCATGGCACTCTTCAATTTTATCTGGTCCAATTAAGGATAAATTCAATTAGTTGCTAGATTATTACTAGCTAGCCATTCCTGGAGACAAAGTCCAAGAGGCCTAGGCCCAAGAAGCACAGCAATTCCATTCTCCCCATAGTCATACTCATCCTACATACCTGATGACAGCTTTGAGAACCACACACTATAGGAAATAGAGCTCATTGGAATGCATGTGCAAAAAAAAAGCAGAATGAATCAAGGGTCAGGAAATCTGTACAAGTCCCCTTGAAGAATCCTTGGGGGTTGCTTTATTAAACTATTTATTTTAAAACCATAAACACAAGGATGTGTGATTACTTTAATATGAGACATTCATCCCTTTTACCTTTCAAACAAACAAGAGTGAGCTCTTCAAGTGTGTATGGGGTCCTTCTCTCAGCTGCGTCGCTGCCTCACTACCACATGTGCACACAGACGGTTTTGCGTATTATGACTTGTGATCACAATTCACTTATTTTGAGGAGGAAGTTTTATGCCCAACCTATTTACATGCTCCTGTATCAGTTGTATTCTGTACACATTTTATTCACAAAGAACATTTGTTGCAGGCACAGAGATAGCACTTGCTTCTCCTGGATGAGGGATTTATTTATCTATTAATAAGACAGATGAACCTTTTGGTATATAATTACAGTTCTTCGTATTGTTTGCCACTCCCATATTTCTGTTTAAGTGTCTGCCTCTTCTCTGACTTACACCAAATATATGGTGCTCTCCTGATTGTCCTGTAGGCTGTCTTAATAAACTGTAGCGGGGGGGGGGGGGGGGAGGCGGCCAGACGAGACCTTGTATGAAAATTAAAATATTGCTTTTGCTCCATTGCTTAAGAAAAGTCATATAAGATAATTAAAAATAGTTCAAGATTAGTATCTTTTGGCATTTAATTAACATATGCTATAAAAGAAAATGACCAGCCCCACAAAAGAAAACAGGAAAATGTTTCCACTGTGGGGGTTCCATAAAATATTGGAACATCCTGAACATAAACGGTATCTCCTAGATGTTAAACAGAGCACTTTTAAAAAATGTTTTAGGGTGGGAGGTCTTTATCCCTGGTGGGAGGAAGAGGCTAGAGATGCCAGAAGCTAGAGTTTATATGCATTTTGAACTAATATGTAAAATTAAAAGATAAATGAAAATGCTCGTAAAATGGGATTTTTTAAAGATAGGACAAATATTGTAATAAGAATATTCCAGCAGACTGCAATATGAGAAGTGATTTAATATACAAATGCTCTGGGGAGGTCTGGAAAGGCTTATCTGCTTGGAAAAAGAGAGGAGACACAATGAACACAAAATTTAATTTACCAAGTTAAGGTTTAGAAGAAGAAGAAACATACTGTAGCGCTCCAGAACAGTTGCCCACCTGACATACACAGGGGAGAATCTTATTTTATTCTTCATACAAAATCTTAGTAAACTAGAATGTGGTTCTCTTGAAATATTACAACAGCTTCATCCCAAACCCCATACAAAATAATGGAGTGGGTTGATTCTATTCATTATATGGGGCAAGAGATGTGGCTGCCATTGGGGAAACGATGGCAGTATACTATAGTATATTGTGGCAGTATATTACAGACCACCCAGCCAACCAGAAGAACTGGACAATGCTTCCCCCTGCTGCTGCTTGCCAGGGGAGACTATTCCACCAGAGGATGAGTTCATCCAGAAGCTCAGCCCCACCCCTGGACCGCTCAGGCCTGACAAGGAGCTGCTACCTGGGGCTGTCTGTGCTGCTGCTTGCCAAAGGAGACAATCAGCCCATTCCTGACCTTGAGGGCTGAAAGTCCTTAGGAGGAGGGCAGGGGCCCGCGCTGGCGTCCATGCCCCTTGCACCAGCCCCCTTGCCACTTGCGCTGGCAAGACTGGCATGGACGCCGGCGTCGGGCCTCTCATGCCACCCACACCCCCGTGCTGCCGCGGTCCAGGGGAGGAGCCACCTTCAGGCTGCCTCCTAAGCCCTTTCTGGCCGGAAACGTCCCCTTTGCCCTCACCTTGATGTGTGTGTGTGTGTTAAGTGCCATCAAGTTGTTTCCGACTCATGGCGACCCTATGAATCAATATCCTCCAAAATGTTCTATCCTTAACAGCCTTGCTCAGATCTTGCAAAATGAGGGCCGTGGCTTCCTTTATAGAGTCTATCCATCTCTTGTTGGGTCTTCCTCTTTTCCTGCTTCCTTCAACTTTTCCTAGCATGATTGTCTTTTCCAGTGACTCTTGTCTTCTCCTAATATGTCCAAAGTACGACAGCCTCAGTTTAGTCATTTTAGCTTCTAGGGTCAGTTTGGGCTTGATTTGATCTTGATTTGATCTTGATGTACGCCACCTTTTTAGGTGGCGTATCCCCATGGAACCCTACGTAATGGTTCCAGGGGGCTCGAGTGTGAGGGCAGCATTTTGGCTTGGGGGGGGGGGGCTGAATCTTTCTTTGGAGGTGGCGCTTCAGCAGCGCCTCCAGCCACCAGCTCAGCCCTTCCCCTCTGGAATGGGCTGTATTCCACCAGGGGCTGAGTTTCCTCGGCTGCTCAGCCCTGTGTTCTGGCTGCTGCTTCTGATTTATGATCCTATGTGGTTTTCAGATTGCTGTTCATTCTTTTGGTTTTTGTAAGCCCCTTTGAGTCTTGCTTTGCAGGAAAAAAGTGGGATAAAAATATACAAATAAACAAAATAAATTTCAAAACTCTCCCTGAACAGAGACACAGAGAGCAGAGACATGGTAATGGGTGGGGGTACTTCAACTATTCGTACATCTTCTGGGAATCTAACTTAGCTAGGAATGGGGTGCCCAAATTAATTTCCTAGAAGGTGGAGGAAGGAAGATGGTGATCTGCTACCCTGGACTTAATCCTAATCGTTAGGGAGGAATTGATCGATGAAGTGAATGTGGCAGGAGCCTTGGGGGGAAATGATGATGTCTCATTGGAATATGTGAAAGCAAGAGATGTGAAAACCAAGCATAGTCAGACTTTGGGAGATATGGTTTCAAACACCTCAGGGGGAAAATGTCTCCCATGGGTTGAAACCCTGAGGGAGAAACGTGAAATACTGAAAGCGCAACCACAAACTATTTCAACAAGAAGAAGAAAATGGGAGACAAATAAAGAAGCCCATGCAACTGCACAAGGACCTCTCTGAGCTGAGCTGAGCCTTAAAAGAGAAATACATAGGGCATGGAAATAGGAATGTATAGCCAAAGGTAAATACAACAGAGTAGCTTGAATCTGTAAAAACAGAGTCAGGCAGCCTAAAGTCATTCGAGTTGAGGCTTGCAAGGGATGCTAAAAACAATGGGGTAGGGTTTTTTTTGTTTTGTTTTGTTTGTGCTATGTTCAGAGCAAGGCAAACCTGCTTGGGCAAGATAGTGAAATCTTAATAGGGGACAGGAACAGGGGACAGGAACACGGTGGAACTAAAGTCCTATTTTTTTGTTGGCCTTGTCCCACATGGGAAATTGTGTCCAATCTTGGAAAAGGCCAAGTCTTAAATTTAGGAACAGAAAAAAAAAAAAAATCAAAGGAACAAGTATAGAGTGGGAGAGACCTGGCTTGGCAGCCTACATGTGAAAAGGATCCAGGAGTCTTAGTTGACCACAAGCGGAACATGAGCCAAAAACAAGGTTGCCAATACCTGGAGATTTGAGGGTGGAGCCTGGGAGGGAGGGCTTTAGGGAGGGAAGGGATCTCAGTAGGGTATCATGTCATACAGGCCACCTCCCACAGCAGCCATTTTCTCCAGGAGAGGTGGAATAAATGTTTTAAATGAATAATAAATAAGCAATGTATGTATTCAGGAGGGCAGTTGTAATTCTGGGGATCTCCAGCTCCCACCTGGATATCTACATGTCTGGTTTCTCCATATCGCTTGAGAAAACTTTGCTATTTTGCATTTAGTGCTTATGCAGTTGGTTTTCTATTGGTCTGTTCTACTCAGCGCTTTGATAGAGCTGCCATTTAGATCAGAACTTTTGGCAGGAGCCATTTTGGAATTATAGAATATTTATGTTAGCTTTAGTTAGGCATGTGGTAATGCCTGTATTGCATTTATGAATAATACACTTTTTTGTTCTTTATAATACGTTGTTATAATTATTACTGAGCCTCGTGCTGGTTGTTGATTCTAGACCCACCTGGGGGTTGGCAACCTTAGCTAAAAAAGCTAATGCAAACTTGGGCTGTATTAACAGAAGCATTGCATCCAAGTCATGGCAAGTAACAGTTTTACTTTATTCTGCTTTGGTTTGCCCCAGTCTGGAATCCTGTGTCCAATTCTGGGCACCAAAGTTTAAGAGGGATGTCAACAAACTAGAGTGTGTCTAGAGGAGGTTGACCAGAATGATGAAGGGTCTGAAATGCAAGTGCTGTGTGGAAAGGTGGAAAGAGCTGAGCAAGTTTCGCCTGGAGGACTAAGGGGAGAAATGACCCCAGTCTTTACATACCTCAATGTCTATCAAGTAGAAGATGGAGCAGACTTGTTCTCTCTTGCTCCAGGGGGCAGGATTAGAATTTATAGATAGAAATTAGAGGGAAGACTGAATATTAGGAGAAACTTCCTAACAGCAAGAGCTGTTCAAAAGTGGAACAGATTGTCTTGGGGTATGGCTCTCCTTCACTGGAGCTCTTTAAGCAGAGACCAGGTGGCCATCTGTAGGGGGATGCCGTTGTTGTGCGTTCTTGCACTGAGCAAGGACTAGAGGACCCAACTTTGCGAATCTATAAACATGCAGCTCCTTTCTTTGATGTGGACATGCACAATACTAGATTAGAATGTCATATTCTGTGGAGAATTCCTAGTGGGGAAGAGTGTCAAAGTATTCTTCCAAGGGATGGCTGAACAGTTTACAGATTATTGACAGAAAATGGACAAATAGCATCCATGCAGATGTGCTCTGTTGCGATTCTATGCCCCTGGCTCAATGCCCTGTCCAAGACTCTTCCAGTTTTGACAGTGTATATCTAGTGCTGGGAGCACAAGAAAGGATTGCGATTCTGTTGGTATACTGCCCATCCCGTTGCCCATCCATCTCCCTGCCTCAGCTGGTAAAGGTGGTCTTGGACGTGGTGTTAAGGATTTTTTTTGGGGGGGGGGGACCTCAACATCCATGCTGAGGCTACCTTGTTGGGTGTGGCTCAGGATTTCATGGTGTCCATGACAACCATGGACCTGTCTCAGGTAACAACAGAACCCAAATGCTGTGCAGGTCACACTCTTGCTCTGGCATTCTGCTCTAGGCAGGAAAAAGTTGCTCTGAAAATGGAGAGATTGAAGATGGCTCCCTTGTCACAGACAGCTCCCTACTTGCCAGGGTTTAGGACTTACAGGAATACAAAGTCTCTGCAGTGATGGGGGATCTATTAAGATGATCCACCCACATAGCCTGATGGATCTGACTGGTCTTTAGAAAGCATTAGGGAATTTTTTTTTCTGCTGATATTTCCTGCTTATGCCCTGGTTGACCTCTGGAATGAGAAACTGACCCAAGCAATTGACATGATTGCTCCTAGGCACTTTCTCTTATGTCTCAGAGCCCAGGAATCCCCTTTGTTTACTGAGAGGCTGTGGAGGATGAAAACAAGAGAGACAGCTAAAGCAAGAGCAGAGAAAGACTCCGTACCAATCTGACAAGGATGGGCTAGAGGTCATTTTAAAGCCTACACTGAGGCAGTGATGGCAGTGAAGAAACAATACATCGCCACCACTATTGCACGTGCACAGTGTAGACCTGCAGAACTCTTCCAGGTGATCAGAGACCTATTACTTTCCAGCATAGAGGAGAAGGTGGTCTGCTGTGCAGCCCACTGCGATCAATGTGCTCAACACTTAGTGGATAAATCTATTGCATCTGGCTGGTGCAGGTAGTAGGGTAACTAACTAGTTGGTGACTGCCCTAATTCTTGACCAGCCAGGCCTCCCCCAAAAAGGGCATCTGTGACAAGGGGACTGGTGGACTGGGACCAGGAGACAGGAAATGAGATAAGGGGTGGTCAACCCTGCCTTGAAGCAGGCAGTGGTACATCCACTGTTAAAGAAACTTATTCTAGACCCAGGGAAGCTGAATACCTACTGACCAGTCTCAAAGGTACCATTCTTGAGCAAAGTGATGAATTAGTAGTGTCTGGACAACTTCAGGAATTCCTGAATGAATTATTGTTTGGATCTGTTCCAATCTGGTTTCATGCCTGGTCATGGGACTGAAATTGCCTTGGTCTCCCAGGGGGAGTACAATTCTGTAAATTCTCCTGGACCTCTCTGTTGCTTTTGACACCATCAATCATGGTATCCTTCTGGACCACCTTTCAGGTGTTGTCATCCTCCAGGTGAGGCCTGAAGATCTCCCAGAATGACAATTCATCTCCAGACTACAGATATCATTTTATCCCCTGGATAAAATGGCTGCTTTAGATGGTAGCTCTATGCCATTATACCCCAGTGAGCTCCCTCCCCAGGTTTCACCCCCAAATCTCCAGGAATTTTCCAACCAAGAAGTGGCAACCCTAGTTGCCAACAATACGTGGATGACAGCTCTATCTCACACTTCCAGCAGATTCCAGGGAGGCTTTGGAAACCTGGAGGCAGGTTTGGAATGGATGAGGGCTAATAAATTGAAACTTAATCCCAACAAAATGGAAGTGTTCCTGTTGGGGAAATGTTTGACTCAGGGAATGGGTATCTCCTGTTTTGGATGAGGTTACACTCCCCCTAAAGGAGCAGGTTCATAGTTTTGGGTGCTCCTGGACCCAGCCCTCCTAATGGATGAACAGGTGGCAGAAGCAGCCAGGGGTGCTTTTCACCAGCTTTGGCTGGTGAGCCAGCTGCATTCCTCCCTTAGTGGAAAAGATCTTGCCACTGTGTTGCATGCTCTGGTAACATCTAGGTTAGATTACTGCAGTGCAGTCTACGTGGAGCTGCCTTCGAAGACTGTCTAGAAGCTGCAGTTGGTACAGAATGCTGTGACCAGATTGTTGACTGGCCTGGGTTGTAGGTATCATATCATTCTAGTCTTGTCCATCTATACCGGCTCCCAACTTGCTTATGGGCTCAATTTAAGGTGCCAGTAGTGACCTTTAAAGCCCTATATGGTTTGGAGCCAGTATTCCTGAAGAACCTACCCACCCACTCAGGTCATCTTCAGAGGCTCTGTTTTGGGTGCCCCTGCTGGCAGAGACTTCTCGAGGGGCAACCCATGAAAGGCCCTTTTCAGTCATGGCACCACCCCAGGTTTGGTTTGGTTTTGGTGACCCCCAACAACTGTTATTGTCCTTCCTCCCTGGTTGTGTTACCTGTGTCTATATGTTTTATTGAATTGTTTAATATTTTGTATGTACTCTATTTTAAATGCTGTTTTAATGTCTTCAGTGTTTTACTGTTAAAATGTTTTAATGCCGTGGTGTTTGCTGCCTTGGAGACCCTATTTGGGTAGGGGGAAAAAGATAAAGGTCCCCTGTGCAAGCACTGGGTCATTCCTGACCCATGGGGTGATGTCACATCCCGATGTTTCCTAGGCAGACTTTGTTTACGGGGTGGTTTGCCAGTGCCTTCCCCAGTCATCTTGCCTTTACCCCCAGCAAGCTGGGTACTCACTTTACCAACTTCGGAAGGATGGAAGGCTGAGTCAACCTTGAGCCAGCTACCTGAAACCAACTTCCGTTGGGATCGAACTCAGGTTGTGAGCAGAGCTTGAGCTAAAGTACTGCAGCTTACCACTCTGCGCCATGGGGCTCCTATTTGGGTAGGAAAGTGGCACAAAAATGTTTTAAATGAATAAATGTTGTCTTTCTCATTTGTTTTCATTATCTAAATCAGTGGTTTCCAAAGTGAGCAGTACCACCCCCTGGGGGGCGGTGAGATTACCTAGGAAGGCACTAAGAGGCAAGGGGGCAGCAGGGGAGCGCTAGAGGCGGGCCCCTTCAACTGTGTTCACTAATTTTCAGTAGATCAAGCTATGGCACCATGCTGGCAAATTTGGTGGAAACTATCCGAATTGTTTTCCAGACTTTGAAGAGCTGGTACCACTGGATCAAGTGCATCAGTTTTGTTGAATAAATTTCAACTAAAAAGTTGTAATTTGATTTTGAATAGATGTGCAATTAATTGTTACTGTTTTGCAATTTTATTGTTGTTGTCTCCTTCAGTGTGTCATGCAAACCCCTATTTTGAATAATGTTTTTATAGGATAGGGCAGGGGGCGCTGCAGTTGAGTTTGTGGAACCACG
Source organism: Euleptes europaea (assembly GCF_029931775.1). Taxonomy (NCBI): domain Eukaryota; kingdom Metazoa; phylum Chordata; class Lepidosauria; order Squamata; family Sphaerodactylidae; genus Euleptes; species Euleptes europaea. The sequence goes on along the minus strand of NC_079318.1, from coordinate 21,904,415 downwards.
AGGGAAGTGGCCCAAAAGGTTTGGGAACCACTGATCTAAATGAAATGAATCAGTGTGGACTTTCTAGTCCCCCCAATTCATTTGTAAACAAACACATATCCCTAACAGAAGTGTTTCCACCTGATCCTATAAGCAGATCCATCTATAAAACAGTTTTATAGGACTGGGCTGTTAGGCTGGATTTTGCATACTGCAAAAAGCCATACTTGGGTGGATGAGTTGCTTGTTATTTTGTTTGCATTGTGGTCTCTCATATTTCTGCATCTGAGACTCTTGAATAACTAAAGTTGGTTCCAAACACAATAACTCCTTTGCTTTGGCACCAACTGCTCTCAAGTGTAATAAAGATGAAATAAATACCACTTAAAATGAAGTATTTCTGGGCGTCCTTTTGTTTTGTTTTACCCTCTTAAGAATGCTGCTTTCTCTCACATCTCAGACCAAGAAATAACAATCTAATTTCCAGTTGTCCAATTAGTTTGTATCCAAATAGTTACTTGGAGTATATTTCTGACTGTCTCAGGAGAAGTGGACGAAGAAAAAAACAAAACAGGGAAGGCGATTCTCAAATGGAGAGGTATTCATTCATATTACAGTGTTACCCTTTAAGGAAACACAAGTGTCTTAATTGAATTCCCACATATTCGCACACACATACATATTTATTTACAATGGCAGCCAATGGGATAGTGTGGCAGATGGGGGAAACATGACCCGCTGCTGAGGAATGATTGAGAAGGACAGGAGTCCCCATGTTGCAAATATAAAGTGGTGGTTCTAGCCAAAGTTTTTGACATTTTTTGAAGAGTCATATACAAGAACCCATTGCAGGGGAGTCCAGTGGATCTTACGATGCCTTTTGCTTATTCTCTTGATTCCATCAGAATTCTTTAGGTCCCATTCAGACATCACCATGATGTCTGTTTCTTTATTATATATTCTCATGGTGTAAGCATATGCCAAGATGGGCTATTAGAGTGGCTACATATCAAAAGGAGATCTCCAGTTTGTTTGGATTTTATTTAGGTATTTTTACACAGTTGTTTTACCCAATAATAAATAAATTATTTGGAATTCAGCACAGAAAAATGATATGCTTCCGTTTAACTTGGCTTAAACATCTCTGTGTTTCTGTTATTATTGTTTGTGAGAACAGTTTCAAAATTGTTCTTCTGTTGTATCATAAGCATATAGTAATAACACATTGTTTCATGTTCTACATCACATGATGGTGAGGGGTCTGGAGACCAAGTCCTATGAGGAAAGGTTGAAGGAGCTGGGTACGTTTAGCCTGAAGAGGAGAAGACTGAGAGGGGATATGATAACCATGTTCAAGTATTTGAGGGGCTGTCATATAGAAGATGGTGCTGAGTTGTTTCCTGTTGCCCCAGAAGGCCGGACCAGAACCAACAGGTTGAAATTAAATCAAAAGAGTTTCCGTCTAGACATTAGGAAGAATTTTCTAACAGTTAGAGCGGTTCCTCAGTGGAACAGGCTTCCTCGGGAGGTGGTAAGCTCTCCTTCCATGGAGGTTTTTAAGAAGAGGGTAGATAGTCATCTGTCAGCAATGCTGATTCTGTGACCTTAGGCAGATGATGAGAGGGAGGGCATCTTGGCCATCTTCTGGTCACTAGGGGTGTGGAGGGGGGAGGTAGTTGTGAATTTCCTGCATTGTGCAGGGGGTTGGACTTGATGATCCTGGTGGTTCCTTCCAACCCATGATAGACACTCCTGCAGTGCCATGGTAAGCAGAGTTACACTTTTTCAAGCCCAGTGATTTTAATGTACTTAAAAAGAGTGTAACTGCTTAGCATGGCATTACCAGCCAGTCAACAATCACACACCTAAACGGTGCTAACTACAGCCTCCTCCTGTTTCCACAGTCACCTCACATCTCCCACCAGTAAGGATATGGGTATCTCCTCTCCCCATCAGCCACTACTCCTCAACAGATGGACTACTGGAGATCATCTGATTCGTCTGTGAAGTCATCGAGTCACTGCGACGTCACTGATAAGCAATCACTTGGGTTGTTAACAGTAAAAAGGACTGAACAGCAGTGCGGGCAAATACAGTCAAGGACTGTGAAGGCAAAGGACAAAAATAATGTCGAGCAGAATAGTGTCAGAACTACACAAATGCATGTCTATAAGTTAATGTATAGAACAATTGTTGTGACACTCAGAATTGTTAATGGATTTTCTGGAAGAGGCTTCATATGTATGTGAATGGGCATGTGTATGTGTTTAAAAGATAATAACAAAAAACTACACAAATGCATTTGCAACCAGTTCTGGACATTACTAGAAACAAGAGGAGGTGCTTTATAATACACTCAGCGACACAAACTGAGGCAAATAGTTTTCACTCATACCTTGATGACACAGTGAGAGAAATGTTCACTTCAGCACATTACAGAAATGAGAAGAGCCCAGCCAGGTGTTTTAGCGGCAAATGTAGATTGGCATGGGAAGCTTTAGGTGAATTGGAGAGAAAGATGTAGCAGGATTTGTTGGCCAGTTGGAGAAGAGATGCTTCCAACATTCTTTTCATCCGAATTCCTCCCTCATCTCTGGAGTTCCCAAATCACCTGGTCTTTTTTTCCAAAGAGGAACAAGCACACTGGGAATTCTCCATTGTGCCCTTTTTATTTCCAAGTTTTGCACAGAGCTCTGTGCGCGTGTAGCTGGCCCCCTTTTAGTGCCATTGGTCCCCCTGTGCCACTTTTCCGCATTCACCTTATCAATGTGCAAGTGTGCCTTGAGCAGACAATACCCCAAAAAAAAGCAATCTTGATGTAAGTGTATGTAGCGCTTCTCTCTGAGAGAGCAACATACACCTTGATTAAGCAAAGGATTATCAATGTTGAGAGGCAAGAACTTAGAAGTTTAGCTTCTGGCAGATGCTCACCACTATGATGGGGGCTATCAAATTCTCTCCCGGAGTATTTCTCCTGTCTTACTATTCCCCACCTTCGGAGAGCTTATATGCTAGCCCGTTTTAATGTTCTCCCTTCTGCCATTCTGTCTAGGAGATATAAGAAAATTCCATACTCTGCCAGTATGTAATTGTGTTATGGGAGAGATAGAAAGTACTGACCCTATTCTTTTTTACTGTCCTTTTTACTGCGAAACTCGTGCTGCACTTTTAAACCCTATTTTATCAAACTATGCTAACCAAGCTGATGACAGTAAGATGAACTTGTTGTTATCTTCCCGAAGTCCTGAGATCATCGAATCTTAGCCAATTTTTTTGATGATGTAATTAAGAGACGAGGTAAAATGATGTACAGTAGCTAGTTTTATTCTTACTGATTGTACTTAGTATGCCAATAAAGGTACCGTATATACCCATGTATAAGCCGACCCGCGTATAAGCCAAGGTGCCTAATTTCTCCCCAAAAATGGGGAAAAATTAGGCACCCGTTTACTAAGCAGTAACTATGTCTGGTGGGACCTCCTCCTAAGTAAGCATGCAGAGGTTTGCAGACTTAGCAGACAACATTATTGTGACATACATAGGGTTGCCAACCTGCAGGTGGTGGCTGGAGATCTCCTGCTGTTACAACTGATCACCAGGCGACTGAGATCAGTCCACCTGCAGAAAATGGCTGCTTTGGCAATTGAACTCTATGGCATTGAAGTCCCTCCTCTCGCCAAACCCCACCCTCCTTAGGCTCCACCCCCAAAATCTCCAGGTATTTCCCTATCCAGAGCTGACAACCTCTGAACATACAGATCCTGAAAGTTCAGAAAAGGAGACTTAAAAGTGGTAGCTGAAGATGGAGGACAAATGTTGGTACCTATATAAGAAGACAAGTAAACATAACCTTTAGAGCCAGAGTGGTACAATGTTAGACTTTTGGACTAGGGTCTGGGAGGCTGGAGTTCAAATCCCCAACTCAGCCTTAAGGCTTATTCACCTTGGCCCAATCACTTTCTTTCAACCTAACCTACCTCAAAGGGTTGCTGTGAAGACAAAAGGAGAGAGGGGGAGAATAACTGAGTTCATTGGAGGGAGGTTAGAATAAAAGTAGACAGATAGTTCCATCATCTTACCATAATTTTTATTGGTCTTATTCTGTCTGCTTTTGACTTGCTCAGTCCATAAGGTAGGGTAACGAGAAGCTATGTCTAGAAATTAAGGACAACAAAATTAGATACTGAAAATGTAAATCAACAACATATGATTACAAGATACACCTTTTTGAAGAACATGTGTAAAAAAAAGGTGTCGTGACAATATTTTAGATGTACCTGTGTGTGTGTACCAAACAGAAATGGTTCAAAATAAGCTGTCTTATATAACCTCAGAAGCAAAAGATGGAATATATGGTTATGAAATCCACACACAAATTTCCTGGCACAAATTTCAGGAATGTTCACATCTAAGAGCATAATTCCTCAAAGGTCTAGCTGATTTAGTTATTTTAGCAAGATCAAATTGCACCAGAAGAGTCTCATTTTAGATTCCAAAAGTATTAGTCAGTCAGACAGACATTGCTGGGTCACCAGCATGACATGAGGCACTTATAAATGAGAAGCTTCCAGATTGTGGGTGACGCCGGCTAAGACAAAGACAAGATTCTATTGGTGGGTAGCCATAATTTTAAAAAATAAAAATACTGATATCTTAATAGGAGATCATTAACTCTGGAGACTTTCTGCATTTGTGGGTTGGGGGAAGGTTATTTCCCCCATCCAACAGGAAATGACTGATTCCTTCCTTTTGCTGTTCATGGAGGTTCTGTCCCTCAGGAGCAGCATTTGGGGGGACTTTCTAGACTGTAGAGAGAGAAGGGAGAATCATGCTCTGTAAACAGAAATCCATTTGTAGACCCCTGCCAGTGGATCCTGGCCCATATTGAATAAACACATGGAAGTAGATTAACAACAACAACTGGAGATTTTGGATGTTGATATATTCACAAGGAGAGGTTCCATGTTTCAGTGCCACAACACATATTTCTCATGTAGAGGGGGGTCTCTGGTTAAAATCTCTGGCACCTATAGCTAAAGTATTTTTCAAGGTGTTGGGAAAGACTCCACAGAGCGACTTCCATCCTACATACCAATCAATTTTTATTTCCAAGGCCTTCCTGGTCAATTTGTAGACATGCTCACCTTCTTCATCACCTTGGGGCTGAGTCTCCAATGCAGGGGCTGAAGCACCATCTGAATTCAAAATGGAAAAGATTTGCAATAAGACTACAATTATGAAGGTAAGCTAAACATGCATGAGGGGTGCTACTGATTTACACATAGCCAGTTGATAGATAGGCAAATATGGAATTAATGCAGCATATAAGCATAAAAATGTTACACATTTACATGATATTTTAATGTTATTGTCTCTTGATAGCATTCTTGGAGGTTCTTTTCAGGTGTAAGAAACCTCCTGTGCATTTTGACAAAACTTTGCTTGGTAATGGGGAAAGATCTGCTTGTACAGTAATACCAAAACAATTCTACTACATTGGATATAGGTGGTACCATATTCTGTAACAGGATAGCACTAACACAGCTGGCCTTTATGAAGCTGCGTAGGTGAGTCACCTTAGAAACAGCCTTCATCATGTCCCCTCTTTGCTCATTGGTTCGTAGTTGTACTGCACACATCAACAGGGTTTCATTTCTCAATGGAGGTCAGTGCCAGAGTACATTTGGAGATCCCACTGGAATACTGCAGGCTATCTACGCAGGGCCAGCATGCTGATACCTCAAGTAACCTCTGAAGAAAGCACAGCTGTCTCTGATCACCATTCCAGTGACTTCTGACGATGACTCTATCGAGTTTATTCATCGTAAAAACTAATGCATTCCCTCCGGATGTTGCAAACGATCTGTTTTTGCGATACGAGTATCACTGCGCGATGTTCTCTGACATTTTTAAGCAAAGCCGAACTAAATGAGAGGACCAGAGTAGATGGCAGAAGAGAGAGAAAAGGAAAGGAGTTGACATACGAAAGCCAAAAAAAATTGTTTGGAACCAGGACAAATCTTTTTGAATAGTGGCTGCGCTGATGAGGGCGTTGTTTGAATGTGTTGAAACAAATATCTTTCTGTTTGCACCAGGCTCTCAACAGGGTGCCATAGGCCCCTTCTTATCATATGTACAACTTAATAAATCATTATTTCTGTTCTGACATTAGATATACTACTGGGTTACTGGCATGAAGCTTGAAATCTGGTTACCAGCACATTATCTCCCAGGAAAGAATTCAGAGAGGTGGAAGGACTTATACTGATTAATTCGCGTCAGAAATTGCCTTTTTAAGAAGAGTTATACACAGGAAAACAACCATATTAATGAGGCAGCAAGATAACCTAAGTAGGTTTGCCAGCACCAGGTTGGGAAACACCTGGAGATTCTGGGGTGGAACCTGAGGAGGGTGGGGTTTGGGGAGGGACTTCAGTGCGGTATAATGTCATAGAGTCCTCCTTCCAATGTGGCCATTTTCTCCAGGTGAACTGATTTCTGTTGCCTGAAGATCAGATGTAATAGCAGGAGATCTCCAGGCCCCACCTGGAGGTGGCAACCCTAAACATAAGGAACCTTTCAGACTGAATTCAGTCCAGTTTCCCCCTCCTGTCTCTGCCCCGTACAGATGATGCAACCCAAAAAGAATCAAGCACTGTTCTATGTACTGTCTACCTCTCCTACTGCTGCCTAGCAATAATGACAGTTATTATTATTTTTAAGATCATAAGCTTTTATTATCCTCCTTGGGTAAATACTTACTTCCTTAAATTATCCCTTATCCCCCTGAGCACCCTGTCAGGCTCACAGTAGCTACAGGGGGATCCCCCCTCCAGGATCATTTAAGCACAATAAGAGTGATTCTTGGGGGGAAATTACTTGGGGAAATATTGGGTGGGCTAAGCCGAGCGGGTCAATAATGGGGGGGGGGAGGGTCAATAGGTGCTGCTGTTATTTTAGAATTTTTCCTGTTACAAAAATTAAATCCTGTAGAACATGACAATGGAAAGGGGTCAGTAGGTGTTGCTGATATGTTTAAACCTTTCCCATTCTAAATTAGGCTATGGTGTGTCCACTTCTAAAGAAGCCTACCCTTGACCCAGGAGATCTTAATAGTTATCAACCAGACTCAAATGCCCTATTCTTGAGCAAATTGATTGAACAGGTGATGGCTGGACAACTTCAAGTTTTTCTGGATGAGGCAAGTTGTTTCCTTCCTTTTCAATCTGTTTTTAGGCCTGGTTATGGGACTGAAACAGCCTTGGTCACTTTGGGGTATGACCTGCTCTAGGAGATGTACAGAGGAATACAACTTTGTTGATTCTCCTGGATCTCTCAGCAGTTTTTGATACCATCAACCATGGAATCCTGCCAGACTGGGTTTGGGAGGCACTGTTTTGCAGTGGTTCCAGTTCTACCTGGCAGGTTGGTTTCATAAGATAGTACTGGGGGACTGCAAATCAGCCACTTGGCCTATGGGGTCCCACAAGGTCCCATCTTATCCCCTGCGCTCTTTAACTTCTGCATGAAACTGAGGGATGAGGTTATCTGGAGATCTGGGCTGGGTTGTCACCAATATGTGGATATCACTCACCTCTATGTTGCACTTCCAGCTGATCCAAGAGAGGCTGTAGAAACCCTGAACCAATGCCTGGAAGCAGTTTTCGAGTGGATGCCGGCTAATAATCTGAAGCTTTACCCCAACAAGCCAGAAATGCTACTGCTGGGTGGAAGGTCTGACTCTAGATTTAAGGCATCACCCGTTCTGGATGGGGTTGCATCCCCCTTGAAGGAACAGATCCTTGGTCTAGGGGTGCTCTTGGACCCAGGCCTATTGCAGGTGGCAGCTGTGGCCAGGAGTGCCTTTTACCAGCTTCAACTCATTAACCAGCTGCAGCCTTCCCTGGGCAGAAAAGATTTGGCCACTGTGATGCATGTCCTGGTTACATCTAGATTAGATTACTGCAATGGGGTCTACATGGGGCTGCCCTTGAGAAGTGTTCAGAAACTTAAATTGGTACAGAATGCTGCAACCAGGATGTTGACTGGAGTGGGTTGTAGGGACCAGATTACTCCAGTCTTGGCCCATCTACACTGGCTCTCAAGATGTTTCCAGGTGCAAGCTGCCAGCCTTGACCTTCAAAGTCCTACATGGTTTGGGATGAACATACCTGAAGGACCAACTACTTCCTTATGAACCTGCATGGCCACTTTGGTCATCTTCAGAGGCCCTGCTTCAGGTGCCCCCACCTTTTGGGATTAGGTGGGTGGCAACCTAGGAGAAGGCCTTCTTGGTCATAGCACCAAAGCTCTGGAATTCTCTCCCCAGTGAGATTCATCTATCCCCTTCTGTTGCCATCTTTCACCAGAAAGTAAAGACTTTTTTGTTTTGTTTGGCATTCTTTCAGTGATCCCTCCATCCTGACCAATGTTTTAGTTCCTGTTTTTATGTCTTTGTACATATTTTAACTGTTTTTAATTTGTTTTAATGATCTGTGTTAAGGGGGTTGATTTTAAAGGGTTTAAAATGTGATTTTATCATGTATGTTTCAAATTGTTAGCCACCTTATAAGAACATGAGAAAAGCCATGCTGGATCAGACCAGGGCCCATCAAGTCCAGCAGTCTGTTCACACAGTGGCCAACCAGATGCCTGCAGGAAGCCCACAAATAAGACAACTGTAGCAGCATCCTGCCTGTGTTCCAAAGCACCTAACATAATAGGCAATACCTCAGTAGCCTGGGTGAAGACAGAAAGGCAGAATATAAATTATGTAAATAAATAATAATAATTAAAAGAAACTCCTGTTCTTCAAATGAAAGTGCCAGATATTTCAAAAGTTATTTTAAAAGTTATTTTAGCAAAAATACACAAATAATAAATAAATCAAATAAAAAGAAACACATGAGATGAATCAATACTCTACGTGATATATATAGTGATTCCATCTTCACTAACACCTTGAGTACACAAAGGGGACCCTTCTCTGCAAATTCTGAACAATATATATGTTGGGTGAAGATTAATTTTTTTAAACGTAGAGGCAGCAGAAGAGGAGCAAAGGCTGACAGAAGAAGCAATATAATATTTGTTCTTTGATCTAAATGTTTTGTAAAGACCACCTACCAAAAAAAAATTCTGCAAACCAAATAATAAACTGAATACAAATATTACCTTTGATCATCTTTAATCTGATATTAAAGAGGAAGTTCCAATTCAGATCACATGCAATGACTGGTTTATTTATTTGTTTATTAAAAGATGTATACCCTGCCTTTCCTCATGGTTCAAAGTGGCTTACTATAATAGTGTTCTTTTTAATCCAGTTAAAATTAGAATAAAATAGCAAATCCCATAGCTTTATATGGTATTAAAGGCTGATTTCTGCAAAATCTATTGGTATAAAACATGCTGATGGTACAAAACATCTATTGGGCTAGAATGAGAATTAGGATCTCGAAACCCCTTCTAAGAGTCATTCAAGATATTGATATAATAGAGCATTCAGCCTTAAAGGTAATTTTGCCATGTTTAGGTAAATAGGTTCTGGCAGCTGGCTGGCCTCAGCAGCAAATAGCACAGCTGCAGGAATTTTTTATACAGGCTTCACACCTGGTTTCCCTCCATGTTTATCAGGCGTGGAGCATAGCTGGAGGCAGGTGATAAAATTTATTCACTTCTCCTCGGCTTCAAAATCCAGGCAACTTTTAAAGATGGCACAGAGCATGCTAGCGAGACAAAGTGCCAAAAAGGAAGAAAAATTTATGATCCATATTGAGTTTCTTCAGAAAGTTATGGACACCTGGAGTGTACACATGGCCTGGCAAATGTATGAAAGAAAGATCACCCTCAAGTCATGTGGATATCTTACAATACTTGTTTTAAGCAGCTACTGATTCTGTTCACAAGTGAAATATTAAATAGCTATGGTTGCTAAGGTTCCAGCAGGATTATAAATCACGCATAGATATATAATTTTCCTGTCTGTCACATTAGTTTTGGCAGTTAGGGGGAAAAAAATGAATGTCAGAAATGTATCTCCATTAATCTTGGAGTTAATTTCTCTTGGCTTCCCTGGGAGGTAAACTGGCCCAGTCCTGTCAATGATTTTAGCACAGGCCTGTAAAAAAGTATCAGGATATATCATTAATAATAACAGCAACTGTCTGGCTTGGAATGAGATCCGTTTGCTTAACTCATTACAATAATTCACTGTAGGAGAATTCGAGCCCCAGTTAACTAAGGGGAATGGATGACGTAATGGCCCCTGAGTTCCACATTTTGGTCCTAAACAGAATTGGCTTTATAAAGGGGTTCAGAACAGGCCAAGGCACTGCAAGAAGGGCCACAGAAGAAAAAAACAAAATTTATGGGGACTATGACTCAGCCTTCCATCCTTCCAAGGTTGGTCAAATGAGTACCCAGCTTGCTGGGGGTAAAGGGAAGATGACTGGGGAAGGCACTGGCAAACCACCCCGTAAACAAAGTCTGCCTAGTAAACGTCGGGATGTGACGTCACCCCATGGGTCAGGAATGACCCGGTGCTTGCACAGGGGACCTTTACCTTTTTACATTTGATTTAGAAGGTGATTATTTTCCATAGAATCTTAGAGTTGGAAGGGACCACCGGGGTCATCAAGTCCAACCCCCTGCACAATGCAGGAAATTCACAACTACCTCCCCCCCCACACCCCTAGTGACCAGAAGATGGCCGAGATGCCCTCCCTTTCTTCTTTTTAACTGCCAATGTTACAGATAGTTTTTAGGAATCAGTCTAAGATCAATCTACTCTGCCATGACCCTATAGGGATACCTGCAGCTTTCCACACACAGAGAGCTAATGTGAATGCAAATGCACATCTGAAACATACATCGCCATCTGTATAGTTCTCAGGACCAGCTGAACTGATTAGATGAGGCTTTTAGTGTGGACAGGAATCTGCAACTTGCTCTAGGAACACTAGCTGCTGTGCAGGGCTGCATACCACTAGAACTGGATTGTGATGTGGTGGTTGGAATTAAATCCTACTAATTTCAAAGGAACAGTAGAACATGGGAGTAAATGAAAGCAGTTCATAAAAGGAGATCCTAAATGAGGATTGGTCCTTAGTGCTTAAGGACGCAAATCATGAATGTTCACCTCACTTCTTCAACAGAACTTTCTCCATGCCAGACTATTTCTGCTGGTTAGAAATTCATAAATTCAGATGAGCTTTCTTATTGGCGAGATGTAATGCCCTAGACTCAGCCGAGACTCGAGGGCAATACAATAAAATTACTGCAGAAGAACGAAAATGCCCATTTTGTCCGGATCAAATAGACTCCCTAGCCCACATTGTTTTAGAATGTCCACAAAATAATATCGCACAAAATAAATATATAAAACAGCAAAAGACACTTTCTGAGAAGCGGATACCGCGTTATCTGCTGTCAAATAGATCAGTCAATTGTGTGAAAGATGTGCCAACTTTTCTCCTTATAGTGTCAGGGAAAACATTAAATATCATTTCCCCTTTTTAAAGTGTGAAGTGGCTGATGGATAGCCAGTGGTCAGACCTCACTTGGAATACTGTGTCCAGTTTTGGGCTCCACAATGTAAGAAGGATGTTGACAAGTTGGAGCGTGTCCAGAGGAGAGCGACCACAATGGTCAAAGGTCTGGAATCTATGCCCTATGAGGAGAGACTTAAGGAGCTGGGTTTATTTAGTTTGGAGAAGAGAAGGTTGAGGGGTGACATGATAGCCATTTTTAAATAATTGAAGGGATGCCATGTTAATGAGGGAACTAGCTTGTTCTCGGTTGCTTCAGAGACTAGGACACGGAGTAATGGATTTAAACTAAGAGAAAAGCGATTCCACCTAAACATTAGGAAGAACTTTCTGACAGTGAGGGCAGTTCGATGGTGGAATGTGCTGCCTCCGGGGGTGGTGGTGGTGGTGGAATCCCCGTCTTTGGAGGTCTTTAAGCAGAGGTTGGATGGCCATCTGTCAGGAGTGCTTTGATTGTGGGATCCTGCATGGCAGGGGGTTGGACTTGATGGCCCTTGTGGTCCCTTCCAACTTCATAAGATTTTTGTGATTTTGTTTTGTGATTTTTTTGTGATTTGTTAAATCTAGAGAAAGGAAAAAGGAGCCATAATGCTTGATTGGAGTGAGAGTTAGCGATCTCTTTAAAAAGATGGGGTAACTTTTGGCAATATTCATGACGCCTGTATAAATAGAGGATAGCTTCTCAGTTGGCCACAGGATAGGCAACCAGACCTGAAAACTGTGAGGCAATTGCTCGTGCTCAGTTGCAATGTGGCTCCAGCAGGACACTTTGTCTCTTTTCATTTATTTTTAGTCTGTTCCTGATTGTCCCAGGACTGCCCTTGGAAGTCTCTCAGTCTTGCTGGCGCCACATGTTGAAACAAAATTCAGTACAGTGGCTAAGGGAGTGAACTGTGAATGAAGCAATCTCTGGTCTGAACGCCTAGCACTAGGCAAGGCTCTCTCGCTGGCTCATTCCCCGCTAGGGTTGCCAACCTCCAGGTAATTGCTGGAGATCTCCTGCTATTACAACTGATCTCCAGCCGATAGAGATCAGTTCACCTGGAGAAAATGGCCACTTTGGCAATTGGAGTCTATGACATTGAAGTCCCTGCCCTCCCCAAACCCCGCCCTCCTCAGGCTCCACCCCAAAAACCTCCCACCGGTGGCAAAGAGGGACCTAGCAACCCTATTCCCCATCCACCCCTGCAAATATGGGAACAGAAATACTCATCCATCTTACACAGTTGTAAGAATTAAAACAAGGTAACAGATGTACTGGCAGAAAATAGTGAAGACTTGGAATTACTACTGATTAAGGTTAAAGCAGAAAGGGCCAAAACAAGATTGCAGCTGAACATCAAGAAGACAGAGGTAATGACTACTGGGGAATTACACGACTTCAAGATTGACAATAAAGAAATTGAAATTGTTCAAGATTTTCTATTTCTTGGCTCCATCATCAACCAAAAGGGAAACTGCAACCAACAAATCAGAAGGAGATTGACACTGGAAAGGGTAGCCATGAAGGAGGTAGAAAAGATTCTTAAGTGTAAGGATGTGTCGCTGGTGACCAAGATCAAGTTAATTCATGCCATAGTATTCCCCATTACTATGTATGGGTGTGAAAGTTGAACAATGAAGAAAGCTGACAGGAAAAAAAGTTGATTCATTTGAAATGGGATGTTGAAGGAGAATTTTACAGATTCCGTGGACTGCCAAACAGACAAATAAATGGGTTTTAGATCAAATAGAACCTTAACTCTTCCTAGAAGCTAATGACTAAACTGAGGCTATTGTACTTTGGTCACATTATGAGAAGATTACTGGAAAAGACAATAATGCTAGGAAAAGTTGAAGGCAGCAAGAACAAAGTAAGACCCAACACGCGATGGATTGACTCAATCAAGGAAGCCACAGCCCTTAGTTTGCAAGACCTGAGCAAGGCTGTTAACAATAGGATGTTTTGGAGGACGTTAATTGATCGGGTCACCATCAGTCAGAAGCAACTTGATGGCACTTAACACACAAACAATATATGTAAAGCACTTTGAGCACCTGAAAGCACAAAAATGGTTGCCAATAGGCCTGGAGAAAAAAAATATCCTGTCTCTTTAATAGAGGCTTAATGCATAGAAATGGACAACTAGAGCTTTTCATGACATCGGAATAAATAACATCACCTGGTAAATAACATCCCATCAAGCCCCTATCAAAGGCACAGGTCTTTTTTCTTCTTCTTCAGGCATTTGGTAACCCTAAACACAAATGCTAAACAGTAATAAGAAATCTGCTTGCTAGCAGACATTCCGTCCTGGTTATTTTGCAGTAGATTTATTCACAGACATGTGCCCCAGCCTCTTGCTTGGAACATCAGACTAGAATATTCACAAGCAGATTTACTCACAGGTAAACCCTTCCATGTTGGGAGTTCCAATTGATGTGCTGAAATATGTATAAGGAAAAGTAGGCAGTGGAGAAACACAGTTTCCCAGGTTTGCTAAGAATGCTGTCAGACATTGCAAAAATTAGTCCGGAACTCCCCGATCAGCCAGAGAACAAAAAGCTTGGGCTCATTTGGAGTCTAAGGAAATATTACAAGAAACAAGTGTCCATTGCCAATAAAGAGGCTTTTTCATATTAAAAAATAATTTATTTACCTGTTTTCCCTGTACCTTCACGTTGTGGCAGCTTTTCATTTAGAGAACCTAGGTTGGAGCAAGGAGAAGGAGCCAGTAAGAAAACAGAGTCACCAGAATTGTACTCAAGATCCAAACCAATAAGCAGTAAAAGAGGGAAGTAACTACCGCAGCGACTTATTTAGTATGTTCAAACCGAGAAGGGGGGAACCACTACACCTGCACATGTCTTTTTACCAAATTCTACAGTGCTAAGCACATGGTTATGCCATGTTCAAGAGGAAATCTGACAACACTGCATGCATCCACATTTCCATCAGCAATCTAACACCTGTTTCTAAATTTCCATTTCGTCTCCCAAGGGATCAGTGGCTCTGGAATCTCTTTTAGTTGCCTAAATGTTGATATCTGGACAGGGAGAGCAGTAAAAATGCCTGTGTTGCATCTGGTATTTTTCAGGAGACAGTTTGGGGGGGATGGGAACATTTATCTTCATGCTGTCAAGGAAGTCCTTTTGATTTACTTGGTACCTCTCCAGTTGCCTTGTGTTCTTACAATACCAAAAGATGTGGGGTGGAGCTGCCTGGGAGAATCTGCAAGCTTTAAAAATGCTTAGTGCCATGCATCACGACTGAGGTGTTCGTGTAGGGTTTTAGCACTGGTAGATAACCATTCTTTTTTTTAAAAAATGTGGATAATATTATGCAGCCTCATTCATCCAAACAGTCTGGTATTGGAAACAATTGAAACCTGCAGGTAGTTAGACATGAATAGGGTCACGATCTCCATGGGGCATGGTTGAAAATGAATCAAATAAAAAATAATCAGGGATTTCAGGCAACCTGCAGATTACTGGGATAGGGTGCTAGATCAGGACCTGGGATACCCAAGTTAAAATCTTCTGCCAACTATGAAACTCGCTATGTGGCCTAACTACTTGGAGTCAGATCCTACATTTTCTTCTGCTCAAGCAAACAGCACTTTTGCTCTAGCAAGGTTTTTTTTTTAGTCAATTTCCCTCTCCTACTGCAGACCCCTGCTAGACCTCCACATAGTTCTTGAGAGTCTAGCAATCCATAGGATCACGATTTCTGAGATCACAGCCATGGGAAAGGAAATGCTACTATGGTTGCCAAGCTCCAGGTGGGGCCTGGAGATCTTCTGGAATTACAACTGATCTCCAGATTTCTCCTGGAGAAAATGGCTGCTTTGGAATGTGGAGTCTATGGCATTAGACCCTGCTAGGGTCCATCCCCTGGCTCCATCCCAAAATGTCCAGGAATATCCCAACTTGGGGTGGACAACCCTAGATGCTGCTTAGGATATGGTTCTTAGGATCCTCCCTATGCATTTGAGTTACTCTAATGAAGATTGAGGAGGACTATCAGGTAAGGAGACTACGGTAGTTCACTGAGGCATGACTTTTTAGGGTAAAGTCCAGGCATGACAGCTGCTGAAGATCGTATGAGAATATAGTTGAAAATTGAGTAGGGATTCTGCAAATTTTGCAGTGCACCTTTTTGGCAGCCCAACGTACTATGTTAGAAACACTTAGATCATGAGCCAAACACAGCTCCAGTTGAACCACACGAACAGCTGCCTAACAAGATTGTTCCAAAGCCATCTCTCATCTGATCAGGGGATCAGCTGGGAGATCCCCTGCAGCACCTAGCTTGTTAGTGTCGAACAGGTCGCAAACACCTGAGCAGCTTGTCAGTTAATCAGCTGCCTGAGTAGAAGTGGTGAACTGGCCATGAGCTGAACTAGCAGGCATTTGTATCTCTAGCCAGCCAAGCTCCATGGCTCATTATTTTAATAATTTCGCTGACCCAGACCAAAGAAGAGCCTTCTTCTTAGCTCGTATGAATGCCTTTCCATCGAAGGTCTTACTAGGTAGATTCAATCACATTCCATATCAGGAGAGACTCTGCCCCTGTGGTTCAGGATCTCCAGACTCGCTTATGCATATTATGTTGGAATGTCGCCTGGGTGAGGGCCTTCGTAATGACTGTCTGTTAGATTTGCTTGATACTGATTTAGTCAATAATAAAAGCCGAATGTTAACTGCTCTACTGTCCGATGTCAAGCCTGACACAACTGCCTCAGTTGCA